>NW_023270825.1:56253828-56516034 GCF_011800145.1 Mirounga leonina | reverse complement strand
TATATATATATATATATATATATATATATATATATATATATATATATATATAATAGAATATTACTCAGACATCAAAAAGAATGAAATCTTGCCATTTGCAACAACATGGATGGAGCTAGTATGTATTATGCTAAGCAAAATAAGTCAGAGAAAGACAAATACCATATGATTTCATTCATATGTGGAATTTATGAAAGAAAACAGATGAAGGGGTAAAAAGAGAGGGAAGCAAATCATAAGAGACTTTTAGCAATAGAGAACAAACTGAGGGTTGATGGCAGGAAGTGGGTGGGGGACAGGCTAGATGGGTGATGGGTATTAAGGAGGGCACTTATTATGATGAGCACTGGGTGTTGTATGTAAGTGAGGAATCGCTTAATTCTGCTTCAGAAACCAATATTGCACTGTATGTTAACTACCTAAAATTTAAATTAAAAAAAGAAATGTTAAGTTGAGTGGGAAAAGCTCTTTTTTTTTTCTTTTTTCTGGATCACCAGGACTGCAATCTAGTTACAAAGTACTGAACAAATATGCCCTTCCAGACACATCCATTTAGCAGGTGCTCAATAAATATTATTGACCCACTTATTGGCCCCAAATGATCTTGTTTATAAAAATAGCCTGAGAAGGAAATTCCCAGATAATGAATTTCAGTTGTGAACAAGTGTTTTTATCTGGAAAGAAGTGTTTTTGCCATCTTTTTATTACTTCAAAACACACATTTATGGACTGCTGACACAAAATTAGCTACACTCCCAGTCACCTTATATTCTGAAGCATGACAAATTTGAGGATAAGATCTATCCATGAGATCTTAATCAAGACAGCATTGCCAGTGAACTTATTCAGGATGTTCTCATGGACTCTAAAGAAGAGTGTGAAAAGATAATAGACATTTTAATATTGGTTGTCACAAACTCAAAAATCTTACCCTTGAGGGTTGTAAGGAAATCTTTTTTCCTTCAGAAGGAAAATGTTCTTTGTTTTTAAGACATAGATTATTTATTACATAGTAAAAGTTTGGGATACAAACACATCTTTGGGGTACAGAGGCAGGCCGTTGGCTTCGAACCTCATGTCTGGGTGAAAAGAAAAGCTCTGGCATTCTCAGCTATGAAGACTTGGGAGGCTTGCTTCTGTGCAATAGATATAATGCTGAGTTTATTGTGAATATATTGGCGTATGTAAAGTGTCTAATCTGGACTCTGTTTAGCACATGGTTGTATTTAATAATAATGTCTAACTGTTAATGATTGTGGTTGGGGATTATTTATTGGGGGAGAGGGAGAACCAAAGTGATCTGTCTTCTGTCAGTAACTCCAAGTGGCATTTGCTAATTATAACTCTCTCATTTCCTTTGCACGGGAAAGATGCAGTAGATCCAAGTAGATGCAGGCATCATGCTGTGTGCTTTATGAGCAAGATCTCATGCAATCCTCCCAGCAACCTTAGGAGAAGGCAGTACTCTACACACTGCTTTGTGTCTGAGGGAGCTGAGGCTTAGGGAAGTAATGAGACTTGCCCAAGGTCACAGGGCAAGTAAATAGCAGAGCCTAGTCTGACAGCACAGAGTTTCAAACTTAGATCCCTAGGCTCTACCATTGGAGATTCTGTTTCCATAGCCTTGGTCTGGGATCAAGTGCATTTAAGTGCATTCTGGGAGATTTTGAAGTTTAGGTCACATAAAACTGAGTTAGAATATGAAAATATTTGATTATCTGCTGATTTAATAATATTATTGTGGTTTTATGTAGTAAGCATATGGGTGCAAGAATTAAAATACCCTTGGTATTTCATTGATCTTCTCTTAGTGTTTTGGGGCCTGTAATTTCCACAGTGAGAGAAAAAAGTACCCTTAAGCCAGCAATATTCTGTTATGACCCAGATATAAATAGCGATATCATTTAGCAACCACCTGATTCATGTCTTTTTATATCTGGAAGATTTTTTTTTTAATTTTATTCTTATGTTAATCCCCATACATTACATCATTAGTTTTAGATGAAGTGTTCCATGATTCATTGTTTGTGCACAACACCCAGTGCTCCATGCAGAACGTGCCCTCTTTAATACCCATCACCAGGCTAACCCATCCTCCCACCCCCTCACCTCTAGAACCCTCAGTTTGTTTTTCAGAGTCTATCGTCTCTCATGGTTCGTCTACCCCTCCGATTTCCCCTGCTTCATTCTTCCCCTCCCGCTACCTTCTTCTTCTTCTTATCTGGAAGATTTTTTAAACTAAAAGCTGTGTTGAAATAACTTTACCAATAAGGTTTTGATGACTCACATCAGTTTTTTCCTTCTCAAGGCTCTGTTCAGAGATCATCTGTTGCATTCAGAACAATCTGAATCAGACCACTTATCCAGATCTGGCTTAGGAAATGATCAGTTTTATTAAGATCTGGATTTCTCTCCTTGTTCTGTCCAAATAATGTTAATTTCATCTTTCTTTTATACCAGTCCGTGCTGTTCTTCATCTTCATTTCTGTGTTTACTGAGAGTTGTCTTTAAATATGATCATGATCCCTTGGGTTCTCAGAATCCTGCCACCAGATGTTTACTTAAGTGGCCTTATTCTTTCTATGTCTGCTTTTGAGGTGAGTGCCTGGTGCATTCCCCTGGGTGTACCTCCCACACTCTCTTCTCTTTTGGAATGACACAAAGGATGATTTTGAAGACATCTTGCTACTCCCTCAGTTATTCAGTAAACATCCTTACACCTGAAGAAAGAGCTTAAAACCCCAAAGGTATGGGATATATCACTACAGTAAAATATGACATCTTTTAAAACATGTTTTTCCATTACCAGGAAAAATGTAAGTGAGAATACATAGATTTAAACTAACTTGTCATTTTGGGAAAAGTTGATGTCTGTTCCAAGAGGAATATTAAATTGCTCTAAATTTTACTTTCTATTTTCTTATCCAGAGAGCTGTCATTGAGATTCATTGGTCCCTTAATCGATTTATACATTTCTTTACTTTACATTTCCCTACTGCATCTTCTAGGATGGTCTCCACACCAAAGACACTCACAAATTTTATTGACCCACTGACTGACTTTCTGGAACATGACATAGGCTGACAGATGTTTTTACCAGCCATCTAGGGATTGTATACCACTAGTAGAAATTATTAACTTGCAGAAATCAATAGCTTGAGTGTGCCATAAGCACTTACTTTCAAGCATTGGTTTTATAGAAAGGAATTACATGAATTTACTTCAGATGGAGGAATAATTTACTTTTCATTATTTTACAAACATGAACTTTATAGTTTTCATTGCCATCTTTTTATGACTTCAAAACACATATTTTATGTAGTGCTGACACAAAATTAGCTATACTCCCAGTCACCTAGTGCTTTAAAGGACAACAAATTTGAAACAGACTGGTAAGGTTTTCTGCTTTCTTCAGAATTTTTCATTGCAAGGCATGGGATTAGTGCTGGAAGAATGAAGACAGGTAAATGCTCCTTAATTTTTCTTAAGAGGCAAGAAGTTTCCCATAAACTATAGTCTGAGCGAGGAAATGATCATAGGTAAGATTTTAGAATTAATACTTAAAGAAATGGTTGGTGAATAGTTAGTAAAGGAAGCCATGATTCCTAGAGGCTAGTATGTTTATTAAGAAGAAATATTATCAAAGTAATCCAACTCTCTTCTTTGAGGGGTTATTAGATCAGTAAGTTAGAGGAATGCACAAAGTAGTGTATTTGGGCTAAAGTGAGACATTGGTCAAGTCTTTCAAAGATACCTTTGTGTAAAGATGTTGAATGACTAAGTGTTAATGATACCAGGTGAATGTTTGAAAGACTATATCCAAAGAGGATTACTCAGTGTATCAGTGTCATCAGGCAGTTTTCATAAAGGCATATCTTTGGATTCTGTCCTTGAGTCTATTATATTCATTTTTTAAATGACAGACAGAGGTACTGTAGTTAAAGTGATTAGGGCTCAAACTATTTAAACTCACATCCTGCTTCCACTACTTATTAGAGTGTAACCTTGGGTAGGTTACTGAATCTTTATAAGCCACAGTTTCTTCATCTTTAAAATGGCAATAGTAATAGTATCTGCCTCACTGGGTTTTTGTGAAGATAAGTGAGATAGATCATGTAAAGCAGTTATCAAACCACTAACACATGGTAAATGCTCAAAATGTTAGCTATTGTTGTTAACTACTTGGATATGGGTATAGAAATCTAAATCATCAAACTTGCTAATAGAATAAGCTAGATGACAGAAAACAGATATTGCATGACAGGATCTTGATTGATGGCAGATAGCAACACTTATACCCTTGCCCCCATTCTTCAATCCTAGTATTCATGTTATTTTAAGATAGGACATTTGTCAAAGTAAAGTATTATCAGGAATACATTTAAGGCCCTGAATACATATCCCCAAACTCAAATGAACAAGTGCTGTATGTAGGATATATAAAAAGGATATGTAAGAAAGATTAAGGAGTTTTAATTACCAGAAAGCTCAACATGAATTAGGAGTATATAGTCACAAATAGCAATAACACAACCCTAGACTGCATGAACAAAAGTATGTTGCTACCTAGGAATGAAAATACAAAGGTTACCAGTTACACCACTTTTAAAGTGTTACTGTTTCATTGTTGAGCACCACACTTTAAGTGACAGAGATAATCTGGATTGTGTTCAAAGAATAATGACTGAAATAGCAAAAGAAAGAAAAACGATACCACAAAGAGAATATTTGAAATTACAGGATATTTACCTTGGAGACAAGGAGACATGGGGAAACAAATTAGTGGGGGGAGGGGCTTAGATTTGCTTTGTCTTTAAACTGTTAACTTATTGATTCAATGAAAGTTTTTTTTAAATCTCCTGTACATTCGGTTCTGCTTTAAGTATCACATTTATAGCACTTTGAGTCTCCAAACAAAAATATTTGTTTATGTAATCCCATCACGACATCACTTTTCTGAGCTGCTGTAATACTTGGGTGGAGTTGTTTTCATGAACACATCTGTATTTATTTAAAAGTGTATGTTTTCTTGTCCAGTTATTTCCTCATTCCCTCCCCCCAACTAGATTAACTTTTTTTTTTTGTCTTTAAAAATTGTTTATTTAGGCATGTTGAAGGTTTTGATAAGACAGCCTATTTAGTTGAAATATTCTGATATATTTTCATTCTAATTCTTAACAAAATAGAGGCATCCATCCCTGCTTCAGTTAATATGTACCAACTGTACAGAATTTAAATTTCTCACTTTGATAGATTAACTTTTTATGGTAGAAATTTTGGGGTGAGGCAATCCATTTCAAACTAATGAATACATGGAGTGGCTTTGTCACCGTGATGAGTTTCCTCTTACTATGCTCAAGTTCAGACTAAAGACCCCTTTGAAACTGCAGAGAGATTTTAAAGTTAATTTGGGTTGGTGGATCAAATCATCTATTATACTTCTTTCAATCATTCATTCTACAATGTGAACTAATCATAGAGTATCGCCTATTTTAACCATCCAACATTTCACAATTTATGCTGGGGATAGTTTGAAAGTATAGAGGGAAGGAATGTACATTTTGGGCTAAAGTTAATCTAATTTTAGATGAGCATTAGATGCGAGAATCTCTGGCTTATGGGTTCTTTCCTATTTTACCCAATTTTAAAAATATATAGATTTATCCATCCATAATTAAAGGGGTGAGATTATTCTTTATTGAATATGGCCAACTTTTTAGATTTAGAGCAAATTTTGCATATCTTTCATGCATTTTCTTCCCTGACCAAGAAGTCTACTAATAATTGTGTCAATGATATCATACTTTACATTAATTTGACACATTAACTTTTATACATATATTTTCACCTGCATTATCTTATTTAAAATTTTCCCCAGCAGAATCTTAGATAATGAAACCGAGACTCTGTGAGGTTAAATTTTGATGTTTTGTGGCCAGCAAGAGGCAGAGCCCAGATCAAACCCTCATTCTTCTCACCCTGACTTTTTTTTTTTCCTTTGAGTTAATAGTTTTAGATGTCAGCAATTTTATCAGTGAGAAGGGACTTCCCTTTGGTTAGAGAAAATTGCCTTTCCCTTTTGCAGTGTCCTTTTGCTTTATTGTGAAGTATATTTGTAGAACAATGCCATCTTTGAAATGTCATTTACTTCAGATTCAGAAATTGTACCTTGCTTGAAATGACATGGTGATGTTTGCTTGAGGAGGAAGTGAATGTCGCTGCTTGAGCTGTGGAGGTCATCAGTTGAGCCAGACCAGGTAGGCTGTGTAGAGAGGCTGGTCATATATGTGAGGCATGCCAGACTCTCTAGGGATGAGGTCTTGTTAGCCTATACCTAAGAATCATTTCAGAAATAACAGTATGGAGGTTCCTCAAAAAGTTAAAAATAGAACTACCCTATGATCCAGTAATTGCACTGCTAGGTATTTACCCAAAGAATACAAAAAAATAAATTTGAAGGGGTATGTGTACCCTGATGTTTATAGCAGCATTATCAACAATAGCCAAACTATGAAAAGAGCCCAAGTGTCTATTGACTGATGAGTGGATAAAGAAGAGGTGATACACACACACACACACACACAGGCACACACACATACATACACACACAATGGGATATTACTCAGCCATTTGCAACGATGTGGATGGAGCTAGAGTGTATTATGCTAAGCAAAATAAGTCAGAGAAAGACAAATACTATTGATTTTACTCATGTGGAATTTATAAAACAAAACAGATGAACACAGGGGAAGGGAGAAAAAGAAGGAAGTGAATCATAAAGAGACTCTTACTGATAGAGAACAAATAGGATTGATGGAGGGAGGTGGGTGGGGAATGGGCTAGATGGGTGATGGGTATTAAGGAGGGCACTTGTTATGATGAGCACTGGGTGTTGTATATAAGTGATGAATCACTAAATTCTACTCCTGAAACCAATATTATACTATATGTTAACTAACTAGAATTTAAATAAAAATTTGGAGAGAAAAAATAAAAGTCCAGCATGGGTAGGTTAAAAAGAGTCATCAGTGGACATGGGGATTGGGATGGAGTATTCATAGAGACCATGATTCAGAAACCTATCCTGGGCTGTTACCAAGCTCATGGCCAGTGGAAATTAGATTGTGCAATGGGAGATGGGAATTTAGGAGAGAAGGTCAGAGGGACCAGTGTTGAAACTTACCAGAGCCACCAGTTGGTTAAGTGTCTGCCTTCGGCTCAGGTCATGATCCTAGGGTCCTGGGATTGAGTGAGTCCTGCATCGGGCTCCTTGCTCAGTGAGAGCCTGCTTCTCACTCTGCCTGCTACTCTGCCTGCTTGTGCGCTCTCCCTCTCTCCTTCTCCCTCTGACAAATAAATAAAATAAAATCTTAAAAAAAAAAAAAAGAAAGAAAGAAACTTACCAGAGCCAAGATTTTCACTTGGGAATGTGAAGAGGTTTGGTGTGAAAATTGAGTGCTATGTGACTTCTGCAATAGAATCAGAAGAATGCAGAATCAGGGAGTTAGATGGACCATTAGAGCTGAGAAATCAGTCCATTGATTAATGTGGATTTTTTGGATTTTTACATTGTTTCTAGGTTATTAGGTATGTTTGAAAGATATTGATGCTTTTTTATATTAAATAAGAAATATTTGGCTTTTCTGTTTTTTTCAAAAAAATCTAAGTTAAAGTTTAAATGGGAAACTATCAGGCAATACACTGAAGCATGTTCCTTTTATAAAATCATTTTTTCAATTGTGGAAGTGATGGATGAACATGGTAGAAAACCAAGGGCTTTTCTTGTTTGAAATCAAGTTAACAAAAATAATACAGAGATCCTCCAAATTCGTGGCCTGGAAATGCTGAATAAAATATATATTTTTTAAATGTCCTTAAATTCATAGCTGGGCATGCAAGAAAGAAATAGAAATCCCCAGCTGTCAGAAAGGGAAATGAAAACCAGAGCAGAATGCATGAGCTAGGGCTATGCTGCTCTGGTGGGGAGGACTGGAGAATTATTGTGTGGGGACAGGACACAGAGCCTTGGGCCTGTAGAAAGAGTGGGACTGGGATCTGAAAGGTACTGAAAATTACTAGGAATCTTATCTCTGCCTGGGTTATGAGTGGGGGTGGGGGTGGGAGTTTCCTGAAAAATCTAAACCTTAAGACTATGTTTTCAACATAATTTTCTTACTGTAAAGTGGTTCTGCCAATTCACAAGGCACTAGAAAGATAGATATAATAAAGTATAAAACTACTTTGATTTTTTGGCATAAATTTTTATATAACTATGAATACATAAATAATATAAAAATAAAAAAATATATTATTTGGCCAGTTTCAGTGAATATTTAAAGATTCTTATTCCAGACTCTTGGGACTTCTTGACAACAGGGGTGTGTGTGTGGGTGTATGTGTTTGGAAAGATAAGGTTTGAGCTGTTTTTAGTACTTCAAAAAATAGTTCTATACATAAGATGGCTTATTTACCAGAGATAAAGTTGCATGGGCTACTAAATAGAGTTTTTAAAAACAACACAAAATATATCAAAACATTGGTTTCATGAGAAGATACTTACTAAAAATTGAGTGCCAAAAGCTTTTAAATCATGAATTAGTTGAAATCAAGTATCTTTAAAGGTGGATACAGGGCAAATCCTATTGTCTATCATGAAAGTTAATAGCACACAATCTCTGTGCATTGTAAAGGAAGCTACTAGGTGATCCTTGGTTTGTAGAGTTGAAAATACACAGAACTATATAAAATGAGTAGTGAGTTGATGATAGAGTTATACCCATCATCCCTGGAGCTCTAATATTATACTATTCCCACCCTGCAAGATCCATCTACCAATGAGCTGTCAATCAGTGGTTGAGTCCATAGAACTCCTAGGACCATCACCTGACAATGAAATCTGACTAGTGTCAGGCATGCCCAAAGCTCCTGAACTAGCTTATCCTCTGTTCCTTTTTTGACAGCCTCAGAATGGAGTTTATTTCCTGAATTTAATGGATTTGTCATAAAACTAATTGAATCTTCCAGATAAAAGAAATTTAGGACAACTTCAATAGTCTAGCTTGTAGCCTTTTTAGATTCCTCAAGACCTGCATATCAATCCAGGTACTCAGAAGACTGGCTGGGATAATTGCAAATCATCCTTATCAGGCCCAAGGTATAAATCCTCTTTGGTCTTTCTAAAGGTTCAGAATTAGGATTTTAGGAAGAGAAGGATTGCAGTAAAAGAATTTGTAGTTGGAGGATCAAATTCTCTAAACATTTTTTTTTCCTGGAAGAATATCAGACAGCATTAAATAATCAAATTTACTCTAGGACACATACTCAGGCAAAAAAGTGTTTTGCAAATACAACATAATTTTTGAAATGGCAACCAATCAATTTAAGTTAAAATTATTATTTTTTGAGGTTAGAAGAACCAAATACATTCATACTCAAGATGCTATTTTTTTTAATCCTGTAAAGCCATAAAATTAGGCAGGATATTGGGATATTCTTTTTTTAAAGATTTTATTTAGTTATTTGACAGAGAGAGACACAGTGAGAGCTGGAACACAAGCAGGAGAGTGGGAGAGGGAGAAGCAGGCTTCCCGCGGAGAAGGGAGCCCGATGTGGGGCTCGATCCCAGGACCCTGGGACCATGACCTGAGCCGAAGGCAGACGCTTAACGACTGAGCCACCCAGGTGCCCCAGGATATTGGGATATTAAGTGCTGTTAAAATATATAGGCCATTTTATTGCTTAGGCTCAATTGTCTGATCAAATATTTTCATGAACTGACAAGAGGATTTTGGGATTCATATATTAGGATCTAAAATTATATCAAAGAGCACCTGCATCTGAAACCAAATACAGTCTATTATTTCTTTCCCATGGTCAATATTTTTCCTATTGTGAGTGAGAAGAAAACATTGAAACTTTATAAAATGTACTTTTTCTATAAAATGCTTATTTACTTGGACTTAGAAATCTGGGTATAATCAAATCAGTTGCATTTTTGATAGTTGTTTCTGAAGTCGTATTATGCAAAATCATGATTACTGGAGAATGGGAAAAACACTATAGAGCAATGCTAGTTTTCTAGCAAAACAGATGATTGATGTGGAAAATTGATACCTAAGGATCTAGGGATATTTTGCTCTTATTTATGACTTTCTGAAAAGGCAATTTCATTAGTACCCTTCTGCTTCAAATAAAATAGTTGTACAAAATATTCAGTTTTGAGAACAACTTCCCCTGATGTTTAAAAAAAAATCCATCTGTCAAAGTTTCAGTACTTTTATATTGTTTGGAAATTAGACTCCTAACTCTACAATTGAGGTACTTCATTTTTGTCCTTTATTTGTCTTGGCCACTGAGCTTTCACTTTTTATTTATATTTTCCTATTTTCTTAGGAAATATTGAAGTTGTTTATAAGCAGAGACATTTGGAGATTTAATAAAAGTAAAATAAGTCTCATTTTTTTGCATGCTTGCAGTGGCTCTCAGCCCTGGATACATTTTAGCATGATGAGGAAATTTAAAAATTATCAGTGCTTGGGCTATACCAAGATTAGTTGAATCAGAATTTCTGGGGGTATATTGAGAATAAGAGACTTGGATACTGAGTCTAAAGGGGGCTGGTGACCATGATCACTGCAGTTAATTCTCTATAGGGAAAGAGGCTTTTGACCTCCCTCCGGGCTTTGAACTGAGATGAGGAAACTGCTTATTTGCATTCACTCTCACCCACCTTCCCTTGTGAGTATCAAAATATATGTACAAGACAGCTGACCAGTGTTAGAATCTGTGAACTGATTGAGCAAGAATTAAATCCAGGTCTTTGCTTGTCCTAGCAAAGAATGCTAAATTGCACCAATCCATCAAGGATGTCCCCAAAAGATTTATAAAAAATTCATGCTCTCTTCCTTGTGTGGTATGTTTTAGAGAAGTATTTAGGCCAGATCTTCAGATAATCTCATTAGTCCCTCTTCTCAGTGATATGTTCTCTTCCAGCAGGGATGAATACCTTATATAGGCTTAGGGGTCAGAAAGCACCTGGGTGACTGAGGCTAGTTTTATAAATTCTGTAAGCCTCATTTTACTTGTTTATAAAACTGGATGTTAACTGGATGTTAACTCATATCAGAGAATTATTTAAAAAATTAAATTCGACTATGAAGGGAAAGCACTTTGGCCATAGTAAAAGAACAGAAGATGAACTAATGATGATCTGATCTGCATTTGGTAGCTGATAACTAACCCATTGTTAATACTAATCCAAAGAACATATTTATATTTTTTCTCTCTTGATGCTTCCCTCCCGGGACCTTCCCCCACTTCTGTTATCTAGGTCTATACTTTTTTTTTCTTTGCTTGTGGCACTTTTGTCTATCCATATGATATCTTTTTATATAATAAATTCAAATCAAATTTAAATTATGAAGTTTCTCCCCAACATCATTTACAAAATAAACTATTCAAATTTCATTTGTAGACTTTTATTTCCTTACTCTCTGGTTCTCTGATGGGACTTGCATGGGTAATGTTTTTTTTGGGGGGTGGGGTCTCTCTGATTAACCATGCTTATAGGCAACATACCCATTTTGCTCATTTAAAAAAGATTAATGCTTTATTTTTGTCAGAATCATAAATTTTCAGGTTGACTTGAAGGTGTTTTCAGGATATATTCTAAGATCCCATTACAAAAAAAAAAAAAAGACTGCATTTATCATTTCATCAAAAATGAGAACTGTGATGGTTTGAAAAATCTGCAAAACAAAACAAAAACAAAACCCAGGAGTGCCATTTGCCAGAGGACTTTTCTTGCTACTTCCTAGTCACATCTACTCCCTGGAAATGCTGAAATCCTTTCATTCCCTTGAGCCTTCTGTATACCCTCACTTCTGGACTTTCATGGGCTGTGCCCTCTTTCTTGACTAAGACCCCTTTATCACTTGGCTATCTTCTAACTCTTTTTCACCTTAGCTTCCTGATCAAAAAGCCTTTTCAGCCTCTTGCCTCTGGAGGAGGTATCCCTTCCAATGACTTCCCTGACACCTTGTATCACAGTTGCATTGTTGTATGACAGTATTGCTTAACTGTTTTCTTCTCTGGACTCCATACTCACAAAGAGCATCATTGTGGTCCAGTGCATAGCATAGTGCTGAGCACATTCCCACTTTAAATGAGAAAACAAAACCAACTTTTGGTACCCTTTAATGACTACATACATTTCAAAGTCCTGTAAAATTAGAGGTGTAGGTGATTGTGTATTTTCAGCATATTCTGTTTGCTTATAGATCTACTTCCATAAGATCTCCACAACAGCAAGTATCCATCTAATTTTATTAAAGCAAACAAAAAACAACTTTCCATGTTACTAATGTAAAACTTATATTTTTGTCTTGTTTTCTTTTGCTTAATACAACTGGTATGTTTTTTCCCCTTGTTTCAGGAGGCATCTTTTCCTCCCCCTGGCTGGTAGATTTGTATTTCTTGCTTTTTTCAATATCTTTATTTTAATCCCAGCGTACCTTTGGTGATATTTGTGTCCCTGCTCCATGATGTCTTTTGAACCTGTTGCTATGAGGTGCAGTAACTTGATTTTGAGATTTCAAGTCCAGCGTTTTAATCCAATGCACTGGACTTACAATCTTAGAATGCTTTAACTACTCTGATGCCATGTTCTCTTCTCTGTTCTTTTCTTGCTGAAGGCATACAGATTTTACAAATGTATTGGGCCTTTGAACACAACCATTCAAGCCAGAATTCTCTGGGATGTACTTTACATATAATCATTTTGGATTAATAAAATAATTCATTTTTGCTACTGACTTAAATATTTTCCTGTTATAATTCTGCTCTTGTTTTCTTTAAACTATTTTGCTAACTAATTTTCATTGATTTTTTTTCTCCATATGCTATTTTTTAAAGAAATCTATGCTTACTGCCTCTTATAGTGTTAGAAGACTTGAGATAAAAAGGAGGCTAGCGAGGGTAAACCAGCATTCAAACTCAATTATTTGGATGACAAAATATAAAAATTGTTGAATAAAGAAAAAGCATTTGGGAGTATTGATAGTCAGTAAAATATATGGCAGATTATCCCATGAAATTTTATTTACTAAATAAGTTAAAATGAATAGGTGAGAAACATCAAAAATTAGGTTGAAAATTGGCGGAAGTATCTAACAAACCAGATAATAGTACACATTACATGTTGACGTAGGTAGTCTACATTGTAGTTAATAGAAAGCTCAGCTTTGCATTTTTCATAACCTTTTATGAATATTACAGAACTGGAAATAATGGATGAGAATTTCAGTTTATATGTTATATATAATATATATAATATATAATTATATATATAATTGAATAGCAATATAAAATGCCACTAAAATCTGAAAATTTTATGAAATTTTTGTGAATAGCTATAAATATGGTTACAGAACAACAAAGCAAGAGTCAATTTGGAAAAATGGGATTAATGTGAAGAGGATAAAATTTCAGTTATGACAACAAAAGAAATTTAAAGGAAAGGTAGAAACCAATACTTGAAATGGTCCAAGTTTCTTTTATGCTTCACCTTCTTCCTTGTGATTCCAGCTGAGACCTCAAGTCTTGGTCCCATGCACCTCTCCTTTTACTTCTCCTAGAAAAGCCATCTATTCTGGGGTCTTCAGGGAACACATCTAGGTTGGTGGCTTGCTCTCAGGTCTGCAAAACTAGGTCAAAAGGTTGGTCCTCTTTCTCAGTCCACCAATAGGGTGGAGACTCATTTGGGATTCTGTCTTTATATCAAGCTTAAAACTCTTCACTATTTACCTTATATTTTACACTTAAGGTTTCCCTCGCCCTCCACATATGTGCCTGTTTTTCTGAAGTGTCCTACAGGACTGAAATCTTAATCTTTTAATTTCTTTCTTCATCCTTCCCCCATATCCAATCCATTCCTATAATAGATCCTGTCACTTCATCCACATTGTATTTTTCTCATGAGAGAACTCCTCAGTTTCAAGGCAGTTGCCTTGTGTGAATCGCTGTAATAGTTTTCTAGCAGTTTTCTCTATACCCCAGGTTATCATTGACCTCTTTAATCTTTCTTAACCTTTTTGAGTTAAATTCTTTCTGTCCTCCCGAATATATGATGGACATATTTGTTTCAGTCTAATTATTTGAAACTATTTCCCCTAATCTCACTGAAATGACTAAAATTCATGTATGTGTACACACGCATATGCATGTGTGTGTGGGTATGTGTGCTGTCAGTGCTGTAACAGAGAAATGATTTTGAAGAAATTGTGGAAAGCATAGCAAAGATACGCTTGGGCAGAAGGAAGTACCATTTCATCTATGATTCAACTGAGGTAAAGGAAACCACCAGGCAAAGTAAATGGGCTTCCATAGAGTGAAGTAAACCACGAAAGTCAGACTAGCAAAGGCTGAGAGAATGAATGGTGGGGAAGCAGTTAACAAACAAAAGGCTGGGGATTTTACCAGATCCTAGTTCATTGAGGGAGGGGGTGTTTTTTTGCCATGAAGCTTCCTTTGGCCATAAAGTATGAATATAAGACTGGATCTATTGTAATGGGCTGGTAATAAGGGTGGATAAGGATATATTGAGAGAGGAGATTCTCCTCTAGCTATCTTCAGTCTACCACAACAAACATTGATTGGCCTTTTTTTTTTTTCAGGCCTCACGCATAACTGGGACAACATGGTCCCAATGAACTATAAGAGAGGATAGAAAGCAAATATGTCACCTTGTCAGCCTCTGTAGTAAAAGTGAGAAAATGGAATGTGGACAAAACTGACAAAGCCTTTCCCTGCAGGAATCCAGACTAAGAGCAATAACAGTGAAAGGAATGGAGAAATCTGTCCAAGAACTACCCCCACCACTCCACATAAAAGCACACATCTCAGAAAGATTTGGAGTTCCCCCAATACATATTTTAAGGAAATAAGATAATTCCAGTCTTTATCAAAGTATTCTAAAATATAATTAATGGAAAAGCTGCAGTTTATTTTATAAAATGTTACAGAATAGAAAATTGCATGTGATATAATTTATGAATATAGACAATGCATTTAAAATATTTTTAATAGAATTAAAATAGAATGTAGCCATATATTAAAGAAATACTATGATGAGATCACATAGCGTTCAGTATAATTGTGTAGTGTGATTCAATATTAGATTTTTTTTAAAGGTTTTATTTATTAGAGAACATACAGGAATGGGAGGAACAGAGGAAGAGGGAGAGAGAATCCCAAGCGGAATCCATGCTGAGCATGGAGTCCAACTGAGGGCTTGATCTCATGACTTTGAGATCATGACCTGAGCTGAAACCAAGAGTTGGATGCTTAACCAACTCTAGCACCCAGGCACCCTTCAATATTAGATTTCTATAAAAAACTTTCTAAGGGCTGCAAGTTGCACTTGAATAAATGTGGAGAATGTAAATGCCTAGAATAAACTTACACTTCTTTTGATATGGTTTTAAATACTCCTTTATGTAGCAATACTTAAGGAAAAGCAAACATTTGCTGAGCATTTTCTTTGTACTAGAGACTTCATACGTATAATATTCAGTACTCTTAAAAACTCAAGATTGGCATTATCATGTCTCCTTTTTTACATATGGGGAAACTAATGCTTAGAGAGTTTAATTAGCTTTACCTTAAGTAACATTTGTCAGATCTTGAATTAGATTTTGCCCTCTTTAGAAGTTAAGAAGTTATTAATGTTTCACAGGTGCTGACTGAAGGTATGAGACTCCTGGGTCAGAGACCAAATACCTTATTACTCATACTCATGGCACATGAGCATGGTTGTATGGTTGCTCTTCTACTCAAGTTCCATGGGAGCGATGAGCTACACATAACAGGTTTGTGTTGCAGTTGAGGAATACTGAGCTTGGGGAATCCACTGTGTTTATACCAAGAGTAAGCTAGTTTGTCCTTTGTTAGAGCTGGGGAGAGAAGACATTACATCTGCTTTTGAGCAACCGGGTGCATAATAACCCTGAGTAATGGATTGGGTAGTGTGGTCTGGGCCTTGCAGTCTTGGCATACCCAGCAAGATATGCCAACAACCAAGAGGTCTAAGGATGACCATCTCTCCCGATAACATTCACCTCTAAGTTCACTCACCTCAACTCTTACCAATCTTAAATCTTTCACTAATATCTCATGCTTATGAGGAAAATGATTTTTCTCTAAAAATTGATTTTATAAAAATAAAAACCAGTCTTATGTTTTCCTGAATTTATATTCTAATGCTTATCTATATATTGATTTGTAAAGTAAGGAGACAATTCAAATATTTAGAAAAAATTTTGAAATTTCCTTGACTTTTCTAGACTGAGTCCAAAAAGGTCATCTAGGATTTATCAATCATGAAGCTGCTCATTTCAAGGAAAACAAAGTATTTTGAAGAAAAGTATAAAAATTCATTTTATACTTTGTGCAATAATGTGCAAGTGCCAAACCAATGGCTATATCACAATATTTCGAAATAAGCGGACATGTGGCTTTGTCTAGATTTAGAGTAATTCACTTTTTAGACAGGCAATATGTCTCTGTTGGTAAGCAATACACTCTTTGACACTTTTCTTAATATCACGTCCAACAAGGTTTTCAGGTAGAAAGTCCTTTCTATGGGTCCAAATCAATTTCTGTAGCTTTTCTAATTAATTTTATTTTTTAAAAAAGGTTCCCTTTTGAAAGAATGTGTCAAATTAGCAATTCAGAGAACTAGTAAAACAAAACAAAAAATGTTGTTGTTTCTGGAAACCCAAACAAAATAGAATTCAGAGGTAAGATCTGCTCATTGGAAGGGTTCTTAGAAACAAAAGTGTTTAAAATGATACTTCTCTCAGCTTTGTGTGAGAAGCAGTAATATCTGTCCTGCTGTTGTGCTTAGAGTCTGTCATAAGACTTATTTTGTCTGCTCAAAGAAGCCACTTTGCTGAGGCAGGAATTTGCTTATCATTTCTATTCTGCAGCTATTATTAGTCCTTTACCTAATCTTCACTTTCTAGTTACTGGCTCTTGATGGCTCGGGTAACAACTCTAATGTAATTTCCGGGTTGCTGTTTGCATTTAATAGGTATTAAATTAAATGTGCAATTGGTCGGCTGGAGATAAAAGTATCCTTGAGCTTTTGGCAAAAAAGCTGAAACATATATTACATTCCAATGGGAGAACCATTAGCTTTAATAACTGGATATGAATTGTTGGCATTTATTATCCTTGTCAGTATGCTAATATTCATTAGATTTTTAATGAGAGGATGGCAATAAAAACATGTCACAGAGTTAAAAATAGTTATTAATTAGGGTATTAAAATGTCCTTATTTATGTAGTTGTGAAGAGGAAAGCTGGTAACTGAAGAAACACTTTGATAGTAAAAACATTTCCTCCATTCCTTTTCCCTCCTGCCTCTTACTAAAATATTACACAAAGAGAAATAGAAAAAAAAAGTAAAAATATAATCACTTAAGAGTGAATATTTAAGACACATCCCTTTGGCAGCTAATATATGGACAGTCCTTGATTTATGATGGGTCAACTTAGGATTTTTCAACTTTACAAAGATGCAAAAGTGATACACATTCAGTAGAAACCATACTTCAAGTTTTGAATTTTAATATTTTCCTGGGTTAGTGATAAGAAGTACAGTACTCTGCTGTGATGTTGGGCAATGGTGGAGAGCTTACAGCTCCCAGTCAGCCGTGAGGCTAAACAACCCATTACAGCCATTGGGTACTCATACAATCATTCTGTTTTGTACTTTCAGTGCAATATTCAATAAATTATATGAGATAGTCAACACTTTATTATAAAATAGGCTTTGTGCTAGCTGAGTTTACTCAATCATAGGCTAATGTAAGTTTAAGTTTTTGTTTTAATTCCAGTTAGCATACAGTGTTATATTAGTTTCAGGGGTACCATATAGTAATTCAACAATTCCACATATCACTTGGTGCTCATCACAACAAGTGCACTCTTTAATCCCCATCACCAGTTTAACCCATTCTCTCACTCACTTCTACTCTAGTACCTATCAGTTCTCTACATTTAAGAGTGTGTTTCTCAGGGTGCCTGGGTGGCTCAGTTGGTTAAGCGTCTGCCTTCGGCTCAGGTCATGATCCCAGGGTCCTGGGATCGAGTCTTGCAGCAGGGAGCCTGCTTCTCCCTCTGCCTCTGCCTATCTCTCTGTCTCTCATGAATTAAAAAAACAAAACAAAACAAAAAAGTTAAAAAAAAAAGTGCGGTTTTTGGTTTTCCTCCTGCCCCCCATGATCATTTGTTTCTTAAATTCCACTTATGAGTGAAATCATGTTACTTGTTTTTCTCTGACTTATTTCGCTCAGCATTATATCCTCTAGCTTCATTCATGTTGTTGCAAATGGCAAGATATCATTCTTTTTTATGACTGAATAATATTCCATCATATATGGATACATATCACCTCCTTTATCCATTCATCAATTGATCGACACAGGCTGCTTCCATATTTTGGCTATTGCAAATAATGTTGCTATAAACATCAGGGTGCATGTATCCCTTTGAATTAGTGTTTTTGTATTCTTTGGGTAAATACCCAGTGGTGTGATTGCTGGATCTTAAGGGTAATTCTATTTTTTAACTTTTTGAGGACCTTCATACTGTTTTCCACAGTAGCTATACCACTTTGCATTCTCACCAGCAGCGCAAGAGGGTTCCTTTCCCTCCACATCTTTGCCAACACTTATTTCTGTGTTGATGATTTTAGCCATCCTAAAGGGTGTGAGGTGATATCTCATTATGGTTTTGATTTGCATTTCTCTGATGATGAGTGTCTTTGGCCCTTTGTATGTCTTCTTTGGAGAAATATCTGTTCATGTCTTCTGCCCATTTTTTAATTGGATTATTCATTTTTTGGGTGTTGAGTTGTATAAATTCTTTATATATTTTGGATGCTAACCCTTTATCAAGTATGTCATTTGCAAATATCTTCTCCCATTCAGTAAGTTGCCCTTTAGTTTTGTTGATTGTTTCTTTTGCTGTGCAGAAACTTTTTATTTTGAGGTAGTCTCAATAGTTTATTTTTGCTTTTATTGCCCTTGCCTCAGGGAACCTACCTAGAAAAAGGTTGCTATGGCTGATGTCAAAGAAGTTGCTACCTGTGTTCTCTTCTAGGATTTTTGTAGTTTCAGGTGTCACATTTAGGTCTTTAATTCATTTTGATTTTATTTTTGTGTATGATGTAAGAAAGTGGTCCAGTTTCATTCTTTTGCATGTTGCTGACCAGTTTTCTCAACACCATTTGTTGAAGAGACTTCCCTTTCCCATTGCATATTCTTTCCTGCTTTGTCAAAGACTGACCGTATAATTGTAGGTTTATTTCTGGATTTTCTATTCTGTGCTGTTGATCTGTGTGTCTATTTTTGGCCAGTACCATACTGCATTGATTACTACAGCTTTGTAGTATAACTTGAAGTCCAAAATTGTGATGCCTCTCCAGCTTTGCTTTTCTTTTTCAAAATTGCTTTTGCTATTCAGGGCCTTTAGTGGTTCTGTATAAATTTTAGAATTTTTTTAGTTCTGTGAAAATGCTGTTGGTATTTTGATAGAGATTGCATTAAACCATAGATTACTTTGGGTAGTATAGACATTTTAATAATATTTGTTCTTCCAATCCATGAGCATGGAATATTTTTCCATTTCTTTGTGTCATCTTCAATTTCTTTCATCAGTGTTTTACAGTTTTCAGAGTACAGATCTTTTTACCTCTTTGGTTAGGCTTATTCCTAGATATCTTATTATTTTTAGTGCAATTATAAATGGGATTTATTTTTCTTAATTTCTTTCTGCTGCTTCATTATTGGTATATAGAAATGCAACAGATTTATGGACATTGATTTTGTATCTCACAACTTTACTGAATTTGAATCAGTTCTAGCAGTTTTCTTGGTGTAGTCTTCAGGATTTTCTATCTATAGTATCAGGTCATCTGCAGATAATGAATGTTATACTTCTTCCTTGCTGAATTAGATGCCTTTTATTTCTTTTTGTTGTCTGATCGGTGAGGCTAGGACTTCCAGTACTATGTTGAATAAAAGTGGTGAGAGTGGACATACTTGTCTCATTTCTGACCTTAGGTGAAAAGTTCCCCGTTTTTTTCCCATTAAGGATGATGTTAGCTGTGGTTTTTTTCATAAATGGCCTCTATTATGTTGAGGTATGTTCCTTCTAAACTTACTTTGTGGAGAGTTTTTATCATGAATGGATGTTGTACTTTGTCAAATGCTTTCTCTGCATCTGTTGAAAGAATCATATGGTTCTTAGCCTTTGTTTTATTAATGTGGTATATAATGTTGATTGATTTGCTATTATCAAAGTATCCTTGCAACCCAGGAATAAATCCCACTTGATCGTGGTGAATATTTTTTTTTATGTATTGCTGGGTTCTGTTTGCTAGCATTTTGTTGAGGATTTTTGCATCTATGTTCATCAGAGATATTGGCCTGCAGTTCTCTTTTTTTATGGTGTCCTTGATTTTGGTATCAGGGTAAGGCTGGCCTCATAGAATGAATTTGGAAGTTTTCCTTCCTTTTCTGTTTTTTTTTTTTTTTTGGAATAGTTTGAGAAGAATAGGTATTAACTCTTCTTTAAATGTTTGGTAAATGGTTATCTTCCACTCTTTCTCAAGTCCAGTGAGTATCTTTATGATAATTTCTTTAAATTCTCTATCATCTATGTTACTTATATCTGTTTCACTTAGATCTCTAGCCACAATCTTGTCCTGTTCTTTCACTTGGGACAAATTCCTCTGTCTTCTTATTTTGTTTAAGTCTCTGTGCCTGCTTCTGGGTATTAGGAAAGTCATCTACTTCTGTCCTTGAGGGTAATGGCCTTTTGAAGAAGAGGTCCCGTAGTGCCCTGCTATGTAGTGTACCCTGTACCCCAGGGTCTAGCACTTCAGGGAATGTCTCTAATGTGTGTTGCATGTACTTTGCTGTTTTGTCCTGGCTGCTTCATCCTTCAGGCTAGTTGCCTGCAGAGGCTCTCTTTGCCTGTTGTGGGCAGTGTTTGGTTCCTGGTCTGAATGTAGAGCTTTTTAACTAGGTGTGCTCTGGTCTGCTCATGAACTGAGACCTGTTACCACTGCCTCCAGAACTGAGGCCCTACAAAACTCCCAAGTTGGGAGACACAGTGTGAGCAGGGGTTTGGGCTGATCTTCTGATGGAGGGGGCTTACTGTGCTGGGACTGAGGCAAGAGTGATTGGCAAGGGCATTTCCACTGGAGTGCACGGGGGCAGGGCTTGGTGTAAGCAAGTTAGGCAGTGCTGGCGCTGCACTTGTTCCCAGAGTAGGCTCTGTGTTTATTCTAAAGAGTGGGGAGGGAAATGGGTTGGCCAGCTCCTTTGTTCCTGAGAGGTGTCTCTGAACACTACCTCTTAAGGAAGTGCTCTGAGAAGAGTGAATAATGTCCTCACTGTGTGCCGTAGGTATTCTTCAGATTGCTATTTCTATACTGTATGTCCTCAGGCTGTTCATCCTGCCCTCTCTCCAGGAGCTTCCCCGAAGCCTCTGGGCTCCCACTGAGCCAAACCCCCTGACCTTTAGAACTCCAGACAAAGCCTGGCTGGTTGCCAGAATTCAGAATTCAACCCCTCTCACTTTCCAAGCCAGTTGCTCTGGGGAGTCATCTTCCTCATGCACTCCCTTCTGTGCTAGTCTATCTTCTGTCTTTCTCTGCTACCGTGGCACCCTTTCCACAGTAGCTGCTATGATCCATTTTTCTCCCAGACCATGTCTCCACACTTCTGTCTTCTTTAATGTGGCCTCTTCTCTACTTTTAGTTGTGGAGTTTGTTCTGTAGTCTTCAGGTCAATTTCTGGGGTATGTAAGATGATTTCATAGTTTTCTAGTTGTATTCGTGGGGTAAGGCAAACTTAGGGTACTCCTATTCTGCTGCCATCTTCCCTACTCCTAATATAAGTTTTCTGAGCATATTTAAGGTAGGCTAGGCTAAGTAAGCTATGACGTTCATAGGTTAGGTGTCTTAAATACATTTTTGAGTTAAGATATTTTCAATTTCTGATGAGTTTATTGTGATATAACCCTATCACAAGTGGAGAAAGATCTGTATATATGATGCCAGACAAATGCAAGTTTTAGCTATGTATAAATAAAACTAATACAGCACTGTATAGTTTTAAATGAGAAGACATGCAGATTGTAAATGCTTCTCTCTTAAAAAACTGTATAGTGTAGTTTTAGGGTATTAAACCATAATAAAGTTGCCAGAATTTAAATCCTGGCTTTGCTACTCACTGGCCATGTTATTTAAAGTCTCTGAATTTTCATTTATCAGTAAAATGGGAATGGCAGTTAAGTGGAATAGTAAAGCATTTAGCATATTCTGTGGCATAAAGTTATCTGTTATTATTTCTAACCAAGTAAACGAAGAATGATGCCATGTTTAAAAGCACAGCTTCATACTCTAGATCTCTTAACTACTTTTGGCAAGTCTGTTCATTGTGGCATATTTTGCTAAAGCCTGTTTGGAACCTGGGTGTCCACACTTCATGCATATCTCTTCAGTGTTCCACATAAATTAAACTCAATGACCTCTATCAAGTGCCATCTTCTGGGGTTTGTGCCAGTTGTATGGGATACAAAGATGAATGAAAAATAGCCTCTGCCCTCAAGGAGACAATTACTAGCATTAGCCAATTCAGTAATTTGGACTTTGTTCAGCCTTTACTGACTAGGTTTGGTTTGCTTAAATGAAAAGTATCTAATTTGTCACTCACTTCTGCCCAACTATAAAATAAATACGTATGTAAGTTACAAACTTTTATATTCCTAGAAATTCCAGTGTCATTTCTTTTTCCCCTATGGCATATTACAAATATGTGTACAAATGTGTACAAATATGTGTACAAATAAAACTAATATGTTCTTATTTTTCACAATAGAATGATGAGTGGGGAACTTTATTTTTTACTAATAGACTTTATTGTTTATTTTTTTATTTTATTTTATTTTTTTAAAGATTTTATTTATTTATTGACAGACAGCGAGAGAGGGAACACAAGCGAGGGGAGTGTGAGAGGGGAAGCGGGCTTCCCGCTGAGCAGGGAGCCCCATGCTGGGCTTGATCCCAGGATCCTGGGATCATGACCTGAGCCGAAGGCAGATGCTTAATGGCTGAGCCACCCAGGCACCCCATAGACTTTATTTTTTAGAGGAGAAAATTTTCTACAGCAAATTGAACAGAAGGTATAGAGATTTTCCAAGTATCTTCTGTCCCTACACATGCATAGCCTCCACCATTATTAATAGCCCCCACCTGAGTGGTACATTTATTACAACCCAAATTGATACAGCATTATCACTCATAGTCCATAGTTTGCTTTAGGGTTCACTCTTGGTGTTGTATATTCTATGGGTTTAGACAAATTTATAATGACATGTATCCGCCATTATAGTATCCTACAGAGTAGTTTCACTGCCCTAAAAATTCTCTGTGCTCTGACTATTATCCATCCCCCCCCTCAATTCCTGAAAATTACTGATCTTTTCACCGTCTCCATAGATTTATTTTTTTCTGGAATGTCATATAGTTGGGATCATACAGGATGTTGCTTTTCACATTGGCCTCTTTCATATGGTAATAGATATTTGCATTTTTTTCATGTCTTTTCATGCCTTGGTAGCTCATTTATTTTAGCTCTGAATAATATTCTGTTTTCTGGATATACCATGGTTTGTTTATCCATTCACCTACTGAAGGATGTCTTTGTTGCTTCCAAGTTTTGGCAGTTATGAATAAAGCTGTTATAATATCCTTGTGCAGGTTGTCTTGTGTGCGTACATTTTTAACTCTTGGGTAAATACCAAGGAACATGATTGTTGGATTGTATGATAAGAGTATGTTTAGTTTTGTAAGAAACCACCAAACTGTCTTCCAAAGTGGCCATACCATTTTGCATTCCCAGGAGCAATGTATGTAAGTTCCTGTTGCTCTATATCCTTGCCATTATTTGTTGATACCAATGTTCTGAATTCTGGCCATCTTAATAAGTTGTGGTGGTATCTCATTTTTATTTGCATTTCCCTATTGACATATGATGTGGAGCATCTTTTTATATGCTTCCTATCTGTACATCTTCTTTGGAGAGGATAAATGGGGAAATTTGGGATGCTTAAGTAGCTATGCCTTTGTTAACAGTTTTAGCCCAAGTTAAGTTTTAGCTATGGTGTACATATAGATTGATAACACAGAATTGCCAGCTGATCACAGACATCAATCCTCAAGCCCACATCTAGAGTCAGACATACCTATGATTAAATCTGGCTCTTCCACTTATGGTTAGACTTTGGACAAATTGTCTAACTTGGTAGCCCTTGGTTTCTGCACCTGTAAAATGGATAATGATACCTCACAAAATGGGTGTGAGAGTTTGGTAAGATTATTATAAGATTATTATAAAATGTGCTTGGCACAGTTCTTGATACATAGTAAGTATTGTGAAGTTCATTCAGAGAAGAAAATTATCTTTTTACCTTTTTATTTTTTAAGGAATGTGACAAGCGGTGTTGATGATTGAAGGGTCCTTCTCAGAAACAATTTGTCTTTAATTCCTCACCCTTCAGACCAATTTAGAGGACATCAACAAAAGTGGCATAATAGTATGAGATATAGAAGTGTTGATTGGAAATGTAACATTGAATGATTGTTTCATGTAGCCCAAAATTTATACCACATGATTTTTAAATTTTATAGGAATATTAACAAATACATTTGAAATCTTGGAAGACCAATGTATGAAATACCTATGGAAGCATATGGTAATGAGTCAAAAGAATGAGAGTAGTTCAATGGATCCTAACACATCTGTATTTATTAAAGAAAAGGAATGACCACACAAGGTAAGATATGTTGATGTTTCTTTCTAAATGCATGGAGAACTTTCTAAATGTTGAAAGTTTTGAATGTGTTGTATCAATAGGGTTGGCTACTTTATTTTTTTTTCTTTTTATTTTAAAGATTTTGTTTATTTGACAGAGAGAGACACAGTGAGAGAGGGAACACAAGCAGGGGGAGTGGGAGAGGGAGAAGCAGGCTTCCTGCTGAGCCGGGAGCCTGATGTGGGGCTCGATCCCAGGACCCTGGGACCATGGCCTGAGCCGAAGGCAGACATTTAACGACTGAGCCACCCAGGCGCGGTAGGATTGGCTACTTTAAAATCTAAACTGATCCCTTCAACATCATCTACAGAGCCCCTCCCTGAATTCTTAGCCATATTAGCTATTTGCCATGGCTCTTCCACACTAATCTTCACCCCCATGTATCTGTGGAAATTCCCACCCATTCTTTTGAGATCCTTCCTGGAATCCTTAGCTGATCTTTTCTCATCATTCCTGGTAGAGCGCCATATAAATCGTCTCTTATACCTTGCACATGCCCCTATTTTAGCAGTAATATTAATAATAGCTACAACTGTTTTTTTTTTTTTTTTTTTTTTAAGATTTTATTTCTTTATTTGACAGAGAGAGAGACACAGAAAGGGAACACAAGCAGGGGGAATGGGAGAGGGAGAAGCAGGCTTCCCGCGGAGCAGGGAGCCCGATGCGGGGTTTGATCCCAGGACCCTGGGATCATGACCTGAGCCGAAGGTAGACGCTTAACGACTGAGACACCCAGGCACCCCGCTACAACTGTTTTGTAGACTTATTATATGCTAGGCATTGCATTCAGGATTTCACATATTTTCTCATCATTCCTTGCAAGAATCCTATAAGAGCAACCTGAAAGAGCTAGAGTGACCCATTCTGGATAGTTATAATCTTATAAACAGCACTGACCTTTTTTTCAGGGTGTAAAAAGAATGCTTGAGTCAAATCTATATACTGCAGGTATAGGAAGACACTTATGCACATGTAACTTATGTAAATGATGCACTTAGGAACAAAGTATAGTCCCTGGTCATGAGGAACTTGTATTCTAGGAAGAAGTCCAGACAAATGAACAACTGTTAAGTTGAAATGTGAAAATTGTCCTTTTTGTGGATCAAAACTGGTCAAATATGAACAATTTCTTATGATTTGACTTCACATTATATGATAATTCAGGGTGCAGGAGCATTGAATGTTTGCTTTAGGAACCTAATGAAAATAAGACTAAGAGAAATGTTTCTATGCAATTGTCTATTTTACAAGTGTATATGAATTTAGTATTAGCAAAGATTTAAGTGTTATGATAACTATTATTTATTTTAAAGGAGGAATATAAAACTCTGAAACCATAGTGTTTATTTTATATAACAATAGAATATGGGAAAAAAGTGATCCGTGTCAAATGTTTTTGTTACAAAAGATTTGTAGGTTGAAATCATCATTTGATTTTCGTATTTGTTCCTAATATGCTACATATTGAGTTTTAGTGAATTCCAAAGGAATAGTAGTTTTCAAAGACTATTATTTTATACACACATAAATTTTACATGTATATTTATAAATTTTTAAAATTTAAGGGGGGCAGTAGCCATAAGAATTTCTGTTCTTCCATGGGTAAAAAGGTAAGTTTAAGCATTCAAAACTAAGATATTGTGACTAATATATTTTATGAGCATATTTTTTCCACATAGCTTTATTAAAAGATCTTTAATTTACCTTTATTAAGGATTTTTAGGTAAAGATAATACTTAGATAAGAAGACAGTGGTAAGAAGTGAAATGAATTGCTCTTTATCTAATACAGTTGAAATAAAATTTGACCAGGGCAATAGCAGAATATCTATGTGAAATATTGAATGTTAATAAAACAGTAGGAGACAAATAGAATTTCCAGAGGTTAAAATGGTACAAACATAGTAATTTTCTAAGCCTTTCAAAATTACATCAATGCTGAGGGAATATTCTATAATAGATGAGATTTTGCTCATAAACTTAAAAACCATAGCTCTGTATTTGATAGTATAACCATAGTATCCAGCACTGGCTTATGCAAAAAAAAGTGCTCAGCCAGTAGTTGTTGCATGAATAAATTAACAAATGAAATATATCAAAGCCTGGACTTTTAAATCTAATGATTAATCTTTTTAAAAATCAGAAAATCTTTGCAGGCATGAAGGCATTTGTTATATTTGTGGAAACAAGTCAGTGAAGATGAAAATTCTTGTTAGAGGAAGGAATAAAAAAAAAGAAAGAGTCTAAGATTAAATGCTTAGTTTTATTCATTCCAGTGCACATTAATGAGTATGATCAGATTCATGTTAAAGACTGCACATTTTATTAGATTATTAAAAAGTTGACAAATAGTTCTTTAATCTCTTATAATTCATGGATATGCTAAGAAAATAATATTTGAGGGAAAAACAGGCAACTTCTCAGGTTTTAACTATAGCAGACTAACCAGAGTTATAGGGAGAGTCAGAGGCCCAATGGGATGAGACTGAAAAGAACTTGGCTTCACTTCATCTTTTGATTAACTTTGTAATCTTGGACCAGTGGCTTAAAACCTAGACTCTCTCAGCTGCTTCCTGACTCCCTTAATCCAAATATTGCAAAGATAAATGTAACATACATTTTTACATATTATATTTACCATAAGAAGAGTAATTCTTTACTAAACTAGGTGCATGTAAGAGAAGTGAAATTCAGAGTTGGCTAAGAAGGTACCTAAGAAAATGGTAGACTTCTAGTTGTGCCTTGTATAAAATTTGTAATTATTTCTAGACCAGAAGTCCTCAGTCACAGTGTATTCTGGGAACTCAGCAACAGACCTGTTGAAAGAAGATAAACAGCAGGGAGGAGAAGGGGTTTGTCATAATACAGCTCTGAGGCTAGCCCTTCCAGAAGTTGACATCAAATGGAATCATAAGATTAAGTTTGGCAATTTATAGAGGAGACTTGGTTTTGAACCAGGCTATTGTCAATATCAAAAGGGTGGGACCACAGGATGTGTGACCTAGGGCAGATGTTAATACTGTGGTTCCATAAATATCCAGGAATTTTTCAAAGATACGAAATTCATGGACCTCGCCCTTGAGTAAGGGGAGTGGCAAGATCCAGGTAGGGGGTCAGGCACTCAGCCAAATATGGGTTGAGGATGTTTAACTGTCTCATTCATGTTGGATTTGGTCATATGAGTTATTTTGATCTATGAAAGGCTAGCAGACAGGCACAAGCAGAGCTTTAAAAGTTCTTGCCCCATTTTGTCCTCTACCGATCCCCGAGAAGATCCCCAGGTAGTGTTAAGTTATCAGTCTATACCTTAGATTGAACATCTATAGTGCAGATCTGAATCCAATCCATAGCCTGAGCAGGGCTTTCCAGCCAGCTGAGCCCAACCCAAGTCAGCAGAACCACAGTTAACCCTCATCCCTGTGCTTTTGGGAATACATCCTGGGGCCATAAACCATTGAATACTGGATGGTCTTTTTTTGCAGCATATTATCACAATTACCAAAGAGTGTGTGTATGTGCATGTGTGATTTCCTCTCAAAGTCTATAACATTATCCCTGAGTATTAATACTTATTAATATGAATTTTTAAAATAATTTTTCATTATCACCTGTTCAGTGTGTGGCTTTCTCAATCCCAGTTCACCTGGCAAAAACACCAGGGGAAAAGGTCTTAGTTTAATTCCCCTTTAGTTAGTCCTCTTGCTATTTCTAACAGATTTCATCAAAATACAAATGTACTTATTTACCCTATAAATCCCACATGTAATTAGCTCATGCATTTGCTTTTTGGAGAAAAGGACCAGTCAGCCCATGTGTTTTAGTAAAAGCACCTGAGGAATTTGTTTTCTTAAGAACATTTGCTGGACAATCTTTCAAGTAATTTTTACCCAGAAGATATTTTCACATTTTTATAGCACTATAGGAAGCAATTATATTCTGTAGGAAAAGGTGGTAATCAAAACCGTTCAGTATAATACATAAAGCCTAGCCAACATGCGGATCCTTGGCACATATCTGAACTGGATATGCTGATGTGTTTTTGTTTGTTTGTTTATTTTAGCAGGACTGTTTCTGAATTGGAAAATTTTATTAAAAACATGGATAATTTCTCAGTGAGGGTGAGAAAAGATGAATTTTAAATTGATTTGTCAGTTCTTTCTGTAAATTAAATGTCTACCCATGGTGGAATTTTAAAATCTTTTAACTTTAAGTTAGTTAACTGTACTAGCTTCTTTATATCAATGCAGTGAAATTTTTTTTCTAATTTCCAGTATATATCATAAGGTGATTGTCATTTATTATTTAATCCTTATTGTATCTAAAATTTGTATTTTTCTGAAGATTTTTTTTCATTTTAAATAATACTTGTAGTCAAACTACTCTCCTTTTACTACTAAGAAAATATAATCAATAAGGTGAAATATTATTGCATAGAAATAATAATGATAATAAAAAATAAAACAGTTATTGAAAGCCTACTATGTATTACATATTCTAAGAGTTTTATACATATTAACTCAAATATCCTTCATAGTACTAGATAGGTGCTATTGTTATCCCTATCTTATAGATAAGAAAAATAAGGTACAGAGAGTTTAATTAACTTTTCAATGTTATACAAAAAGTAAGTAATAAAAGCAAGATTCCAACCCAGGCAATCAGGTTTTAGAGCTTGGATTCTTAACCATTTATATTAGTTAATTACTAATGTGATAACTCTAAAGATTGTGCTAATTACGATGTTCCTTGGTCATAATTTCTCATTCAAGTCACTGGAGCTCCTAAAATTCATCTTTAGTAACTAGCAAAGATCATTTTATTGGTATAGTAAAAGGGCAGAATATTGGCAGAGGATGAAATATTATACTTAGAGGTTGGTAACCTAAATCTTAAGATGCTTGGGACTTTAAACCTTACTACTTTTTTCCAGTACCCTGTGGGAGGGAATGATCAGAGAAATGACAGATATTCAATTTTGAATATAGTGGATGAAGTGCTTCAAAATTGGGCACTTTCTTATATTTTAATGATTTATATCAAGCTACCAAAAACTCTTAAATTTGATGAATGGTACTTGAAGTAACAGGATTGTCAAGTTACAACATCAAGACTAGAAAAAAAAAAAATTCTGTAGGCAGAGACCATATGTGCTATGTAATTTTGTAACAACATGAGAATAAATATTGCTTGCATACTTGGTTGATCAAACATTTGTTCTGGCCTCATTACTGTCAGCTATTAGGGGGTTATTCAACATAAACCCCTCCATCTCCATGACTGGCTAGAGAAGCTTTGGTAGTAGATCCATTTTATCAAATGTGGTGGTTAATGCCATTTTGGAAATGAGTACCTCAGCATGTGAAGCATTTATTGGAAAGGCAGATCTTGGTATATTCCTGAAACCGATTCCATGTTATATAAAGACTTTAATTCAATTCAAAATAATGATGGGACTTACTAGTTTCCTCTTCAGAGCTCCAAAATTCTGCAGAGCAAAATAATGGGATCAGAGAAGTCCATTTATAACCAGGGATTGATGTGAAATAAAATTGGACATTTTGGACAAAGCAGAATTCCATCAGGGGTTGAACACAACCACAATTATCCTTTTTCAGAGTATTAGAATATTCAGAATATTTTAATTTAAAGCAAGAAAAATCACAAAACTAGATGGTTAAAGAGTAATCAAGAGCCTATTAAAAAGATAGGTCAGCAAGTTAATAGTGCTGAATAATAATATATATCTCATTACAGATGACCAACTATTTCAGTTTGCTTGGGTTAAAAGTGAGGGCTTTGCTGGGTTGTGAGACTTTTCAGTATATATTATAATACATAATAGCCATGAGAATCTCTATGAATAGTCACATGTATTGTATCCTCCCCCCTACCCCTGCCAACGTTTTTTTCTCCTCTATTGACTGTATGAAATAAAGGAAGAGAATACTTTTTTTTTTTTTAAATGTGTGTGGGGTTTTCTGCCTATACTGTGCCTAGTGTTGAGGATAGCTAAGTCCTTACCTTCAAGATACTTATAACCTCAATTAGTTGAAAATTTTAAAAAACTGAAATAAACCAAATAAAGATGCATAATCTATAAAAACACTGAATATGAAATTGCACAATTCTTGCTGTTGATGTTTTTTTTAAATAATATAATTCCCTCTGGCATTTTTTTGTTGACTACTATTGAATAGCCAAGCAGATGAGAAACATTTATGTCTTGTCTTTCCACTTACTTTACCTCATATTCTCAGTGAACTCATTTCATTGACTTGGGGTTTTCCAGATCCAGTTTAAGTCCAGTGATATTTTAGCTGTTTTGTTTTAATGTTTTATTCTGCAAAAGATATTCTGGCAGGTTTTTTGCCAACTTATTTTTAGAGTTTTATCCCCTTGAGTATGATGAATGCTATTATCAAGGAAATAGTCATATTAGATAAAATTACTTATAAAATGTTGGGTTTGGAGAAAATACCCACATACAAACACAGGAGAGGCTGTATGCATGGCCTTCAGGTGGATGGTGTGAAAAGCTTTCAGCAGGTGTGATGGCTTGGGATGACTATGTGATGGCTTGGGATGACTATGGCAACTGAAACTAAATCCACTGTTCTCAGGCTGCAGTTTTTGTTTGCCCACTTGTTCTCGAAGCACTCACTGCCCTCTAAGTGCTGTTAGTATTACTGCTCCATGGTTGATTTTTCATGGGCAGATTGTATCTCAGAATATAAATCAAAGGGCAGGGCATACTTGCTATCAGTTTGCTAATATGCTTGCTTCTTGGCTTTATAAGGTAAAGATAAATTTGATTGTATTCATGACCCGCCCCCCCATAGGGAGTTCTAGCTTTCCCACCCCCACATATATTCTCTTATAATATTTTCCTCCTTTCCTCCTTTCATGAATAAAGTTTACAATGTTTTGAGAAAATACTGTGGAACTTCCTAAAGATTCCTATGGATTTTATAAGGAAATTAAATGGTTTTCATTTTTACTACTTGTTAAGTATTCTCCCTGGGGAATCCAGAGATCTGCAAATACATTACACCTATGCTAAAATTGTACCTTTTAAAAGCAATTAAAGATAGATGGTAATTATGGTAACAGATGATGCCAATGATGAAAGTAATAACCTTAGTTTATTGAAAGCTTACTATCACCCATTGTTCAAAGTATTTCACATACATTATTTTATTTAATTGTAACAGCATTACTATCGTTATCATTTCTACTTTGCAAATGATGAAACTGAGGCTTGCCAGTTTAAATGACTCTCTCAAGGTCACCCACCTTGTGTGGGCCTGCTTCAAAGCCTAGATGGAGATAAAGGAGCCTCTGCAACCATCTCCCAAATACAGGGTCATGGATATGGGAGGAACAGCTTTCATTTAGGAGTGCTGCTGGGAAGGAAAGCCTTGTAGGTTGCATGTTAGCCCAGAAGGTGAAAGCAACATTCACTGAAGTGTAATGCTGATCATAGAATGAACACTCCTAAGTGTATGAAGGAAAGTTTTGAGAGGAAGAAAAGTGGGAAGTTGAGTCAAGGGGATGGGGAGAGAGCCCAGAGTATTTTGTGGATGTGGATACTGCTGGGGGGGATTGCTTGTATGATGACTAAGGATATCAGGACTCTGAAGCAAGGTTTAGCTGGCTGTGAGTTTTCCAAGAGGAATGTGTAATGGAAATGAATGGGGAGAACGAAAAACTCTGGGGTTAGCTTCAACCTGATGTGTGCTGCTGGATCTTAAATTCTAAAGTAGAGATCAGAGGCCCGAATTTTAGTGCTGATGCTGACTGGGGGAGGGCCTAGTAATCAGAATCTGGGCCTCTGAAAGCAGAGGACCACGACTCAAGTTTTGTAAATCCTCATTGCAGCATGTATGTCTGGGTGGTGATGTGTTTTCATGGGATTGCATGGTCCTTGTGTGCTGGGAATTGTACTTTACTAGGGATAAAGAGTTCTCTTTGTAGGGTGAGGAGTCATTGAAGGCAAAGGAAAGTAAAATCTTTCACAATTCGAGCAAGGGAAGGTGGATGACTGGGAAAAAATAATTTTGACTTGCCACTCTAGTGTCAGCAACTTTTTTTTTTTTAATATTTTCTTTATTTGACAGAGAGAGACACAGCAAGAGAGGGAACACAAGCGGGGGAGTGGGAGAGGGAGAAGCAGGCTTCCCGACGAGCAGGGAGCTCGATGTGGGGCTCGATCCCAGGACCCTGGGATCACGACCTGAGCCGAAGGCAGACGCTTAACGACTGAGCCACCCAGGCGCCCCAAGTGTCAGCAACTTTACATATATATTTTATTTTAATTTTGAAACAATATATTGGCTTGATAATATTATTTTATAACAAAGAATAAAACTTGGGGCTTGGACAGATTTTTTTAAAAATAGCCCAAGGTCATATAAATAGTAAGTGGATCTGGGATTAAAATCCAGCACATCTGACTTCAAGTATTTTACTTTTTACATTATAGCACATGGCAAGGCATTTTTAGCCATAGACTGTCTATTGCCTGAATCTGCTAAACATAAACCTGTTCATTTCTGAATCTTGTCGATGGTCCAGACCTTTGCCAAGACACATAAACAACATCTATGACCTATAATGTTTTTCATTTCTGAAGTTTGTCTCCATCTTCTATGAAATCCTAGGTTTTATATTTATAGCCAGCTTTCATTCAGGATTTTCCTTTATCAGTAATAGATAGATGGAAGAGAGCTTAAGTGGTGGGAGTGAAGTGAAAGTTCATTTACTTTGGGGGAAGATCTTGACTTTTCTTTACTCAGAGATAAATTGGGAAACCTCTGCTATCATCCCTGCTCTGACTTAAAAAGCAAATCCTAAGTCCCACCCACCCAAGTCGTCAGCACCACCTGCGCTAAGGCCAAGCCCTTTCAATTAGAAGCAATAAACAAGGAGACAAAAAGTTTCAAGTATCATCCCACTGCACCGAGAGGACTTTGTACAATCATTGCTGCACTGCGGTAGTAGTTTCTACATGGACTTATCATAGCACTTTCCATACCACCTTATAAATCTGTTTCATCCTCAGTAGAAAGTAAGTAACTAAAGGAGGAGCACGGTTTTCATCCCTGTGCATTCCTAATATTTTTACAAGTACCTAGTAAGTCTTTGTTGAACAGTCAGCTCAAAAGCGACTAGTTTGCTGGGGAAGTTAGGCCTGCCTGAAGGCTCTGTCACCTCTAGGCACTTGACTCCAATGAGAGGTGATCAGTTCCTAATCAGAGATGTTAAAGCATGGGCAGGAAGAGATGTTGGCAAAACATGTTGTAGACATTGTCAAGTTCCTTTCTCAGCCTAGGGTGCTAATTCCAGAGTCTCGGTGTGTGTCCCACCTCCGTCATTCTCTGTAATTTTGCATGAAACCCTTGATATAACTGCTCAGTTCTTTGTTTACTACATAACCAGAGTATAATTAATAATCTATAAGATTATTTGTATTTTAAGAAGTTTTTACTTTTATGAAGCACTCTCTAAACAATGGATATACTTCTTAGAATAAGTGCAGCCTCTTCAGACCTAAGTGTATCTTTAAGACCCAAACCTAAATAACTTAAATCATAATGAACAAATTGTTAACAATAGGGACATTGGAAATCCATCCACTTCAATTTTAATGTTTGACAATATTTTTTAAAATTTTCATTTCGGTGGTAGCCCCTACCTCTGGAATATTATTAGAAACCTTCACACCATATAGTCACTTATGCCTGCTGCATTCTAATGAAAATAAACAGTGATGTTTCTTTTGAGACATTCATTCCTAAAGAAAAGTCCTTAGAGATAAGCACATTTAGATGCATAAGACAACTTTCTTTCTGTGTCTTGATAGGCAATGAGCTAGAAAGGAAGAAGAATAGGGGGTGGGGGGCATGAAAAAGGAATGACCCACTCTTCAGTAGGATTTTTATTTTTTGATTCCTGTTTCTGTGTGAAATAGCCCCCTTTGCTCTGGACCTGAGCTGAACTATGGCTTAGACTCTCTGTTTAGACCACCTGGCTTTGAATCCTGAATTGCCATTTAATTTCAAGAGTAATCTCGGAAGAGCCCTTCCCTGAGGATGTGAGTCAGTTGCCTTGGCATAAAATGGGCCGAATAATAGACCAATGTCACAGGGTTGTTGTGAGGATTCAATTAGAGAATGCATGTAAGGTCCTTAGGAGAGTGCTTGGCACATAGTAGACATTCAGTGAACGTTAACTGTTGTATTCACTGCCATTGTTGTTAACTTGTTTTCTGTTAAGGCCAGAGCAACTCCTCTGCTACTCAGATATTTCTGGAAATAAAATGGCTCAGAGTTATTCTGTGCTGAATGGAAACCCTACCAAGTGCTGCTAATTCCATTTGAGTTGTCTGCAACTTCCACTTAGTTCATGTGCATAGTTCAAACCTCCATCATCGCTTAGGCTATGATATTAGTCTTTTGACTGGACCTGAAAGTCTTCATTTCTCTAATTCATCTGCCATGTTGCCATCAAAGACATATTTTGTGTTGCAAGAGTGACACCTGCTAGAAACCCACTCTAGCACAGAGTAAGTGTTCAACAAAAATGTTTTTTTTTCTTATTTCTGTTTCCCATCTAGTGAAGCTACAGGCTGCTTATGGATGAGCAAGCTCTTCAGTATTGGTGACATTCAGGTAGCAGCAGAACTAAATGTGTCAGGGATTCCACAGCAGAGATTTTCACACTGTGTTAGAGATTGAACTGGAACAATTAAGTTGCTTTCCAGCTCTGGGGATTCAATAATAATATGGCATAAGCTGAGTGTAAGAGAATCATCTATTGTTGTGAAAGAGTCATAGGATTTAGACGTATTTGTGAGGTCACGTCTAGATGTCCCCCTGGCTCTAGAAATCCATATTAATCTTTCTGTTGGGTGTATGGGATTTTTAGATATAAACGTTAATGAAATTGGCTTATTATGTTTATAGTTTTATACCTGATGCTTTAGGAAACTCTTTGTGATTAAATATAGTTTTTTTCTTTTGAATGGGCTAAAGAGAAAAGAAAATAAAAAAAGGGTATTGTTTGATATTTGCATTTTGGTTATTCTGATGTTGTAAAGAAATACTGTAACTAAACCACATGATACTTTCAAATTTTAGTTTTTACATTATTTACTTATGATGTGAAACATCATTTGAGAAAAAGGGGAAACAAATATATTGTTGCATTGGCTACACATTGAATTATTGTGATAATCAAAATCCTACCTTGCTCATATCTGTACTTGTGTAGTTCCTTTGATATGCATAGTTTTTATTTTATGATTAAGGGATTTTTTTGCATTATTGTTCAACCTGGGATTTTGATCTGACCCGTCTCTCCACAAACTGGGCTGAGCCCTTCCCTGAGGATGAGGCCCTCATAAGGCTCCCTGTTGTTCACTTAGGAGAGAGGCTGTCCCTCAGACCAGAAGCTTAGGAAGGAATAGGAGGGCATCAGAGCTAGACCCTTTCTTGTACCAAGGACGCATCACAACGATGGAGAGGCTGCAGGGTCCTAGAAGTATCCTCCCCATGAGGCAGCCTGGGATCTGGGAAGAAGGAAATGTTGTATGGAGCTTGTGGCTCTGAACTAGCCCTTTGAGCCGAAGATCTGGATGTTCTCTTTTCTTTGGGACAGGAGTATAGAATGGGCCAGGTTTTAAGAGCAAGGTAGTTAAAGAGAATTCAGTGATGACCATAACTTAAATTTCTCTTGTTTTCTTTGATTATTTCCCCCCTTTCTACCTCAGCATATATTAGGCACTGAAGTGTATTTTCCCTCTCCAAAGTCCTATGTTGAAGCCCTAATTCCCAGCACCTCAGAGCATGACTTGGAGATGGGACCTATACAAAGGTGATTGAGTTAAAATGAGGCCGTTAGAGTGGGACCTAATTAATCCAACTAGTGTCCTTCTAAGAAGAGGAAATTTGGACCCACAAAGGGATACCAAGGACCAGGGATGTGTGCACACAGAGCAAAGACCATGTGAGGACACGGAGTGACAGTAACCATCTGCAAGCCAAGGAGAGAGACCTCAGAAGAAACCCAATTTGCTGAAACCTTGATCTTGTGCTTCTAACCTCCAGAACTGAGAAATTTCTTCTGTTTAAGCCAGCCAGTCTGTGGTACTTTGTTATGGCAGCCCTAGAAACTAATATAGCATCTCATAAAGCATCTCTTTGAAGCATCAACTGGGTTTGTCAGTGCTGACAGGAAGCCACAGAAGGAATACCAAGGGACCGGTAAAATGTGTGACCTGTGCATCTCGTTGCTTTGGCTCACTAGGCATGGGGGTTCTATTTTACTTTTTAATAAAGAAGACAATTCCCCTCTAATCACCAATTATAAACTGAGCTGTGAAAGAAAGGAAAGGTGGAGGATTAAAGTAAATTGTACTGACAAAATCATTCTCCCCTTACATAGTTTTTAAAGACAGTTGTTTAAAATCTGTGTGTGATTGGAAAAAATAAAACTGCTTTTGAATTATGGGAAAATGGTTTCTTACCAACCATTATACTTCTGAGAAGTCAGCTTTTCCTTTAGCAGATATTTTTAGAAACCAGGAGTTGAAACAAAGCCGTGGTTCTGGCACAGTGAGACCCACGTAAATGCTCATATAATTTAGACACCTATAACCTCCTGGCTGAAACTATTAGGTAAATTATACTATTTAAATACTAATATCCTCAGAATTAGGGAAGAGCTTAAAGCAAAAGGAACAAACTGTGTTTTTAATTTTTGTACTCAGGAAAGTATTATATTTAGTTATTAGAAGAAGGTTTTACAGTATATTTTGTATTTCCTATGATACGTTTATGGCTTCTATGTATTCTAATATAATTCTCCTTGATTTATTATTAAACAATAAAAATTTAAAGCATTTGTTTTCATACAAACCTTGGTTTTAAAATTTTTCAATAGTTCGTGTTTTTTTTCCCTGTGACAAAGAAAATACATAAATATGAAGGAAAATATCACCTATACTTTGTGATATATATTTTTATTGTTTTTCTTTACTTATTATTTCTGTTTTTTTTAGAAAGAGCGAACAAGGGGGATGGGCACAGGGAGAGAGAGAGAAAGAGAGAGAGAGAGAATCTTAAGCAGGCTCCATGGTCAGCATGGAGCCTGATGCGGGGCTCAGTCTCACAACCCTGAGATCATGACCTGAGCTGAAATCAAGAGTCAGACACTTAACTGACTGAGCCACCCAGGCGCCCCTCTTTTGTTATATATTACTTTTCCATTCCTTCACATCAGGAAAAGGACATCCAAGTTCTAGGGGGAAATATTTTTTCATGTTTTGAGGGAAAAGTCTGTTACTGGCCTAGGCTGGCTACACATTGGTGGTTAATGTTGGCATTTCTATCCTAACTACCTTCCCACTGTATTATTTTTCTATTGCTGCTATGACAAATTATTACAAACTTAGTGGCTTAAAACAACACAATTTATCCTCTTAGAGTTCTGGAGGTCAGAAGTCTGAAATTGGAATTACTGGGTTAAAATGAAGGTGCCTACCAGTCTGCTTTCCTTCTGAAGGCTCTAGGGGAGGATGTGTTTTCTTGCCTTTTCCAGTTTTCAGAGGCTGCCTGCATTCCTTGGCTCGTGGGTTCTTCCTGCATCTTGAAAGCCCAGCAGTGTAGCATCTTTCAATTGCTCTCGCTCACACTCACGCACTCCCTGACCTCTGCTTCTGCTGTCAAATCTCATTCTCTGACTCTTGGCTTCCTCTCATAAGGACCTTATTATTACATTGGACCCAATGGATGATGCAAGATAATCTTTCATCTCAGGATCCTTTACTTAATCACATAGTTAAAGTCTCTTTTGCCATTTAAGGAACATATTTGCAGGTTCTAGGTATTAGGATGGGGGACATCCTGGGGGGCCATCATTCTGCCTACCATCCCACACAATCTGAAGCTCTTCTGATTGTGGAATGGATCATTCAGGGCCCAGAAAGAGTGGTTAACTATCTCTGGTATTTTAAAGGTCAAAGTTACAGATTGTGTCTATACAGTTGTGGTCAGATTGAATAGGGGTCTCTAGTGGAGAGTTGCTGTTGACATGAAAATGGCCTAAAAGCTGAGACTTGACACAGGAAATACAGGTTCACAGCCCATTATCCGGAACTCTCAGGACCAGATGTGTTTCAGATTTCTGAACGGTAATGTGGTTTATAACTCTATATTACATAATGTTCCCGGTGGGGGTCTGTGTCTAGATTAATTACTATTTCTGCAGTGAAACATGAATATTCATACTGAGATAAAGACTGTAAATAGCCTTACATCAGTTCATGTCAGGTTTTTGCCACTTCTTGAGTTGCAAAATATTCAGTTTCTAGAGCCTTTTTGATTCTGTATCATTGTGTAGGAAAGACCAAGAATCAGAAAACACATACACATACGCACTTGTATACACATATATGCAAAAGACTTTCATATCATTGGCTGTCTAGTGAAGATTGGGTTGAAAGTTGTATATGGAAATAAACCAGAAAAAAGGCAGGGTCAAATATATTCAAAAGTGTAGTAAGGTATTCTATCATAGATTAAACTTTCCTTCTTGAACAAAAAAGAGCTGCTCTTGTATATAGAAAACAAATAAAGGTGATTAAACCATTAGAACTTTTCCTTGGAGCAGATCTCTTAGTCATGCCAATATATATATATGGTATGAACTCTATCCTTGGGGTTTGGGAAGAGACTTTTTTCTAGACCATGGACACTGGCTCCTCCATGTGTTATTACGGATCTGGGGAGGGGTAAGGGAGATCCATCACTATGTTTTAGGGAGGTCCAAACAAGTCCCAACATAAGGGAGCACAATAGTGTTCCTGATGGTGTTACTGTGAGCAAAGAGAAAGATTGGACCTAGTCCTGACTAGGTTAATGGGCTGGTCCTGGTGTTACTGTGAGCAAAGAGAAAGATTGGACCTAGTCCTGACTAGGTTAATGGGCTGGTCCTGACTCTGAGATGAGGGAGAGTAGTGGCCTTAAGTGTGTGAGGTGCTGGGTACTAAAAAGCTAGTCTGACTCATTCCCCTAAATTTTGCCTTGAGTCTAGGAAGTGGCTGAGTGTGCAAATTGAAAGAACTGGTCTTTTGGGGCACAGGAATCCTAAAGTATGGAACCTTAGTTTAATATAGAAAAAAATGCTCTCTGTATTAGTAAGGAAAGCTAAGCCATACGGAAGTAACAAACAGTCCCCAAGTCTCAAAGCAATAAAATAATCTCCCCACCCTTATTCTCCCTCTGTGTCTGTATGCTCCCTGGCATTAGGATCATCTTGGAAGAAAGAGAGCTCTGAGGGCGTCACACTGGCAGTCTTCCCTAGAACTGATACATGTCCTTTCTGCTCCCACCTCATTGATCAAAAGTAGTCAGGTAGTGCCCCCAAACAACGAGGGGTCTACCATGCACTCAGAAGGCAGAAGAACCAGAAATATTTGGCAAACTATGCTAATGACTGTGATTACCTCTGAAGAACGGATGTTACTCTGTAGCAGCAAGAATGGAATACCTGAGCTCAGTCTTTAGGTCACAGAGATTTTAGAGTTAGTTTTATTAGCAAGAGTGTACCATCTCTCCACAACCCATGCTTCTCTGGGGGAAAGATAAACCTCTGCTGCTTCTCCACAACTCTTACCCCACAGTGGCTCAGTTCCATGGTACCATTTCTTCACCAAACGAGCAACCTGGAAATAGAAACTTATTCTGATCTCTGCTGCAGCACAGCTTCATACAGGGTAGCCTAATCTGGAAATCATAAGGTTTTACCCCAAGGGTCAAATATTTTAAGAAGAGTCTTTTCCATTGACCGGGGGATGGGGGGATGGAACCTGATTGTCCTCATTTATGGAGTAGAGTGCTTTGTTGAGCAGTCATGCTTTAGATATAACTCAAAACACAAGCTTTAGCAGCCATTCCCCTCCAATGCATGCAGTGCACTAGACTGTTTTCTTTCTCTGAGGCTTGCCCACATCTTCATCACTACCCATCTGTCCTCCCCACCCGCCACTTCCACACACACTTGCACATTCTAGTAAATCTGCAGTACATGGGAATCCCTGGATGTAAAAAGAGACAATTGGGGTTTATAGTTACCTCAGTGCTGGAGCCTTGCCCCCAGGGATGTGAACATGGTCCCTTTTTTGCACCTCAAACTGTAAATTACACAATCAGAAGTTCAAGCAAACTTCCCCTCTTCTCTTTTACAAATAAGCACTGACATTTGCTTGACTGTCTTGAGTGGTATTAGAATTGCCTATATTTTGTTCTCCCTTTTAACTGCTGAATATGGATGCCACGGAATTGGCTTGTAACAAGCAATAGCAAAATGTAAAGGATTATTGCTTGCAAATGTGTTAACTTAAAACAGTCTGTTGCACATGCAAGGAAATATTATATTTATGAGCTGTGCAGTGTTCCAAGTTTATTTAACAGTAAGAATCTGTGTGGTTGGAGTCAAATGTTAAGTGGTTAAATGAAGTATGCATTACTGGCTCACCATATCCAATTGGTATTGATTAATGCACTGCTACTGAATATTTTCCTCTTACAGATGTTCACAAAATATCTTCTTTTCTGTTATCACGATCCTTGTATTATAATCTGCAGGTGAGAAATTCTTTTCTTCCTACAGTGCAATTGTGTAAAGTGCTTCATCTCACTCTGGTAAGACAAATGAGGACTTTTTAGAGATGATTGCTGTAAATGCCACATTATACTATCTGCTGTTTCCATGATTTTGGCATTAAGTAGGATGAATAAATAACTTAGTTTTCAGTCACTCATTTCTTTTGCAGCTCGTCATCTGGCATGCCACATTTTCAGTTTACTGAATTTTATTCTACAAATACATTTGTGTTGTAATGATTATTTAATATCATAGCAGGAATATTAATGGCCCGGTGGGCAGGAGACTTGAAGTTGAGTTCCAGTTCCATTACTAAGTATTTGTAATACTTGCCAGTTCCATTACTAAGTATTTGTAATACTTGCTGTGTGAGCCCTGTTTTTAGGTATAAAATCAATATCTTAATTCTAAGTTTCACTTTAGTTTGAAAATGATCTGATTTGATACATTCATTATCAGTTAAAGATACTAGGTTAGAGGTTACTATAAGTTGAAATCTGACTTTTAGTCATTCAAAATTTTTGTTTTCTGTCAACACTGAGATTAATACTTCATTTAGATAACAGACATCTTATAATCTTATTAATAGATTCATATGCATAGTATAATACAACATAGTATATAATTTGCATGTAATATATATTTAGTGATATGTAATAGATTTATGTGTGTATATACAAATTTTTTTTTTTTTTAAGATTTTATTTATTTATTTGACAGAGAGAGACACAGCGAGAGAGGGAACACAAGCAGGGGGAGTGGGAGAGGGAGAAGCAGGCTTCCCGCTGAGCAGGGAGCCCGATGCGGGGCTCGATCCCAGGACCCTGAGACCATGACCTGAGCCGAAGGCAGACACTTAACGACTGAGCCACCCAGGCGCCCCTGTATATACAAATTTTTGTTTACTTTTTACATGTAAACATATACATTTGTTTCTCCTCTATTTATACTAATATATGAAAATTTGAATTAATGATTTATTAGATTATTAAAAAGGACAAACTGAAAAGAGGTTACTCATTCACTGTAGAAAAAAAATCATTTTTAAAGATTTTATTTATTTATTTGAGAGAGAGAGTGAACACAGAGGGAGAAGCAGACTCCCCACTGAGCAGAAAGCCTGAGGTGGGGCTCAATCCCAGGACCCCAGGATCATGACCAGAGCTGAAGGCAGATGCTTAATTGACTGAGCCACCCGGGTGCCCCCCAAAACACTTTTTTAAACTTAAACTTATTTTTTTAAAGGATACTGAATTGTTTGCCCACAAATCATTAGCTCTTTAACACAGAAACTTGGAGGAGGAGCGCCCAAGAAAATTTAACTTTGAAGTGTTGGGGGTCATCCTCCAATGAAGTCTAACCAGATTTGAAAGAAGGGATGGCTCAGTCAATTAAGCATCTGCCTTCCAGTTAGGTCATGGTCCCAGGATCCTGAGATGGAACCCATGGCGGGCCCCCTGCTCAGCAGAGAGTCTGATTCTCTCTCTCCCTCTGCCCCTCCACCCTGCTCATGCTCTCTCTCTCGCTCACTCTCTTTCAAATAAATAAAATCTTAAAAAAAAAAGAGGGGATGAAGATTTATAGCACTCTCTTCAATTACTTAGAGGATTATTATATAAAACAATAAGTTTATTCTGTGGCTCTAGAGGAGAGAAAAGGGCCAATCACTGTTCTTTTCGCTGATAAATATTTATAGAGTATCTTCTCTGTGAGGTACTGTGGATACTTACTAAATGCTCACTGTACCTGAAAGTTAGGATAGGGTGATTCGTGTTACAATGTGAAGAATGATAATTTTTGCATCCCTAAAAGGACAATGAGGTATCCATCACAGGCAGTATTTTGGAAGAGAATGGATTAAAATTTATAGTAGGAAGGGAAAAATGAAGTGGGGGGAATCGGAGGGGGAGATGAACCATGAGAGACTTTGGACTCTGAGAAACAAACTGAGGGTTCTAGAGGGGAGGGGAGTGGGGGGATGGGTTAGCCTGGTGATGGGTATTAAAGAGGGCATGTACTGAATGGAGTACTGGGTATTATATGCAAACAATGAATCATGGAACACTACATCAAAAACTAATGATGTATAGTGATAAACATAACATAATAAAATAAAATTTTTAAAAAATTTAAGGATATTATACTTAGGAATTCTTGCCTCATGAAGGAGGAGGGACTAGTTAATTATTGAGTCATTTGATCTGATCCTGTGAAGCTCCTGTGAGAGTACGAGGGATTTAATTTGATTTACAGTTCAAAGAATGCCTTTTCCTTGAATACTTCAGGTGGGCATTTGTTGAAGTAAGGTGAGGTAAAGTAGCATACCTTCTTTTTTCATAGAAAAAAGAACTCTTAAAAAAATTACAATTGGCCTGGGAGAAAAGGTAAAAGTAGTCTCAGTTGTGGAATGCCACCCTGAGGCCTCTTTGGCCTGTACTAAGAGGCTCTGTGATAACAATATCAGGAATATGCAAATAATGAGACCAAAAACAGCTCCTCAGGTTTTGCTAAGTAGTTTTTATGCTTTAATAAAATGTCTAAATGTTCTACATCTGTTTTACTTTTTTGAAACATTGGACAAGAAACATTCAGAGGAGGACCCATACTTAATACATTTTTTTCCATTCACAATAGTAAAATATTTGTTACTTAGATACTAAGTACTTGTATTGATTATAGCTATCCTAAAATTCTGCTCAAATATAGTACTAATACAGGTTTTCATTTATCTTTTCTGATCCTCATCTGAACCTCATTCCCTGGTATCCATACAAACTGTGGATAGTACCCATCCCATGACATTATCATAAGGAGTAAATTGTATGATAGTTTATTAGTGCACAGTTCTAGATAAAATGATTTTTGTCTTTAGTAATTTTCATTAATAGCATTTTAGCATTATATCAACCCAAGTTGCCAATTGCTGCCTACTGTTTAAATCAAATTCTTTGGAACACACGTGGTTGTATAGTTTTGACTATAGCTTCCCACCAGAAAAATTCTATCTCTCAGATACAAATCCACTAATAACATTCATGGTAGTCCCATAAAAGGAAGCGATGCATCATAGGTAAGAACTAATGTATGTGGATAGGTCACCAATGTAGAAATTTTTTATCAGTAACTGATAACAGAATCTGAGGTATAGAGGGATGATGGTAAAGAGCTTCGATTCTGGAATAAAACAGACAGATTTGAATCCAAGCTCTGCCATTTATAAATAATGATAGGCATGTTACTTAATTTCTTGAGTCTGTTCCCTCATTTGTAAAATGGCAAAATGACAAACAATTTCTTCATAGTTTTCTGGGGAATCAAATGAGAGGATACTTGTCACTTGCTTGTCACTTGCATAATGTCATTACAAATAATGATAGAACATAAACTTGTTCACAATCACAGTTATAAATCTTATGGAATAGGATTGAATCTCAGCTCTAAAATTCAGGTACAAGAAATATAATTTCATTTTTCTAAAAAAAAGAATCCTGAAATTGAACCATGGTCTTTTCTATAAGGGTAGAAGATCTCCTACCCTAGATTTTCATTCCTTGCTCACTAAAGTCTAAAAGGCATTAGCTGTGCCAGGACTGTGGAAAGACATTCTTTGATCATAAAATCCTGTATCTACCCAGGTTACCATTACTATCTTACTTTGGCCCTTTGGTTTCACTATCTCTGTGACTTCTATGCAGATTTTGGAACACAGGATACGTGAATGTGTCAGTGGTTCTATCCACCTATGATTCATATAGCCATTTCCTCTCTTGGATGTGGCCTTGAAGTCCCCCTTGTCTGTTTCAGCATATGGCTCTTGTTGTGGACTCACAGCCATTTCTGATCCTTTTTTCCTTTCCACCTCCTTTCTCTCATGAGAGGTAGGGATGTTTCTTTGAGTCAGATAGGGTTGGGAATGTCTCACCTATGTTTATTTTGTACAAAATAAATATGCTTCTGCATTCCAGATATATCTACATTCCAAATTCCAAAAACATCTAAATTCTCTTAGGGTGTAAGGTTTTTGGAAAATAAAATCTAGAAAAACTATCAAGCAGATTTCTAGTTCTCTGTATTTAAAGATAAGAGTAAGGAAGCAGAAGCAGGAAACTACCAGGAGAAAAGGAATGTTATTAGTTGATTATCAAAAATTTTAACCTTGCACTTCCAAATTGATAGCATTATTCAAAATTCTATTTTCCTAAGTGCTCCACAAATTCTAGGTCTTTTATTTACTGAGGACTCAGCTAATTTTTGTGGGAGGAATTGTAAAAGCAGATGGTTCTGCTACTAAAGAATTTATAGACTTTGATGGGGGAAATAAAATATATATACACAGGAAAACTTTGACATAAATATGAATTAAAAAATTATAAATTGGGGGCACCTGGGTGGCTCAGTTGGTTAAGCATCTGACTCTTGATCTTGGCTCAGGTCATGATCTCAGGGTGGTAAGATCGAACTTCCGTTGGGCTCCACACTGAGTGTGGAGACTGCTTAAGATTCTCTCTCCCTCTTCCTTTGCCTCCTCCTCCCCACTCTCATATGTGCACATGTGCTCTTTCTCTCTCTAAAAGAAGAAAAACAACTGTGAATTGAACAAGAGGTGATGTCCAGGGATTTCCTTATGGGAAGAGGGGAAAGTGGCCTATATAGTTTGATAAAAGTTTCCTGAAGATTCTGCTTTGCACTTTTCTTCCTTTTGCAATTACTGCATAGAAGGCTAAGTTGGATTTCACCAAGTATTAATAAGATGATAGACAGCTTGTAAAAATAAGGACTATCTGATACCACTGAGAGATTTGAGCAAAATGACAAAAAGTAACAATTTAGCTAGAATCACCTGACACTAGTGCCCACTCAGGATCCAATGAAAGAGGAAGATGCCAGGCTTAGAGAGGAAGGGACTGCAGACAATTATAAATGTGAGGTGAATGAAGGAGGGACCTGGGGCATGTAACCAAGACTAAGGAGAAGAAACCTATGGGGTAATTGTCAGAGCCAGTGTCTCTATACATCTTATTGTGTGGTAAACACTGTTCTGAGCGCTTCTCTCATATTCACTCACTGAATCCACATAACTCTATAAGGTAAATACTCCTATCCTCATTTCTTTCTTTCTTTCTTTTTTTTTTTTTAAGATTTGTTTATCTTAGAGCTCGAGCACGAGTCGGCATAGGGGGCAGAGGGAGAGGGAGAATCTCAAGCAGACTTTGTGCTGAGCACAGAGCCCAACATGGGGCTGGATCTCATGACCCTGAGATTATGACCCCAGCGGAAACCAAGAGTCAGCGGCTTAACGGACTGCACCACCCAAGCGCCCCTCCTGTCCTCATTTCATAGATGATAGTGAGTCACCCAAGTTACATGGGTAAAAGCAGTGGGAGTAGAATTTGAACCTGGGTAGTGTGGCTCCATAGCTTATGCTCTTACAAACTACTTCTCAAGCAATTCCAGGGTAAATTCAAACAAACCCAGAACAGATTAGGTTTAGATGGTAAAGAAGCAGAAGTCCAAGCTAGCTCCCTGGTTTTAATCCTGGATGACTGAAAGAACTGTTGCAATAATGATGCAAGAAAGTGAAAAGGAAAAGAGTCTGTTTCATCATTTGCATAATAGATTATGCAAAGGTATATATATATTTGTTGTTTGCATAGCTTGTAAATAGATTTGGTAAAGCCCCAGTTATTTAGGGATTTCTTCCCTAACATTCCCCCCCCCAGCTTCCTGAAATATATAGCCCATGGTGTCCAAGTTTTTTGTCCTAGTATCTTTGTGTTTGGTTGTAGCATTTAATTTTGTAATTGTCACATTAATGATTTTTTGGCTTCTCCTCTAACCATTTGTTGAAGGGGTATTAACTTGAAATTGACTTATCTTGAGAAAGGTTTTCAAGAATTAGTTGGCCAAGAGGATTCCACCCCCGTGTCTCAAGGTTGTGAGTTTTTAGGTGAATGTGAATGTGTGTGGCTTGATCCTTTGATTCTGTGTTGTTGCTACCATTTTACTGAACTTTGTTTGACTGACAGTGGTATTTAGAGTTTCCTATAATGGCACTCTAAGAATAGTAGAGTTTTGAATTACTTTAATGAAAAAGATTCATTGAGTGCCTAAAATTGGTTATTTTGATACATAGGATAATAGGTGCATGTTCAGTGAGATCCACTTATGGCACAATTTCTTTTGCTAAAATGACTTATTTTTGCTACTCTCCTGAAATCGATACCACTTTGAATGTCATTTAGGTGGCAACAGACCATTTTTAAAAAGCACATTATTCAGTGCACCTTTAATTGCCTAATAGTAATACAAAAAATACACGGTGGTTTGTTAGTATTGACTAAAGAACTGCTGTGCACTTGTCCAGGAGGCTGCAGATCACAATTAGAAGTGCTTTCATATATATGAATGTCAGGACTGAGTGCAAAGATGCATTTGATACCTTATTCTTTTATGGAGCTGGATTTTGTAGCTTTAAAAAGATTTTTTTTTAATTGAGCTATAAATCAGCAAATTTGGTGAAAAAGTTGTGAGACTCTAAGCACAGTGAAGGCAGAGACAATGTTTGTCCTATGAATTCCTGTGTTTCTAGGGTTGAGTGTTCAATAAATGTTGAATGAATGAGGGGGAAGACACTTTGTAAATGAATTCAGAGAAGACTTGAGAATTAAGCAAGAAGTCATAAATGAGCCAAAAGCACACAGCAAACTCTTAGAAATAACAGAATCTCACTCATTAAATCTGGCCTTTAAATTGAGAATTTTCTTAATGTGGCTTTTAGATATGCTACACAGAATGTCAGGTTTTAAGAGATTACACTTTGCCACATGGTGGCATCATTGTAGTTTTGATGGAGTTTTTAACCCCAAGCTGAAGAAATTTATTTTGACACATACCATTAAATACTTTTGTTTTGATGAAATGTATATGAGGCATTATGCAGTTGGCCTATAAAGGTATGACAAAACTTTGAATATGCCTTTTTTCTGCAAAACTTTAAGAATAACCCTAAATTTAAGAATAACTCCTCCATTTGTAATTACTCCCTTCTTTGCACCATAAAGCTTCTCCAATCAAGTGCAAACAATTAGATTAAAATAAAATTAGAATAATAAGGAAGGAGTTCAAGTAAATTGGAAAAGGCAAGTTAATGTAGTATTGTTAAATTTTAAGAAGAAATTTTATTTCTCATAACCATTAGAGGTTTATAGAATTAAGCTCTTTCCTCTGAGCTAATCTGAGATTCTCATAATGAAGATGAAATTATGTACTTTCTTTTTGGAATGGCACTTTCAGCATGTTTCTTTCATATTTTTTTCTTTCTTTTGTGACTATGATGTTTAGATTGGAATTGATTTGGTCTTCATTGGATTGTTCAATCTTCTTTTAACACTTCCCAAAAGGATCTTAGACAAATAAGGAGATTATCTCTCATGTTAAGACCCTTGCTTGAATTTGGAAGACAAGCTGGTTATTTTCATCCAATACTCCTTCTCTACTTTTTTCCTACTTTGGGCTCAAAGTTAATTACAACACTGCCTTACTGTTTAATACAGGAAAAATTATTTTAAAATGTGAATTAAATGGATATTTCTTGGGGAAGCATAAAATGTCTTTGTGCAAGATGCATGTTCTTTTGAATAAGAGATTATGCATTTTGGCCCTTTCCTTGGTTGATATATGTATACATTTAAAATCTCCGTGAAGTATATAATTAAAAAAAAAAACTCTATTGACATTAAATCACAGATATTGGACTGCCTAATCATGCTGTCTGGTCCAAAACCTACCTGTTTTCAGTATTCCACATCTTCCATGCCTTGCTTATAAAATATATTATTGTAATTCTCTATTTTATCTTTTATAGTAATTTATTTTGCCTCACACTTGTTTTATATGTTGAATATTCTTTCAGAGACTTTTGGGTAATGGGAATGTAATTAATTTTCTATTTTTCTCATCTACATTTATAACATATTAGAAGACATTAAATACTTAAAACCCAATTGCTCTTGAGATTGTATATTTCAGATTTGCAGTTCAGTTTTTTGTAAGGAATTTGTATTTTATCCAGAGAGTAAGTAAAAGAGGTAAACACATTAACAAGGCATGAGGACTCTTAGGTTGTGACTTTAGGAGAATTAAGTGGATTATGGAACCATTGCTTTCCCTGGGGCAGCTCTGAAAAATCTTTTAGCCCTTGTAGAAACAGTATGTGACTTTGTAGGAGGCCACAGTAGATACTTTGTTGTGTAGATACGGAAGAAACATGGGAATAGAATGATTTCTGCTGTAGGGGGAAAAATAAAACTCTTAGCTGTTTGGCTCAGCAGTTTGTTAAGAGGCCAGATATGTTAGATATTATCTTTATCCCCACAAAGTTTACAATAGCTAGTTGGTCAACCTTTGTAATTATTGTCAAGTTGATCTTCAGAGTACAGATTATAGTCTAGAGTCCAGGGTACCATTCCCTACTTCATTGTTGCTCACAAGTTGATTAAACATATATAGTTTCATGTTTAAATGTGAATTCAAAGGGTATATTCTTCTCGTGAGCTATTGAAATCTAACTTGGAGTTTGGGTAAAGCTGCATTGAGTATAAGATTATTTTGGAAATATAAATGAATTATCAATTAGAGTCTTTATTACCAAGAAGAATTAAGAATTATAAATATGTCACCATGCTCTCTGGATAGTCAAGGAAATTCCTCTAGTTACTGGGTAACAAAAATTACTCTGATAAACAGTTGTAAAAAGTAAATTCTTTGATTTCTGTCGGTGTGAACAGTTATACCCTCTACTGAAAATGCTGGTACCAATTTTAAGTCAGTTGCAGGAAGGAAGTATGGAAGAGTTAAGCTGAGCATTATGATGTTTCCATAATATTTTGTTCTACCATCGAGTAATTATGAGCCTACATGTTTCTTCAACTCTCTCCATTTCAGAGTCCTCTAAATTTCATCTAAAAGCAACCCTAAACTTCACAATAGCCTAACAAAATTCTCAAAATATTTAAGAGCAGGGAAGGGGTACAAAAACACTCTTTTCTCTACTAAAAGTTTAGTCCTTTACTTTTCAGTATCTATTCACTAAGATGGAGCTTTATTTTGGCAGACAATGGCACAACTCTAATGTATCAATTTAGTCAACATTCTATTAAAATAAATATATTTGGAGAAACTGGGTAGTTTTTTGTTTGTTTGTTTGGTTTGGTTTTTAATTGTAAAGGAGCACTTTCTGAAAACACCTTAAATGTGTTTTTGTATGTTTGGAGTTGTATTCAAGGGAAGCAGCACCAGAAGGGACATGGGTTGGAATGAGGAGACAAGGTGGTAACAGGATCCATTGAAAATCTATTCTGCTACAGATTGATAGAAAATTTAGTTGTGATAAAAATGATATTTCAAAATGGTATCTAAGCACATTTTAAAATGGATGTTCTAAGTGTCTTTAGTACCTCACCATTGTTTAAATGCAGTTGATGCTTGAACAGTATGGGGGTTAGGAGTGTTGACCACCTGTGCAGTCAAAAATCTATGTATAATTTTTGTATCCCAGAAAACTTAACTACTCATAGCCTACTGTTGACCAGAAGCCTTACCAATAACATAAACAGTTGATTAACATACATTTTATATGTTATATGTGTTATATATTGTATCCTTATAATAAAGGAAGCTAGAGAAAAGAAAATGTTATTAAGAAAATCATAAGGGATGCCTGGGTGGCTCATTTAGTTAAGCATCCAATTTTTGATCTCAGCTCAGGCCCTGATATTAGGGTCATGAGTTCAAGCTCTGCATTGGGCTCTATGCTAGGCTTGGAAACTACTTAAATAAAAAATCATAAGAAAACATACATTTACAGTACTGTTTGCCTGTAAGGGGGACCTGGGCAGTTCAAACCTATGTTGTTCAAAGGTCAAGTATATTTATTATCACTCTTTTATTGGTGATGGCTTTGTACTCACTGCTATTTTTACTTGAGTGGCTTTAAAAACCAACAGTATGAAGAAATTAATGTAAAGGGTTGGTATAAGAAGATCTGTATTCCAGGGGCTAATGGCATAGAGCCACATAGGTGAAAATAAGAGAGATTAAGTTAGAAATATAGGGTTAGCAACAGGAAAGTGATATTTGAATACCCCAGCATATTTAAACTGATAGCAAATATTTGACAATCTATAGGCATATCAATTAGTGGCTAAGGCATTTGCTTGTTTGTTTTTTAAGTATAAGGACTCTGATAAAGACTTCTGATTCTGTACACAGGCTTTTTGGCATCTGAGTCTACTTCTATAATATCTATCTTAATCTTGTGTTGCACATATGATGTTTGAAAACTGATGAAACTTGTTAAATTTTCGGCTGTAGATAAAATACCTACCAGCACACCCATTCACTTTCCTCAGGTGCTGTGGGACTGCTTCAATAGAGAGGAAGCATCCATTTTGTGCTAACCCAGCAGAAACATTAGAAATCAGTTAGTCAAGGTCATTCTATGTACTCAGGGTAATTCAAACAGACTAGAAGAAGCCTCAGCTCTTTTGATCTTCTTTCTGTATGCATTGAAAAAAACATATAGATGATGAAAAGAAAAATGTTAAAGAAAATAATATCCCTTGGTCAGTTCATTCAAGGGTAGTTCTGAAACAGCTAAAGTAGAGAGGTGGCTCCCTCATCTAAGCATTGGACCCTAACAGCTGTTTTCAGTAAGCTTATGTAACCTTGGCATTGTGCTGTGCTTGTAATTGAAGTTCATCTTTATGAGATTTCAGCAGAGCCTGGTCAAAGAGGTTGGTCATTAAAGGCAGGAAGCACAGCAACTTTAGTAAATATAGTAGAAAGAAAAGCAATTTTCCTTAGCAAGGTGTTAAGGAGAGACCTTTTGAAATTTATCTTAATTTAGCCTTCGGAAGATATGACCTTGCTCCTACATCTTGCTGTAGAGTTGCCTTTTGATGTACTTGCTTTACATACTAAGGGAGATGACTGTTAACCTTAATTGAGTTTGTGTTCTATTGCTTTCTTGGTAAATTCTATTTTAGTAGCTTTATAAATTGACCATAAAAACCTACAGTAGACTGAAATTTCAGGGGCCTAGGAGAAAACTATTTCTTTTATTTAAAAAGACATTTATTTATAAGGTTCAAGGTCATTTAGGTATTAATTTTCTTATTAACTCTTAGAGTTTATTGGTTTTCCTCTTCAGAAAATAATATTCTCCAACTTTCAGTAAAGGAACACATCATCAGTTTAGGTGTAAGCTTAGGATATAGTGTAAGAATCACAAAAATCTGATTTTAGAAACCCTGGAGAGCAGTAGTACCTTGAGAAGCTGAGTAATACAGCAATCTGCCAGGAGGTAGGGATTTCACGGGGCAGGTAATGTTTGGGCACAGTTCTAGTTCAGAGAGCTTTAACTGAAAATTTGCAAAGCTGCTCAGCTAGGAACAGAAGATGCTGTGATGAAAAGAGGAAATATGTCAAACTAGGTGGGTTCCCTTTCTTTAGCTCTTTGAATATCCCCTATCACTTTTCTTTTTCTTTTCCTTTTTTTTTTTTTTTTTTTTTGCCACCATTCCAGGGCATGAACCTAGGTGATACGGTGCCCCATTACATGCATTCCTCCAAGTTCTAGACCTTTCCACATTTCAGTGGCCCTCTTTTCCTTATCACTCTTTCCTGATGTCCACATATTAGACATACACGTTGGCTGAAGTGTATAACTGAATACGGCTATGGTCTCTGGTGCTACAATGATCACATGAAGATAGGATACAGTAAAGCACAAGTGCTCTTTCCTGTTGCTCAAGTGTCCAGGCAGCTGGACACTGACCAGTCTTAGCTGGGGATTTGCTGATCTTATTTCCCTTTCATTTAGAAGTCCTCCCTCCCCCACCACCCCCCACAGCCTGGCCCTTAGGGTATGGTTTTTCCAGGTAATCCATCAGTGCACTGTAAATCTATAAAGATACTTACTGCAGACACACAAGGAATATTTGACCCATAGAACAGGAGGCCTGTGAAGATAGATGCAGAGATAGGAGTAATGTGGTCTCAAGGCAAGGAAGCCAAGGATTGCTAATAGTCATCAGAGGATGGACAAGGCAAGGGCACTTTCTCCCATGGAGCTTTCAGAGGGGGCATGCCCTTGCTGACACCTTGATTTGGGACTTTGGCCTCTAAAACTGTGAGAGAATAAAATTCTGTTGCTTTAATCTACCAAGTTTGTGATAATTTATTGTAGCATCCATAGGAAATGAATACAGATTTTGCTTCTGGGAAGTGGGATGCTGGTAATAACAAATGCCTAAAAGTGTAGACAAGGTTTAGAATTAGATGATGGGTAGAGGCTTGGAGAATTTTCAGGCATATAATAGAAAAAAACCCTAGATTCCAGTGAATGCTCAAAAGGAAGTAAGGACCACAAATGAGAAAATTTCTTAGAGAATACATATATTGTCATGAGCAGAGTGCTGATAGAAATATGAATGTTAAAAGTGTTTTTGGTGGGCGCCTGGGTGGCTCAGTTGGTTAAGCGACTGCCTTCGGCCCAGGGTCCTGGGATCGAGTCCCGCATCGGGCTCCCCCTGCTCTGCGGGGAGCCTGCTTCTCCCTCTGCCTCTGCCTGCCACTCACCCTGCTTGTGCTCTCTCTCTCTGTCAAATAAGTAAATAAAATCTTTAAAAAAAAGTGTTTTTGGTGAGGACTCAGAAGGACATGGGGAGCACATTATTTTAAACTGGGGGAAAAGTGATCTTATATAGCTGGGAGAAAACTTGACTGAATTGTGTTCTATAGTAGTAGGTAAAATAGGACTTGACTTGTTAGTGAAGGCCTTGGATATTTAGCTGAGGAGATCTCCAAGTAAAGTGTTGAAGGTATGGCCTGGTTTCTTTTTTTCTGATTACGGTCAAGTGCAAGAGGGAAGAGATAAATTGAGGAAGAAACTGTTAAGGCAAAAGCAACCAGCACTTGATGATTTGAGAAATTTGCAGCCCATCCAGATTGTAAAAAGTGTTAATATTAGGAGATTCAGTGTTAGGAAAGCATGCTCTGGAGAGAAGCCCAAAGGGTAGCTGGACCACCTTTTGCTGAAGGGATTACATGTGTTGCTCAAGGATTCACACAGCAAATAGAGAGGGAGTTACCCAGCAGACTTCTGTGGAGGACCCGCTTGTCTAATGACATGAATCCCCTGGACATACACAGGAGAGCCACCATGTTTGTGAGAATATTATTTCAGGAGACACATTACCAACCTGTACCGAAAGGCACAGAGACAGGATAAAATAAAGGAAAACTGTTGGACTTCTCCCCTAGAGCCTCTAGAGGGAGTGCAACCCTGTTGACACCTTAATTTTGGGCTTCCCATCTCCAGAACTGTGACAGAATAAATTTCTGTTGTTTTAAGTCCCTAAGTTTGTGGTAATTTGTTATGGCATCCCTAAGAAACTAATAGTGTATCGCCTTCAACCTGCTTTTTTTGTCTAAGGATCCGAAGCTAAAAAGGTCATGGTTGCATATTACCCCTTCGGATTGGTGGTGACAACCAGGCCCACTTCTCGACATTCCCTGCAAGTCAGCCGATATCTCCCGGCATTCCCAGAGGAGCCAATTGCCTATAGAAGGACTAACTTCTCTTTGTCTCTCTAGCCCTTGTCAGTTCCCAAGTTGTTGGAGCACATCCTTGTTAGCTTCTACTTTCACTCTTATTTTCTCAAAAAACACATTATTAGCTTAGTACAGCACCCACCCCACTCTTTTTTTTTTTTTAAAGATTTTATTTATTCATTTGAGACACAGAGATATATATATAGAGAGAGCATGAGCAGTGGGAGAAGAAGAGGAAGAGGGAGAAGCAGACTCCCCGCTGAGCCAGGAGCCTGATGTGGGGCTCGATCCCAGGACCCTGGGATCATGACCTGAGCCGGAGGCAGACGCTTAACCATCTGAGCCACCCAGGCGCCCAGCACCCACCCCACTCTTTACCCTCATTCCCATCATCTGGTCACTGGGATCCCCCTGCTCCTCTTCCTGCACTCTGCAGCCCATTCCCCTTTATAATGTATCCCTGCAGGAATTCAAATGTACATTTGCATTTTAATGGAAATATAATTGACTTCCCCTGAACACTTAAATAATTAAGACCTCACATTTACATTTTAGTCCAGATACCTGCTATGGCCCTTTTTAACTTTTGGGGAAAGAGATCTTTTCTGACAGGTAAAAATTGTAGTTATGTGCTCTGAGCACCTACTGTGTGCCAGGCATCTTGGTAGTCACTTTGTAGATTTCATAGCATTTAATCCTCACAAAAGTCTTTAACTTCAACCCCAGTTCTCAGACTAGGACCAAAGACATAGAGACAGTAGGGATCTACACAAGCTCACATGACTCAGGGAACCATAGTATAGACTGAGAGACCCAAGATTTTTTCTGTCTTCTACTTATGTTTTAGATTTTATATTCTCTACTGTGAAAGCTTGTTATGCAGATTTTTATGTTCTCTCATTTTGGACTATTGCTGTCTCAATGGCAGAAATAATAGTAACTCATGTTTGACTTTATTGAGTCAAACATGAGTTACGGTCCAGAAGACTAGATTTCTTACATTTACTATAATGTATGGTCTTTACCACAACCTAATTAGGTGCTTACCAGTTTCCTGATTACAGATGAAGAAACTGAATCTTAGGGGGGGCGGAGCAAGATGGCGGAGGAGTAGGAGACCTGGATTTCGTCTCCTCTCAGGAATTCAGCTGGATAGGGATCAAACCATTCTGAACACCTACAAACCCAACAGGAGATCGAAGAAAAGAAGAGCAACAACTCTCTCATCAGAAAAGCGACCACTTTCTGGAAGGTAGGACGTGCGGAGAAGGGAATCCGAGGCGATATTCGGGAGGATAGACGGCGGGGGAGGGGCCTCCGTCGGCCGCTTCTGGCAAGTGATAAAGCCGCGGAGCACAAAATCGGAACTTTTAAAAGTCTGCTCCGCTGAGGGACGTCACTCTGGTGGCTAAGCGGGAGGTGGAACCCTCCGGGACAGTGGGGTCTCAGGACCCTCAGGGTCACAGAAAGACCGGGGGTGCCTGAGTGTGGCAGAGCTCCCAGGTAACGGAGCAGGGAAGCCGGCTGCAGAGGCGGAGCCCAGGCGCGGGCTCTCAGCTCCGGGTTGCCATAAACCGTGATCCGCGGCACAGTCGGGCCCTTGCTCCTCCAGCAGGAACCCAACAAGCGGCAGATCCGGGGAGACTCACCTTCCTCCCCCGGGAGGAGCCGCGCGGGAGTGCACCGCAGGGATCTGCTGGGTTTGGAGACTCCACCCGGGGTCGGGTGCCAGAGATAGAAACGCGCGGCCACAGGCCGGTTGAGCACGGAGTGCAGCTGCAGACCGGGGAGACGGGAGTGACTGACGGCTGTTCTCTGGGGGCTCACTGAGGAGCGGGCCTGAGTTCTCGGCTCCTCCGGGGCGGAGATTGGGAGGCCGCCATTTTCACTCTCCGCCTCCAAAGGTGTACGGAAAGCTCGCAGGGAACAAAAGCTCCGGAGAGCAAACCCAGCAGATTACTTAGCCAGGAGGGGGCAAGGGCGGGGCAATTCCGCCTCCGGCAGAGACATTTGGAAACCACGGCAACAGGCCCCTCCCCAGAAGACCAGCGAGAACAGCCAGCCAAGGCCAAGTTTACCGATCAATGAGAACAGCAGAACTCCAGCGCTAAGGGACTACTGCACATAGAATTCACGGCTTTTTTACCATGATTCCTTAGTCTTTTAAAGTTAATTTTTTTTTTAACTGTCTTTTTGTCTTTTTATTTCTTTTTGAATTTTTCTTTTTCCCTTTTTCAACCAACATCTTATCAATCCCTTTTTTTAAAAAAAAACATTTTTATTTTTCATTTTTAGAGTCATATTCTATCCCTTCATAGTAGTTACCCATATTTTTGGCTTATATATATAAGTTGTTCTCTCTTTAAAATTTTGAGATAGTTTCTTCTAACAGATTAAAATATACCCTAAATCTCTAGTATATGGTGTTCTCTATTCCCCTGCCTGATCACATCCTCTCCCTGTTTTTTTCTTTTTCTTTTTTCTTTTTTTAAATCCTCTTTCTTTTTTCAAACAACTTCTTATCAATTCCTTTTATAAAATTTTTTATAATTTCCATTTTTACAGTCATTTTCCATCCCTTCATCATATCAACCCTTATTTTTGTACATATATAAGTTTTTCTTTCTTTAAAATTTTGAGAGACACTTTCTTCTAAAAGACCAAAACACACCCCAAATCTAGTGTGTGGCACTGATCTATATACCATATAGATCATATTTGATCACATTCTGGTTTTTCTTTTGTTGTTGTTGTTTTGTTTTGTTTGTTGTTGTTTTTATCTTTATCTTTTTCTTTTCTTTTTTCTTTTTCTTTTTTCTCTCCCCTTCTTATCCCACTGCTTCAGGTCTTTTCTGATTTGTTTAGAGTATATTTTCTGGGGACGTGGTTACTCTGCTAGCATTTTGTTCTCTCATTAATCTATTCTCCTCTTCACAAAATGACGAGACGGAAAAAATCACCTCAACAAAAAGAACAAGAGGCAGTACCGACTGCCAGGGACCTACTCAATACGGACATTAGTACGATGTCAGATCTAGAGTTCAGAATCATCACTTTAAAGATACTAGCTGGGCTTGAAAAAAATATGGAAGTTATTAGAGAAACTCTTTCTGGAGAAGTAAAAGAGCTAAAATCCAACCAAGTAGAAATCAAAAAGGCTATTAATGAGGTGCAATCAAAAATGGGGGCGCTAACTGCTAGAATAAATGAGGCAGAAGAGAGAATCAGTAATATAGAAGATGAAATGCTGGAAAATAAAGAAGCTGAGAAAAAGAGAGATAAACAACTACTGGATCATGAGGGCAGAATTCGAGAGATAAGTGATACCATAAGACGAAACAACATTAGAATAATTGGGATCCCAGAAGAAGAAGAAAGAGAGAGGGGGGCAGAAGGTATAATGGAGCAAATTATAGCAGAGAACTTCCCTAATTTGGGGAAAGAAACAGGCATGAAAATCCAGGAAGCACAGAGAACCCCTCTCAAAATCAATAAAAATAGGTCAACTCCCCGACATCTAATAGTAAAACTTACGAGTCTCATAGACAAAGAGAAAATCCTGAAAGCAGCTCGGGAGAAGAGATATGTAACCTACAATGGTAGAAACATTAGATTGGCAACAGACCTATCCACAGAGACCTGGCAGGCCAGAAAGGACTGGCAGGATATATTCAGAGCACTAAATGAGAAAAATATGCAGCCAAGAATACTCTATCCAGCTAGGCTGTCATTGAAAATTGAAGGAGAGATAAAAAGCTTCCAGGACAAACAAAAACTAAAGGAATTTGCAAACACAAAACCAGCCCTACAGGAAATCTTGAAAGGGGTCCTCTAAGCAAAGAGAGAGCCTAAAAGCAACATAGACCAGAAAGGAACACAGACAATATACGGTAACAGTCACCTTACAGGCAATACAATGGCACTAAATTCCTATCTTTCAATAGTTACCTTGAATGTAAATGGGCTAAATGCCCCAATCAAAAGACACAGGCTAACAGACTGGATTAAAAAACAAGATCCATCGATATGCTGTCTGCAAGAGACTCATTTTAGACTCAAAGACACCCCCAGATTGAAAGTGAGGGGGTGGAAAACCATTTACCATGCTAATGGACACCAAAAGAAAGCTGGGGTGGCAATCCTTATATCAGACAAATTAGATTTTAAACCAAAGACTGTAATAAGAGATGAGGAAGGACACTATATCCTACTTAAAGGATCTATCCAACAAGAAGATCTAACAATTGTAAATATCTATGCCCCTAACATGGGAGCAGCCAATTATATAAGGCAATTAATAACAAAAGCAAAGAAACACATCAACAACAATACAATAATAGTGGGGGACTTTAACATCCCCCTCACTGAAATGGACAGATCATCTAAGCAAAAGATCAACAAGGAAATAAAGACTTTAAATGACACACTGGACCAAATGGACTTCACAGACATATTCAGAACATTCCACCCCAAAGCAACGGAATACACATTCTTCTCTACTGCCCATGGAACATTCTCCAGAATCGACCACATCCTAGGTCATAAATCAGGTCTCAACCGGTACCAAAAGATTGGGATCATTCCCTGCCTATTTTCAGACCACAATGCTTTGAAACTAGAACTCAATCCCAAGAGGAAAGTCGGAAAGAACTCAAATACATGGAGGCTAAAGAGCATCCTACTGAAGAATGAATGGGTCAACCAGGAAATTAAAGAAGAATTAAAAAAATACATGGAAACCAATGAAAATGAAAACACAACTGTTCAAAATCTTTGGGATGCAGCAAAGGCAGTCCTAAGAGGAAAGTATATAGCAATACAAGCCTTTCTCAAGAAACAAGAAAGGTCTCAAGTACACAACCTAACCCTACACCTAAAGGAGCTGGAGAAAGAACAGCAAATAAAGCCTAAACCCAGCAGGAGAAGAGAAATCATAAAGATCAGAGCAGAAATCAATGAAATAGAAACTAAAAGAACAGTAGAACAGATCAACGAAACTAGGAGCTGGTTCTTTGAAAGAATTAACAAGATTGATAAACCCCTGGCCAGACTTATCAAAAAGAGAAGAGAAATGACCCAAATCAACAAAATCATGAATGAAAGAGGAGAGATCACAACCAACACCAAAGAAATACAAACAATTATAAGAACATATTATGAGCAACTCTATGCCAGCAAATTAGATAACCTGGAAGAGATGGATGCATTCCTAGAGATGTATCAACTACCAAAACTGAACCAGGATGAAATAGAAAACCTGAACAGACCTATAACCACTAAGGAAATTGAAGCAGTCATCAAAAATCTCCCAAAAAACAAAAGCCCAGGGCCAGATGGCTTCCCAGGGGAATTCTACCAAACATTTCAAGAAGAATTAATACCTATTCTTCTGAAACTGTTCCAAAAAATCGAAACGGAAGGAAAACTTCCAAACTCATTTTATGAGGCCAGCATTACCTTGATCCCCAAACCAGACAAAGACCCCATCAAAAAGGAGAATTACAGACCAATATCCCTGATGAACATGGATGCAAAAATTCTCACCAAAATACTAGCCAATAGGATCCAACAGTACATTAAAAGGATTATTCACCATGACCAAGTGGGATTTATCCCTGGGCTGCAAGGTTGGTTCAACATCCGCAAATCAATCAATGTGATACAGTACATTAACAAAGGAAAGAACAAGAATCATATGATCCTCTCAATAGATGCAGAAAAAGCTTTTGACAAAGTACAGCATCCTTTCTTGATCAAAACTCTTCAGAGTATAGGGATAGAGGGTACATACCTCAATATCATAAAAGCCATCTATGAAAAACCTACAGCAAATATTATTCTCAATGGGGAAAAACTGAGAGCTTTCCCCCTCAGGTCAGGAACGCGGCAGGGATGTCCACTATCACCACTGCTATTCAACATAGTATTGGAAGTCCTAGCCACAGCAATCAGACAGCAAAAAGAAATCAAAGGCATCCAAATTGGCAAAGAAGAAGTCAAACTCTCACTCTTTGCAGATGATATGATACTTTATGTGGAAAACCCAAAAGACTCCACCCCAAAACTGCTAGAACTCATACAGGAATTCAGTCAAGTGGCAGGATATAAAATCAATGCACAGAAGTCAGTGGCATTCCTATACACCAACAACAAGACAGAAGAAAGAGAAATTAAGGAGTCGATCCCATTTACAATTGCACCCAAAACCATAAGATACCTAGGAATAAATCTAACCAAAGAGACAAAGGATCTGTACTCAGAAAACTATAAAATACTCATGAAAGAAATTGAGGAAGACACAAAGAAATGGAAAAACGTTCCATGCTCATGGATTGGAAGAACAAATATTGTGAAGATGTCAATGCTACCTAGAGCAATCTACACATTCAATGCAATCCCCATCAAAATACCATCCACTTTTTTCAAAGAAATGGAACAAATAATCCTAAAATTTGTATGGAACCAGAAAAGACCCCGCATAGCCAGAGGAATATTGAAAAAGAAAAGCAAAGACGGTGGCATCACAATTCCGGACTTCAAGCTCTATTACAAAGCTGTCATCATCAAGACAGCATGGTACTGGCACAAAAACAGATACATAGATCAATGGAACAGAATAGAGAGCCCAGAAATGGACCCTCAACTCTATGGTCAACTAATCTTCGACAAAGCAGGAAAGAATGTCCAATGGCAAAAAGACAGTCTCTTCAACAAATGGTGTTGGGAAAATTGGATAGACACATGCAGAAGAATGAAACTGGACCACTTCCTTACACCACACACAAAAATAGACTCCAAATGGTTGAAAGACCTCAATGTGAGACAGGAGTCCATCAAAATCCTAAAGGAGAACACAGGCAACAACCTCTTTGACCTCAGCCGAAGCAACTTCTTCCTAGAAACATCGCCAAAGGCAAGGGAAGCAAGGGCAAAAATGAACTATTGGGACTTCATCAAGATAAAAAGCTTTTGCAAAGCAAAGGAAACAGTTAACAAAACCAAAAGACAACCGACAGAATGGGAGAAGATATTTGCAAATGACATATCAGATAAAGGGCTAGTATCCAAAATCTATAAAGAACTCATCAAACTCAACACCCAAAGAACAAAGAATCCAATTAAGAAATGGGCAGAAGACATGAACAGACATTTTTCCAAAGAAGACATCCAAATGGCCAACAGACACATGAAAAAGTGCTCAATATCGCTCGGCATCAGGGAAATCCAAATCAAAACCTCAATGAGATATCACCTCACACCAGTCAGAATGGCTAAAATTAACAAGTCAGGAAACGACAGATGTTGGCGGGGATGTGGAGAAAGGGGAACCCTCCTACACTGTTGGTGGGAATGCAAACTGGTGCAGCCACTCTGGAAAACTGTATGGAGGTTCCTCAAAAAGTTGAAAATAGAGCTACCATATGATCCAGCAATTGCACTACTGGGTATTTACCCCAAAGATACAAAAGTAGGGATCCGAAGGGGTACGTGCACCCCGATGTTTATAGCAGCAATGTCCACAATAGCCAAACTGTGGAAAGAGCCAAGATGTCCATCGACAGATGAATGGATAAAGAAGATGTGGTATATATATACAATGGAATATTATGCAGCCATCAAAAGGAATGAAATCTTGCCATTTGCAACGACGTGGATGGAACTGGAGGGTATTATGTTGAGTGAAATAAGTCAAACAGAGAAAGACATGTATCATATGATCTCACTGATATGAGGAATTCTTAATCGCAGGAAACAAACTGAGTGTTGTTGGAGTGGGGGGTGGGGTGGGAGGGATGGGGGGACTGGGTGATAGACACTGGGGAGTGTATGTGCTCTGGTAAGCGCTGTGAATTGTGCAAGACTGTTGAATCTCAGATCTGTACCTCTGAAACAAATAATGCAATATATATTAAGAAAAAAAAAAAAGAAGAAGAAGAAGAAGGTAGCGGGAGGGGAAGAATGAAGTGGGGGAAATCGGAGGGGTAGACGAACCATGAGAGACGATGGACTCTGAAAAACAAACAGGGTTCTAGAGGGGAGGGGGGTGGGAGGATGGGTTAGCCTGGTGGTGGGTATTGAGGAGGGCACATTCTGCATGGAGCACTGGGTGTTGTGCACAAACAATGAATCATGGAACACTTCATCTAAAACTAATGTTGTAATGTAAGGGGATTAACATAAGAATAAAAAAATTAAAAAAAAAAAAAAAAAAAAAAAAAGAAACTGAATCTTAGGTTAAGTATCTTACTCAAAAGCACACAGCTGGTTTGATGTAGGGTATATATTTGAATACAGATTTGTCTAAATGCAAATAATGATTCCTTGACTAAAGAGTACAATAATTCAAGAACTTCAAAGGTAAATAGTATCTTATTATATACAAGATCCCAAGTTATAGCAGAATAGCATGACTTTGTAGTGAATAGACCGATGTGTTCAATAGATGTTTTTTGGTCACACACCGTATTAATCACTACTAATCAAAATAAATGGCAGAATGCTATTTATATATCATGACCTTCTGAAAGTCATTTGAAACAGCTTTCAGTTAAAAGGTAATAAAAACTAAATTCAAACTCCTGAAACAAGAATAATGAGAAGAGAGACGGAATCTTGAAGTATGTTAGAAACAAGACAACAGGCCTCAAATGGTGTGGCCCACATCACCAGTGACTTAATTACAGTTGCAACTTTCCCAGAAATGGAGTCTTAACCCAGTAAATCAGAAGTCACTTGATCAGCACTAGTTAGGTCATCTGCCTGGTAGACCTCTGACATCCGCTAAAGAAAAATAACTTTGCAAGAACCAACCTACTTTTTTGTCAGTATAACTTCCTTGTTCCTGATCCTTTCTGTCTATAAAGTTTTTCATTTTGTACAGCTCCTCAGAGCTCCTTTCTATCTGCTAGTTTGGATGTTGCCTGATTCGAATCAATTTTTGCTTAAATAAACTCTTAAAATTTAATTTGCCTCAGTTTAACTTTTAGCAAGCACACATGAAAAAGGTGAGGAAGCTTGGTTGAATAATCACCCGTTAGCTATGTGCCAGGGTGAAGCATTCTTATTTGAAACTCTCCACGAACTATACTTGGCCTTGAGTCACCTAATCTTTGTTGAGAAGATAGCTTATGTGTTGTTCCAGTTTAAATAGCAGACCAATCCTATAATTTTTTTTAAGCCAAATCTTCGCCACTTTCCAATTTATAGGATCAGTCTCGAGTTCAACATAGTCTGAATAGATGTAACAGTGAGTTTCCTGAAGGTGTAAATCTGCAAGTTTATTTTCCCATACTCTCTCTTTCCTCCAGGGCCTGCTTTCCCATTCCTGCCCTGGACTGATGATGTGTGTCTAGACTGTGACTGTGTGCATGGCTGGAAATATCTACATGCATGTGGCCCTGAATCAGTGGGAGGCTAGCTTGCTATTCATTCGCTGTTGGTCACTGCTGCACTTGTGTGAGCCTGATTATTGATTCTCTGAGTGACCGGAGTCTGTGTTCTGAGTCTTAGCTGCAGTATAGTTATTGATCCTCTGGGGGCTCTGCTCAGCTTTGTTGTGCACAGTAAATTGTCCATAGTAAATTGTCTTGCTACCAAAGATTAGAAAGATGAGACCTCTTGCTTCTAGGGTCCTTATGCACTGTTGAGCACCCATTCTACTTCCTCTTGATTGAAGAGATTCTCATAAATCTTAGCCATGCCTGCTCTCAGCTTTACTTGCTTTTACCTCTCCTGGCAGCTTTAGTGACTCAGCAAATGACTTAGCAAATCAAGAAAAATGCCACCATTTACTACATAGCAGTAGGGAACTCTGCAAGCGCCCCTACTCTGCCCCTCACTGAGGGAATGAGTTGAATGACCCTTTTTCCTCCATAGCAAGATGAGTCTTATAAGCTGTTGATAGTGCTCTACATTCTGCTAAAGTCAGTGTCCCTTATGCTGTTTAGCCCCCTTATATAAAAGATGGTGATTTGTAACCTGTCTTCAGAATTTGCTGGAATATTTTGTTTTAATAAGCCCCAAGAAAAGATGGTTAGCAACACAGTGGGCTTCTAATGTTTTGTTCTCAGCTGAAGCTATTTCTATAGTAACTCTAGGCATTCTGTTTAATTGTTGATATGAGAGGGCTGTGTTAATAGTTCTATGGCCTGGCTGAACAGTAGACTCACCTGGAAGCATTTTCACACTACTCAGCATCCACCCCATACTACTAAGTCGGAATTTGGGGGAATATTTTCTCAGCACAGTATTTAACCAGTGGGATAGAAGGGGAGCCCAGTGAAGATGAGTGAATATGCTGTTTGTTCATTACAACCTCATAATCTCATAATAGGAAGAAAATATTTTATTAAAAAACTTGAAGTGAAGAAGCAGACATAGTTGAGTAAAGGCTCTTCATTCTTAGCTTCCAGGTAGCCAAGTAAAGAGAGAGACAGATTGTATAACTCCCATCTTCAGTGTCTAATTAAAGGACAATAATTGTTCAGAGTTAAAACTTTTTTTCCAGAGAGAAGGAATTGACAACACGAGTCTTAATCTAAGGAACATTCAAAATCATAATGGTTCATGTCTTAGATAATGCTTTTATAATATAAAGTGCTAGATGTATTGCTATTGCTTTTATTTTCAATAAGAACTGAAAACTAATATATCATGGTGGAAAAGTTGACAATGATGTGATGTCATTAATCCACTCTGATTTTCCAGTCAACATGTTGGTTTATAGATGCTAATGATGCTGTATGATCATTGTTTGCGCAGTCATGTAAATGAGCATGTTGGGAAAGGATGCATTTGCCTAGATTGGCTTGAACACCCCTAAGATCGTTTTTTTCTTCCCTGAATGGGTTACTTTGAAAAAGAATGAAATGTAGATATGTTGATGAGCTTTGTAACTGGAAAAATTAAGTCCATATCTGTTTCATAATTTGCTACTTATGCAATCTTGGAAAAGTTGCTTAATTTATTTGAGCCCTAGTTCCTCATTTTCAAACAGTAGTAACAATCTCTCTTTAAAGGCCTATTGTGATGATTAGGTAAGAGGTACACACATGTACCTGTAAATGTTGGTGAGGATTATTGTTACCATTTAAACTGATCCACTGGGGGAGATTATCAGTTCCTTTGGGGACTTGAATATGTATATGGTCCTGACTATTATATTTTCAGATTCTGGCACCAGGCCTTTCCCATGAAGTAAATATCAGAATATAGGATGATAACCTTAAAAATTAAATGCTTTGTAAACCTTATTTATTTTGCTGTTGTTGTTTGTCCTTGTTTTTAGGTATATAAAGAGCTTTACTTTAGATAAGAGTGAACCCTCAGCCTGTTTGTTTTCTGTAAACACATGAAGTAAAGGCAGAATAAGAATGAGTCAAAAATACTTGTTTAATTTATAATAGGGGTTGTCACTGGAGTATTAAGAATTTGATGGATTATACCAAAGTCTCTTTCATTTTATGGAGTTACTTTGTAAAAAAGAAACATTACTATCTTTTCATGGGCTTTTACTACCTTTTCAATCTACCAGCCCTGCCACAAACATCAGATTACTATAACTTAAAAAAATATTGTTCCCTTAGAGCATAATTCATGCTCCTGCAGATTGTGCAGACTGCCTCCTTTATGGATTATATTGCTAAGATAGCACATGTGTGGTTAAATTTTCTATGGCTTTGGCACTAATACTAATTCTGCTCATGCCTCGCTGGGTTTTGGGGTCAAGGGATTTAGAAGTGTGTGTGTGTGTGTGTGTGTGTGTGTGTTTTCCCCCCTCCACAAGTAGGAACAAGCACAGCAAATGTGGGTATTTATTTGTTTTTATAAAAATATCTACATAAACCCAGCCCAATCAGGGCTGTAGCTGTCAATCAGTGGTACAGGAATCAGCCTTAATTTGTCTCTCTGTTTAAGAGCTCACATTCTTATTGGCATAAATTTCTGTTAGTAAAAATAAATCATCATCCCTCCTCTTTTTCCTTCTCAAGTACTGATACATTTAGAGGAAAGAATTATATGCCTGATGAAACTTAATATTAAACATAAACATTAGTAAGAAATGTGAAGACGAAAGTATCTTATAATCTATACATTGAAATAACTTGTAGCCTAGCACCCATATTATTGACCATTTATATTTTGTAATTCACACCAACCTATGATAACTGACTATGGGTATAAATCTCATTTACTAGGAAAAAATAAACTTCCAAGGGAAGTATCAATTTCATGTCTTACTTTCCAAAACTTCACTGTCTATAAAGTCATTTATAATTGTCACTGGTGAAGTCATCATCATTTGTTTTCCTGGTGTCTGTGGACTGGCTAAACCCCTTCTGCTTTTCAATTTTATATTCACCTTTTCCTGTTTCTTCTGGAGAGTGAGCAAAAGGAACTTGTAAAAGACATAAAATGAGTCATCCTTCAACAAAAGATTTCTCCTGAGATGGTACTTCTGAGTGTAAATTGCCTTCTTTCTCATCTGCTCAGAATAAGGACTGGGGGCTGTTTATTCTCTCTACTGCTTTGACTATAATCTCTCTCTGTCCCCCTCCCTTTTTCTCTGTTAGTTTAGTGGATGGCAATTATGTATTGTTTTTCTAGGTGCCAATTGTAATTGCCATTTTGCTATCACAGTCGTGGGATGCAATTGTGTATCCTTTTTCTTTTGAAAAGGGTATATATAATCAGTAATTCTATCTATTACAATGGCAAGTGGGTGGTGTCTACAGCAGACTCTCATTTTTCAAAATGAAATGATATATCTGTTAGCTGTCCAACTGTTAAGTGAACTAGAAACTTAAAAAGTCAGAAAATCAAATGATATATTATTTCAAAGATTCTTTTTGTTGTTGACCATAAAGAGCAACACATGGAGTTTATAGTGAGATTGTATAGAAAGTCAGATGTACATTTAAAGTATGATGAAAAGATTTACAAAGATATTTATCTCTAGTTAAGCAAACATGGTATATATTGGTTAGAAATTCTATTTAAAATTGGAAGTTGATCTTACCACTTTATACTTATAACTTGACAAATATGACATAATGATTTTTTTCTGGTTTTCTTTCTTTCTTTTTTAAGAAGATGAGTTGACATAGTTCAGTGTCTGTAGTTTTGAGAGCTGAGTGCCACACTAGGGGTGCATCATAATGTTTCAGACGTGTTATTCTGTACTTAATTGTTTGTTGTTGACTAGAAGTAAGCAATCTGAAATAGGAAATTATAAATAAATACTCCAGCTGTTGTGCTGAGCAAATCACTTAACCTCTCTGAGCTTCAGTTTTCTAATTTTTATTTTTTTATTTTTTTAAAGATTTTATTTATTTGAGAGAGAGAGTGAGAGAGAGAGAGAGAGCACAAGAGGGGGGAGCGGGAGAGGGAGAAGCAGACTCCCTGCCAAGCAAGGAGCCCGATGCGGGACTCGATCCCGGGACTCCAGGATCATGACCTGAGCCAAAGGCAGTCGCTTAACCAACTGAGCCACCCAGGTGCCCAGTTTTCTAATTTTTAGAATGGGGGAAAATACTTGCCTCAAAGGACTATTGGAATGATTAAATGAGACTTAGAAGATGAAACACTTAGCCCAGTTCCCAGGATGAATGAAAACATGTCAATCCTTTCTCTGTGATTGTGAGATAATGGTGATGAAATATGAGAGCTGAGAAGGACTGCAAAGGTCTTTATCTTACTAGATCAGAGATGTAAGGGGATGTGACCAAGGTCACACAGTTGGTGGCAGAGCACTGCTAACTCTCACTTAGATCACTACATATGGTATTTTACAGTCTTACTCTGCAGGATTTTCTGCCAGTAAGTCAGAAGCCCATATGTTGTCATCATAGTGCTGCTATTTCGTGATAACCTTGTAAATGGCAGTGATCATAGCTGCGGCATTTTTGATTATAAGCAGTAAAGAGAACAAGTAAGAATTTCAAAGAGCAACTGTCTTTACTACTCAGTTTTCTTTGTGAATCTCTGGAATTTGATCCGTGTTGGGCTCAATGGCCAATCAATAGCAACTTTAGGGATTGGGGAATGGGTTCAGATTTCTTAGCCTGACTACTAAAGTACATTGCTTCTGATCTGAGGCTACTGAAAAATATATTCTACTTTTTATATGTCACTTGTACATTTTATATATTATATAATGTAGAAATATTTGTTTTCATTTTTGAAAGGAAATCATTTTTTTTGACTCTAGAAATCCTTAATTTGTTACAACTTCACATCATTTTTTTATCTTTAGTCACTAAAGTTGAAACATTTCAGTATTACAGTATCAGTATTTTGAAGACAAGTTTATTCCTCTGATAATTTTGGTTTGGATTGCTTCATGATAATGCTAAAAATAATTTAGTTATAGAGGTCTCATCATACTGCTGATTTCCCTCTGTTAAATAAATCCTGGACAGTTTGATACATAACCATTCTATCCAAATTATGTCCTACAAAATTTCACGATGAAAAATTTCTATTTCGACTGTATTATTTGGTTAGAATGCTTTCTGCTATATATAACAGAAAAGCCCCAATCTCAAAAAGTTTAAACATAAGAAATTTATTTTGCGATGTAGAGTAGGGATGCTTGCTCCAGGGTTGGTTAATTAGGGGAGATAAAAAAGTCCTCAAGGACCCAGTTTCCTTCTATCTTGTCTCTCAGCTATTTTCATTATTGTGGCTTCTTTTTTTTTTTTTAATATTTTATGTATTCATTTGAGACATAGAGATACAGAGAGAGAGAGAGAGAAAGCATGAGCAGGGAGAGAGGCAGAGGGACAGGGAGAAGCAGGCTCCTCGCTGAGCCAGGAACCCAATGTGGGGCTCGATCCCAGGACCCTGGGATCATGACCTGAGCTGAAGACAGACGCTTAACCATCTGAGCCACCCAGGCGTCCCATTATTGTGGCTTCTTTCCCACATGGTTAAAAGATGGTTGCTATGGTCCCAGATATCACATGGAGATACAATGATATCCAGCAGCAGAAGTGGGGTCATCCTTTCCTTGTCTCTCTTTCTGACCATAGAAACTTCTTTCAGAAGCCTTTCAGTAGATTTGTTCTTCTGTCTCATTGGACAAAATCACATGTGTCCATACCAGTGGGAAATGGAACTACCAGGATTGGCTAGATTATTCAGGTTGCACTTCTGGCCTTGAGCAGGGACCATTGTTCATTAGGAAGGAGGAGAAAAGGGGCAATGCCTGTTAGGTAGGTAACTGAGAGTGTCTGATATATAGAGGGAGCTTGACAATAAGTGATGGTAATACTGGGCAAGAAAAGAAAATAATGGAGAACTCTGAAAACCATAAATAACATTAATGCTTATCTTTTAATTTATCTGGAGTAAAAGGGGTAGAAATGTAACTTAATTATGCCATCTAAATGATTTCTTCTTCTGGTAAATTGTCCTCCTGCTGTTGATGAAGACAATTATTCCATGTGTGTATTAGAGTCCTGCTAGCTTAATAGATCCCTAATGAAATTAGCAGAGTGCTTCATTATGCAACTTTATAGGCAAAAAAAAAAAATCGTTATTAGAGACACCTTCAAGTATTTTAATGCTATGTACTTACATGTTTTATTTAATTTTTTGTTACGAAAGGCCATTTGGCAATAGTCCTTTATAAGAATCCATTCATTTAGAGTTGCAAAATAAATTGTATCTTATGGGATTTTTAAAAAAAAATTCTAGCATTAATTTAATATCAGTGTCTGGAATTTTGTTTTGTTTTGTTTTTTTGGTGAGGTCATCACAGTAGTAGTGAGAATTTGAAGTCAGACTCTTAGTGTTTTCAAAGCACACTAATAGTAATAGCACTTAATATCAAAAGTAAAAGAAATACCTGTTTTCTCTATGAAGCCTAAGACACTGGAGGTGATGCATAGGCAAGGGTGGGTAAGATATAAACACTTGAGTGAACCCTGGAAATAGAAAAGTAGAGAGAGATGAGGTGCTTAGAGGGTAAACTAGTTGGAAAGAGGTACAGAGGGTATGGTCAGTGCAGTGTGGCCAGGATACGGGAAGATAGGTTGGAACAGAGACCAGTAGAAAGTCAAGAAAGGTGACAGCACTGAATGCTGGTAACATGTGGTCTCAGATATGCCCTGTGTTATTAGAACAGAAAAAAGAAAAGGGATCTAGATACTTCTTTCTCGGTATATGTTCACTTTTTCTTCTGCAGATTTTGTCCTCATTAGCTACTCATGTTATAAGACTTTGCTTTCTCTGATGCCATTGTAACCTGTGGTTTCTTCATCATAAACTTACCATGCTCTATTATAAACATTTTCTGGCTTGTCTGTATACTTCCTTGGACTTCAGTTTTCTTGTCCCTATTTTTGTTTCTCAAACCTCTAATATATTCTATATACTATTGTGATGATTTTACTGTATATTAGGGAGAAGGAAAAATAAAGGAGTTAATATTCATTGAGTTCGTTACTCTGGAGGAGATGCTGGGCTGCATGTTTTAGTCACTCTTTTATTCAGAAATGTATTGTTAATAATTACCAGGGCAATCGTGGTTTTAGGTACTAATAATACAAAGATGTGTTGTGTGAAACATATATAATTTCTGCCCTCACAGAGCTAATAATTTACCAGGTGAGAGATTGACAATGCACAAATAAATAAGCCAACAAAAAAAGATTTTCTAAAAAGGCCAGTTATAAGATATGTGTAGGAGTACATGTTCAAACTCTTCTTATACCCAGAGAAATGATAGAAAAAATATTCTTAGAAAGTTAACTGATACATGGCCACTTTTCAAAATGAGAAAGTGAATTCTCCTTGGACTGAATACTGTGAAACAATTTATGTGGAGTAAAGCAGGTAGGAGCTTCAATAGTAATCTAAGGGTGGTATCTCAGATGTCTGCTCCATGGAGAAACAACACAGCTAAATTGTGTGGTGAGCCACCAAAGCTTAGGACACATTCAGGAAATTTCTATTGTGAAAAATGAGTTCACAGCCCCTCCCCCCCCAAAGTAATGAAGATCAGTGTGAGAAAGTGCATTATAGAATAAAAGTAGAAGATCTTGGGCCTAAGAAAACAAAGTTCCATGCCTGTTTTTGAGATTCAAATTAAAACTGGATGAGGATTAGAAATAGAAAGGAAAGTCCATATCTAGCTAACAAATTAGGAAGAGATGCTCAAACACATGGTTTCTGGAAAAATGCAAATTAAAAAACAATGGAATATCACTTTATACTTATCAGCAGGAAAAAAAAAAGGAAAATAGGATAATCACCTAGTATTGTTTGGGACATGAGACTATAGGAACCCCTGTGGGAATGTGGATTGCTGCAGGCATCCTGGAGGGCAGTTTTATAGCACTCAGTGACATTAAATAATGACATTTCCTATGGCCTATAAACTCATGGACTTCTTACCCCCAGAGAAGTAATTCCGTTATTAATGTGTGCAAATATATTTGTTGCAGGCTTCTTGGTGGTAGTGACCTATTTGTTGTCATAAGGCAACAAACAGATCAAATACAATAGAATAGAGTGTAGACTGTAGAACTTTGAACCAATGGCTAGATGGACAAACAACATAGAGTTCTAAAACATGTAGCTGAGTAAAAACAGCAAGAGGTAGAAGGAAGTCTACAAACCGGTAGCATTTATATCACTTACACATCCACGCCCACAAACTAGCACTGCATATTTAAAAGGACATACACAATTAAAGAGATACATATCTAGAGCATTAAAATGGTTGTCCCATGATGGAGCAGGGAATGGCGATGGTCTTGGGGAACAAAAAGGATTTTAAAAAGAGAAGATAGACTAAAAATAAAATATAAATGGTGAGATTACTTCAAGAGATAAAAGAAGTAATCACTTCTAAGAAACAAGAATAAGAGATTAGGAAATTGAACCAATTAGAAGTTATGAATATGACGATGCACTTGACACAAAGTACTATGAGGCAAACAGGACATACGTTCCTGTGGAAAATAGTGGTGGCAATGTGGAAATAGGACTCTCCATGGTCAACAAAGGGCTCTCTGAGCTGATGAAGTTTAAGACAAAACCAGTAAGAGGAGAAGCAGTCGGCCATGTAAATACTCTTGAGAAGAGACTCCTTGACACACAGGTTGGCCTGTTCTAGACATCAAAAGGCCAGGGTGACTGGTGTGTGGTAAACAGGGGAAGAAGATACAATCACAGGTTAAGGCATGCAGAGCCTTTGGATTTCATTCCAGTTATAGTGAGAAACCCTACAAGGTATTAAGCAGATGCTAATATTTGATTTACATTTTTTAGGAGTTTACTCTGCCACTCTGAGTGGAATGGAGTAGAAGGGAACAACAGAAAGAACAGGAAACTGGTTGGGAGGCATTCCATGAGAAAGATGATGTCTCGGACTATAGCAGTGCCATGGAGATGGAGAGAAATAGAGGCAAGATATAATTTGGAGATAGAATTAACAGGAATTACTGATGTGCTGGTTCGGAAAGTGAGGGAGAGGGGAGAATAAAGGCTTTTAGGTTCTTAGCTTGCCATTCACTGACAGAGAAAGAGTAGGTGAGAAATATTTTGAGTTGAAATCGAGAATTTGATATCAGATAGACTATATTTGGCCTCTGGTGAGACATCCAACTAAAGGTGTCAAACAAAGTATTGGATAAAAAAGACAAGAGTGAATATAATGGACTTAAGGTAGAGATGTAAATAGGAGAGACAATTTTTATATGGGCCATATTTAAGCCATGGAAACGATTAGCCAGACAGAGTGTTTACAGGGAGAAAAGAACACTTATACAGCATCTTGAGGAACTCTCATCATTTGGATATCAGGTATGGACAGAGCAGCTAGCTAGTAAGGAAGACTGAATAGGCGTAGCCCAAGTGGCAGGAGGAAAACCAACCAGTGTGTTTTCCCTAGAACCAAATGAGCAGTGTTTCACGAGGGAAGGAGCTGCTAACTCTGTCACATTCCACTGAGAAATAAAATGAGGACAGAAAAATGGGTCCAGTAATTTGGCAACATTGGAGACTTTGGTGATCTTAATAGGACTAATTCCATGTTTTTTGAGGGCCTGAGTGGAATGGATTGAGGAGTGAATGTAAGATAAAATGGAGATATCTGTAGACACCACTTTGGAAGTCGGTCTCTGAATAACTGGGGCAGTCAGTACAGGTAAGTAATGTTGGCTTAAAAATAAGTAATCTGTCATTTAAGAACATTTACAAATTGATTCTAAACACAGTACTTTCTCTATTCTAGCCATATCTGTTCACTCATTCTCCCAGGCCAGGCTGAATGGAAGAAGTTAGTTTGTTCATATAAGATGATTACTGAACTTCTCAGGGCAGGTTAATAATTTAGCATCCCATAAAACTAATGTTCTTGAAGTTATCTGTTCAACATTATTGGGAGTGAGGTCTATAACAACAAAGATTTTTGTTTGTTTCATTTTTACTCCAGCTTGGTATTTTCTTTTTCAGTGCTTCTCTGCTCCCTCTTGCCCTTTCTACTTAACATAATTTTTTCCACTTCTAAATTTTCCTCTCTGATCCAGCTGTGTTAATCTTCCCTTCCTTTGGACATCTGCCTTTCTTCTTGTCTATAGTACTTACTTAGCAATTATGCTTGTTCTTTACTTGCAAATTTTTAATGTTTTTATTTACTTAAATGAATACTTCTTTATAGTACCCAATAATGTTTTTGATTGGCTCCTGAGGAATTTGTAGGGTTGGCTTATATTTTGGCACTCTCTGTGACACCTGTCTATACTCCTGTATTTTCTCAGGAGGTATACCTAGTATGTGACATCAGATATTAGACTGGAAAGGAAATTTTGTGTAATGCCTTCTTTCCCTTTGTCCCTGATTTACATTAAAGAAATTTAAAGACAACTTACCTATTTTCTTTTCACATCCAAAGTGTGTCACACTGACGTCTTAATAAAAACAAGGAACAAAGCTTTGATAAATTTTTGAAAATCTGGAGTTATGCAGAACTGTTTTAGAATGCTACTTCTGTCATTTACAAGCTTTACAGTTAAGGTCATGCTTATTAATCTCTCTGATCCCTGTTTCCTTCTGTTGAGTGGAAATAATAACCTATTTCTTTGTGACACTTTAGTAAGTTAATTTTGAAAAGCTCATAATAAGAGTGATCACCATGAGTTATTAATTATCATGAAAGTAGTAATAAAACAAAGTCAAACATTTTGGCTGCCCAAATTGAAATTAGGTCCCCTGGTCTCTTCAGGTTTATGCCTCTGTGATACAATCTGGGTGATTTATATCAAAGGGCTTATTTGATTTATTTTTCAAATTGGGTAGGAATTTTCTCATTTACAAACACAGTGCTTTTTAGCACTTGAAGAAATTCAGTAAGTTTCTGTTGAACTGAATTTCAAGTGATCATTTGGCCTGCAAATGTATATGTGTGACCCTGATGTTAGCATTCCTTCCTCTTGTTCTAGCCCCTTCAAAGATGACTTCTCACCAGGATATCCAGGGAAAGAACTTTCATGTATCATGTTCACTTCTAAGTCTAGTTCTAGTTTACATTTTGATCTGACCTAGGCTAAAAACCTGGATTAGTACTGGAAACTTCTCACAATTTCTTTACTACCATTTTCCTCTCATGATGCTGTTACATTGGGGCTTAAAGAAATGAATGTGAAAAGCCTCTATTCTATTTTATCTTTCCCAGATTCTAATGTACTATTTACAAAGTCTAGAGAAGTACAACAGACTTTACTGAGGAATTGATATATCTACTAGAAGTTACTATATGGGAGACAGAGAAATACATTTTAAATCAAACTTTGAAATATCATGATATTCCTAAACCATGGCAAGAGAACAAGAAGGTTAAATTTATTTCAGATCTCACAGATGTACCTTAGAGCTTTACTCTTCAGGACCACTTCAAAGTGTTTCATTCTTCAACACTTCTGCATGTAAGTTTACATCCCCCTTTAAGAAACCCCACTCCTGTACTTGCTCCTGTTAATGGGACATAAAAATTTCCCAGAAGGCTGTGAGGCTGGGTTCTAGCCCTCCAAATCTAGTTCCCTTGGAGGATTCCCTCCAGTAAGATATACTTATTCCTCTCCATTGTTTTTCAGTACCCAATGGGTTACACACATGTGCACAAATACAAGTGGTAAAACCAAAATCCCTGTTACAAATAGAAACATTTTCCTCACTTTGATTGTAATCCCGTAGAACCACCCTTCAACAAATGGGAGAAAATGAGTCATTATGTCATTATGTTGAGCATTGTTAGGTATTCTTTGTTTTTCCTATTGTGTTTAGGCTGTGCCTCAGTTTCTACAGTACATAAAATTCAGGAGCTTTGAAAATGTGGCATTACTTGATGGACAGCACTTCTTAACTATGCAAAACCTCTGCAGTAACTGAGCTTTTACGGATCTTTCTTTTTCTCCTTCCCTCCCTTCCTCCCTCCCTTTCTCTCTCCTTTCTTCCTTTCTTCCTTCCTTCCTTTCTTTCTTTCTCTCATCAGATTAAATTTTGGGTTACTGTAAATGAAAGAAAGACTACATAAAGAGTCATTATCTCTCATCAAAGCAACCTCTAGGAAATTGGAAGGATGTTTTAAAGGAAGTAATCAACTAAAATTTTACCAACTATAGCTGCAGAACATATTAGGGAAAAAAAAAATCAGGATTCACATGGATATGTTTCTGTAATCAAAAAATCAAATTATTGTGATAAAATATCATTCATTGTAGAAAGTCTCAAAAATTATGTTCCTAGACACATAAAGAAGAAATAAAAATAAATGTCACAGTGAAGATATAAAGCCACTGTCAACAATTTGGTGAACATTTAGGTCTACCAACCTATCTATAATTTTTCTATTATCTGTATGAAATTTTGATCAAGTTACATTAATCATTTTATAATTCAATTATTCTAAATATAATAAATCACAATAATTCTCACATATTAAATATTTTTGAGGACTTGATTTTTGACTAGGATATTCGGCTATAAGTATGTGCTGTGTTTTATTTAATCACTTGTTGTTCCACGATTAGAAAGTTTTCAAGAATTGTTTTACTTCTTACAATAATAGTTTAATTACTATTTATATTACTTTATAATAATAGTTGCCTATTTATATTTATTTACAATAATAGTTGACTTGTTATCTTTGAGTCATTTTCTTGCAAAATAGAAAATTGAGATCTAATAGTTCTTAATTTTTTTGTTGTTAACTAGGCCCCTATATGATTAAAAAAATCTACAGTTATGGCTAAAGTCACAGATCTGTCACAAACCTCTGAAAGTAAATCATGGTTCTTAGAAAAAATTTTATTAATAAGAAAAACTTTAACTTATGGTAACTATTTCTTCTAGTAATTTTCTCCCTCAAGATACTGAAAAATAGGAATTTACTGTAAGTGTAAGCCATTTTAATAATGTTTGTGTGTGTGTATTAGGGGGGAGGTCTGAAGCACCTTTATACCAGAAAAAAATGTACCAAGGAAATGTCAGTATTCTTCAGTGGGTCAGGAATAATAGAGCACCAGTTGAACATAATAATGTTTCTTTGTTAAAAAGATTCATTTTCAGGCGCCTGGGTGGCTCAGTTGGTTAAGCGACTGCCTTCGGCTCAGGTCATGATCCTGGAGTCCCGGGATCGAGTCCCGCATCAGGCTCCCTGCTCGGCAGGGAGTCTGCTTCTCCCTCTCCCACTCCCTCCTCTTGTGCTCTTTCTCTCTCTCACTCTCTCTCTCTCGAATAAATAAATAAAATCTTTAAAAAAAAAAAAGATTCATTTTCTCTGTTGGTCATCGTGTTGACATTTCCAGCAGATGGCATTATTACACTGAAGAACCAAATAATATAGGCCAGGCATTCTTTTAGTAAATGAACATTTTAGAAAGGAAGAGAAGAGGGGAAGGAATTATTACTTATTGAAGTCTATTAGGTGTTAATCCTTTTCTATGTGTAATTACCCTCAATGCACACAGTGACCCTTATAGGTAGGTATTATTATAAACGGAGGCTGAAAGAATTTAAGAAATTTAGTGTTCACAAAGCAAGTAAGTGACAGGTCCAGGATTATAACCTAGATCTGGCTGATTCAAAATACCTGGGTGGCTACTATGTTTAGAATCTGTGGCATTACAATGAAAATATTCATTCTATAGAAACAGCTTCAAATGAATGAGGTTGATACCTTCCAAATATTTTTGGCGGGGGGGAGAGTTTAGAGTTTTGTTGTTGTTGTTTTAATGAAATATTATCAACTTTTTTTTTTTTTAAAGGGTAGAGGCATTTCTGTCACAATGGAACAGAGACATCTGAAAATCTATTCCTTTTCAGAAGCAATGAGAATACTGCCCCCGTCCCCCCAAAAGTAAAAATCAATGTTTTCAGAACTCTAGGAATTAATTAAATATTGCAACAATCTGGGGAGGGTTTATACAAGAAAAATTACTGAATGTTGGTAAGAACAGCAATATCAGTGGCCTTGTAAGTTGTTCAGTTCTCATTCCCTTTTCCCCTGCACTGTGGTAGTTTTGAAAACCAGTAGCCTTGTAGCCATAATAGTTGTGAAATCCAGCAGCTTAGAGATACTTAGAGAAAAGAAGAATGGGGTTGAATATCTCCCAAATGCCCCATTCCAAGAGAGTCGTTAATATTCATCCTGTCTAGCAGATTTCTGGAAAAGCCCTTCACAGAATGTGTTTATATTCAGTCTGACTCAGCGCTCACTCAGTGAGAGAAGCTCTTTCCCCTGGAGTCTTTGGTCAAAAAGCCATCAGCATCACAGCTATCTGAGAAAATACCAGTTGACTAAAACAACAGTCTCAATGTAAAACCTAAATGAAAAATTAGGGAGATAGAATGTTCATTGGAGGCTTTTAGAAGCTTGAATTTATTACGGGGGATCTTAAAATCCATGTGGATGTGAGAACTGTCAACATGCCTGGAGAGCCCTGGGAGAGCACTGATTTCTCATCTCTGGGTGAATATAAAGTTTTATACAAGCTGGAAGCAAAGGCTAAGGTAGAGTTGTAAATCATGAAGCACTGAAATTTCGCACTGATACTTTTTGCTGATGGTCTCTCTGTGTGTTAGAGGTTTACTGGTTCAAGGTATTTAAGGACATTTCTATCCAATCATTAGCCTGCCATTAAGCTAAGCAAACAGAGACGTTAGTGGCTGCACATACACAAAATAAAGACTATAAAAGAATTAGCCCAGGAAAGTTCCAAGCAAACAGTAACTACTATTACTACAACAAAAACTACAAACAGCAATATGAAAATAAATGCTTGGTAAGGAGGAATCTCATTTTTAAAGTTACCACATTATAATATAACACCAGTTTTTTAGCAAAAACATTATCAAGCAAGGAGAGAAACAAGGAAACATGATCCATACAAAGGAGGAGAATCAATCAATGAAAACTGTATGTAAAGAACAAACTCAACCCATAGGTAAGTAGAAGGAAGGAAATAACGCAGAAGAGAGAAGAAATAAATGGAAATGGAAAGGCAAAAGAGCGAATCCAGAAGATGAATATTTGGTTCTTGAAAAGATCAACAAAATTGACAAATCATTAGCTAGAATAAACAGTAAAGAGCTAGACTCATTACTAGAGACAAGAGTGAAAGTGGGTATCACTACTGTGAACAGTCATGCCACAAACTGCATAACCTTTGTGAAAATAAGAAGTTCCTAGGAATCCCACCTGCCTCTTTTGAAAAATAGCCCTAATGGTTGTATGGAAATGCAAGCAACGCAGATCACTAAAACATATCGAAAAAGAATAAAGTTGGAGGATTCACATTTCCCAATTTCAAACCTTTCTATAAAGCTACAATAATGAAAACAGTGTGTTCACTGGCACAAGGATCAATAAATGGAATAGAATATAAATTCCAGAAATAGCTTCTTACCTTTGTCGATTGATTTATAAAGAGTGTCAAGACAATTTAATGTGAACACAATAGTGTTTTTAACAAATGGTGCTGGGGCAACTAGATTTTTATATGTGAAAAAATGGACTTGGACCCCATGTCACACCATATAAAATATTAACTCAAAATAGATCAAAGTCATATATTTAACAGTCTATATAGCTCTTAGAAGAAACATAGGGGTGATTCTTCATGACTTTGGGTTAGGCAATAGTTTGTTAGATATGATATCAAAAGTACAAGAGACTATATTATATGTCAACCATACTCCAATTTAAAAAATTTACATGAGACAAAAGAAAAAAATAGATAAACTGGACTTTAGAAGCAAAACTTCTGTGCTTTAGAGGGCACTATCAAGAAGTGGAAAGGCAATGTACAGAATGAGAGAAAATATTTGCAAATTGTATATCTGATTTAAAAGTATATGTCTAGAAGATAAAACTCTTAAAACTCAAAAATAAAAAGACAACCTAGTTAAAGATGGGCAAATGATTTGAATAGATATTTCTCCATAGAAGATACAGAAGTGACCTACCTGTAAGCACATGAAAAGATGCTCATCATTAATTATTAGAGTAATACAAATTAGAACCACCATCTGAGATACTATGTAATATCCCTTGATAGCTAAAATTAAAATTAATAGGCAATAACAAGTGTTGGTGAGATTATGGAGAAATTAGTATCCTCCCATATTGCTGCTGGAATTGTTAATGGTACAGCACTTTGGCGAACTGTTTGGCAGTTCTTCCAAATGTAAAACGCAAAGTTGCCATGATTGGATCCAAAAATTTTTCCCTGTCAGTATAAAGCCCCTGTACACCAATGTTCAGAACAACATTATTCTTACTACCCCAAGTGTAAACAACTCAAGTGTCCATCAGCTAATGACTGGATAATTAAAAGGTGGTATATAGACACTGGGGAGGGTATGTGCTATGGTGAGCCCTGTGAATTGTGTAAGGCTGATGAATCACAGACCTGTACCCCTGAAACAAATAATATATTATATGTTAATTAAAAAAAGGTGGTATATCAATACAGTGGAGTATTACTCAGCAATAAATAGGAATGAAGTGCTGATACATGCCACAGCTTTGAAAACATTATACTATGTGAAAGAAGCTAACAAAAAAGACAACAAAAGACAGCACAATGTATAATTCCACTGATATGTAATGTCCAGAATAAGCAGATCTGTAGATCCAGAAAGATTAGTTGATGCCTAGGCTTGGCAAGTGGGGAAACAGCATTGACTGACTGCTAATGGGTATGGGATTTTTTTGCGGGGTGATGATTCACAATTCTGTGAATATACTAAAGCCCACTGAAATATACACTTAAAAAAGTGAACTGTATGGTACGGGTATTATCTCAATAAAACTTACAAAAATATATAACACAAATGCAGGTTTTCTTTTCAAGCTGAGATAGAGTGTCCCTATCCTTGGGGATGTGTAGGAAGACTAGTGTATATCCAATACTTTCTTTGGGTCAATGACTTTAGAAATATAATCTTACTTAAAATGACCATCTTTGTCATATTACTGTTATCCTTGTCATTTTACAAGAAGGAGATGTTATGTTAGAGGGTAACTACTTTCCACAGGGTCACACATCTAATAAGTGCTGGAGCCCACGTCTATCTTTTTTGCAAAGCCTGTATACTTTCTATCCTTCATTCTGTGATTCATTGAAAAGATGTTTCATTGTTTTCATTGTTAATGTTGTATGTTGTTCTGTTTTTGCTCCAGGAAGGGTGATAACTGCCCCCATGTTAGTTTTGATTATTGGCAAAAACAAGTTGAGAAAAAAATGTCAGTTTTCTCTTTTCACACCACTTTATTAATAGCTAATTTCAAAGCTGGCCAGCCTATGACATTCTGTTTGGTATACTGAATAGACGGTACTGTGTCGACAGATGATTCTTGTCTGTCTGCAAACTGAAACTGAATTACAAAATAAGGAAGACAAATGTTTCAGGGGAGGGGGATTTTTCTTGGTATAAAAATAATTTTCTCTCAAGTTGATTAATAATGTAGGCCTTCACTTCCACAAAGCAGTTTAGAAAAGCAAGAAATAATCTGAGTTTTCAAATATAGGCATTGTTTTAGGAGTTCGTATTATCATATTAAAGTTGAGCTGGTTTGGAGAAAACTATGCATCTATGTGGGGTTTGTTAACATTTTTCAATCATAAAGAAATTGCATAAAGTATTCTTTTAAGAGGCAGACTACCTTAATACATTGATAATGATTCTCCGTACAGAATGTTTGAGGAACCAGGGTAGTTACTCTCCCTGGGTCTCATTTTCTAAAACGAAGCACCTTATTAGCCACTCCTGAGGGTCCTTTCTGGCTTTTTGATTACATGACACTCTGACTAGCACACAGGCACACCTGCAAACCTGTCGAGAGTTCCTCAGAATCATTAATGATTATTCATGGCAAGGGAAGCGGAGGTAACATTGACTCTGAAAGCCGATCCTTCTCACTGGAGAAGTGTGCTCTTGTGTTACAGTGTTTTTGTGTATGAGAAATGCCACCTGCCAGTACTTGAAGGTCTCTGAGCACAAGGGATCGACTCAGTGCCCTTCATGTTAAAACATCTCCTGCAAGCCTAGCACAGTGTACCTGTGGTGAGGGCCGTAGTATGGATGCTCACATTGATGTTTTTGAGAGTTTCTGCTACACATATCCAGCTTGATCTTTGTCTCTTGCCAAAAGGTGCATGACAAATCTTAGGGTGTCTTTTTTTTTTTTTTTTTTAAGATTATGGCTGTTTTGCTTTTAATCAGAATTTTTTTGAAGTACACTAAGCTGAACGTCCTCTTGGTGCCTTATACATATCTTTAGTGGAATTCTATAGTAAAAAAAAGTACATTATTTGAAAGGAGAACAATATGTGCTAATATTATCTCAGAAAGAACAATTATAAATGATTCACAGAATCACAAGAGTTTTTATTCTTGATCCTCTTCTTGCCATTGTAGATCAAATTCATTTTTAGTGATATAAGCTAAAAATTATTCATGAGTTCTCTACTAGCATAATCAAGAGTCTAAAATTAGGACCATATCTAAAAAATTTAGGATAATATTTTAAGTTTAACTTTGTTTTTAATTAGCAAGATGAGATAAAATAAAAATAGATTAATACATTATTTAAAGATCAAATTTGCTTTCAAGCCTGTTCTATTTGTTTCAATTCCCACGATAGTTCGGGCGAGGACTGGAACGAATCAAGGTTGCTGTAATGAGCAGCCATATACTGGGAAGAGCTGAACAGGATTTCTAGGGACTAGTCATTTTTGTTGCTGGAAGTAGTCAGGGCTAGCTATATTCTGAATTTTTGCTGCTTATAACTTCAGGAGCTTAAAGAATCAGAAACCAAGAGTAATGAACTAGACACCGTTTTGAACCTTAGAACACTTTAGAATGTACAAAGCCATTCTCTCCCTATAATCACATCTTACAATTTTTTTTTCTAAGAAAATAAGAAAAATATATGCTCAATGTAAAAATTTTGGAAGATACAAAATACAGAGAGAAGAAGGTTAAAAATGTTCTTGTTAATGTTTTGGTACGTTTCATTGTAGCTATGATAGTTTTTTAATAAACTTTTGTACTTAGTGAATCCAGCCCGTATTTGTGAGGAATTTTGCTGAAACGTTAATAATGAGATAATTCTGGGGAAGTTGTATCGAATGGTTCTATATCCTGAGAGAAACCTGTATTGATACGAAATGAACAAACCTTTTAGAATTTCTAAAAAAGAAAAAGAGTTTTATTTAAGCCCAAGTGAGGACAGCTGCCCTAGATACATAACCTTCACAAAGAAGAGAGTGCTCCAGAGAAGGAATGTTTGATACAGGGTTACATATGTTTTTTGTTATGTCAAGAGTTACAAATCACTTTGATGAAGGGCATTTCGGAAAATTACAAACTTTATCTTGTGGGTTTAGTATGTGCAAGGTTGCAGGCTTCAGGGGTATGGGAATGGAACGTAGGGAGATTTTTATTCTTCAGTTTGAAATGTTTCTTGGGTTATTTGCTAACGAAGCAGATGTACAATGTGTGCTCAGGGCTGAAATAGAGCCCATGCTTTGAAGTTGGGTGAAGTCATTTTGACCTTGGTAAAAGTATAGCTTCCCAGGGAGCCCAGAGTCAGGACCCACAAACATTAAAAGTTGAAAATTTTCTTTCTCACATGTTTGCAACTGATGAAATGTATGGTAGCTCCTGGTTCACCTATTTTCTGGGTCTTGTATAGTACAAGCTTCTGGGTTATTTACTTGGGAAAGTTAGGTGCAGTTAATGGTTTATGCCTTAAAAGATAGGCAAATACCTTGGCTTTATTCTATGGAAAAAAGAAGATATTGTAAAAATGAGCAAAGGATAAATATAGGCAAGGATGTCTGGAAGGAAAATTTCAGGCAAACCTTGAGATGTTGTCCTATGAGTAATTTAGAAAGGCTGTTTGAACTGTGTATCAGACGCATCTTGCTCACATTCTCAGATTTTTGTGGTCTCATGTGTGTCACCCTTGGCCACTGCTCCACCTACGTCACTTCTATGGTGACACACTCCATGCAGGCTGAGTGATACCATTGCCTGAAGTCATCAACCATACACCCAGACTTGCTGACGTTCCCAAAGAGTAAAATATGCAATTTGGTAAGTACTGTTTGGAGCATGAAAGAACACTAAAGGTGGCAAGGAAAGCTTTGCTGGGACTTGAAAATTTAATAGGATTTTGTTAGATGAACAAATTGGAGAGGAGGGATTGCTATGGAGAAGAGAATAGACATGGAGCTCAATTAGGAAATTGTTGCAATAATCCTCATAACAATGAAATAAAACCACCACAGTGGCTTGGGAAATGGAATAAGAGAATTATTTGAGACATAATTATGTGATGGAATTGACATATTTAGGAAATTGGAAAAATGTAATAGGAAGTGAAAGCAGGTGAGAAAAGGAATAGCTAAGAGGAATCCCAGGTTCCTGGTTTGGGCAACTAGGTTGATAATGAAGCTATTAATCATGGTAAAGAATTCAGGTAGAAAATTCTTTAGGTTACAATGGTGGTGAGATCATTCTTTGAAATTTTGCATTCAACATGTTTGTAGCATATCCAAGTGGAAGTCTGTAAGGAGCAGTTAGGCTATAGGGAGAGAAATATGGGAAAGACTAGAGCTAGTGGCTTTGATTTCCAGTTATTGGAGATTGGATCTGTAGGCATAGAAAAGGGAATACAACCAAGGTTGGACATTTTGGGCAATGCTAACATTTATCGTTCAGGGAAAGGTGAGTGAAGTCAAAGTAACTGAAAAGAAGTAAGAAGTGAATGAAAAGATAATAATGAAGTGACAGAGAAATTATTTAAGAAGTGATAGCATCCAAGGAATTCAAGGGTCTGTGTTCCCATGATAAATTGTAAAATTATAAGGCCAACAGGAATTGCATATCAAGAGATATTATTCCCATTTCCTGGAAGAATATTTCAGGACAACTGTTGCTGCATATGGAGGGGCCATCTAATAATACCAGTTTCTTAGGTTTGAATACTTAGTGGCATAATCCAAGTTATTTCCATGAAGGTTTTATACTATGTTCGTGACTGGAAGCTTCCTTGTGTTACATTCATATCACATTTACATTTATTGGACATTCAACAAATATTTATAGAGTGTCAACCCTATATGAGAGATAGGATACATTTTTAGTGAACTAAAAAGGCAAAGACCCTTGCTCTTGAGAAGCCAACATTCAAGAGACAGAATAAGAAATTAGCACAATATATACTTTTATAAAAGGTGATAAGTGCTATGGAAAAACTAAAATGGAATAAATAAGATAAGGAGTATAGTGAGCACAAGAGGTCTGGGGCTGGGTAGTTTACTATATATATGTTAAATAGTGCATAGGACCTCATTGAGAAACTGAGGTTGGTGAAATATAAAGAGGAGAAGGAGTTAGCCAAGTGGATACACAAGGAAAGAGCATGCCAGGCTGAAGACAAGATAAATGCTCAAGACAGGTGCATGTCCAGCATGTGTAGGGATCTGGGAGGAGACTGTGGATGTAGGCAGAGTAAGCAAGGAAGAGCAGGTAGATTCTGTAGGGCCTTGTCTGAGTCTTATTAGCAGTAGGAAAGGAATCCTTTGCAGGTTTTAATCAAAGGAGTGACCTGATCTGACTTGCCTTTCGAAGGATCATTTTGGCTGCTCTATTGAGGAGAGACTTTTTTTTTTTTTTTTGTAGAATTCCATGGTTACTGCTACTCCCTGATGCATAAGAGTAAAAATAGGAGAGCTAGGAAAAGGTTAGATAACAGGTAAAATTTGATGATGGTTTCAGGATGGTATCAGTGAAATAGAAATAGATGGATTGTGGATATATTAGGAATATAGAGTCTACAGTATTTCCTTTGTGATAAAACAATTTTGTATAGTAGTCAGCTACACCAAACATTTGGCAAAGGACCTTATGAAAAGAATATTTTGCAAGGTATTTTAATCCAATGTTAATATGTTACCATCAGATTCATCTTCCTCCTAAAATTTATGCTAATTGGTATTATAGTTATCGCTGTGTTTAAGTCACTAGGCTCTGCAAATATGTGTGTGACAGGGTTTCATGGTGTGTAAACAGGATTAAACTGTGAGGTGGTAGAAATTATACCTGCTCTTTTCCCAGTGGATGGAATATACTTTCAGGTTATACCTGCTCTTTTCCCAATGGATGGAATATACTTTCAGGTTGTTTCTCCCTTCCACAGATTCAGTACTTCGAATCCCTGAATATCTAAATAATTATCTTGACATGACTCTTTCAGATATGCTGGTCTGGTTGGTATACTTTGCATGTTATAAACTATAGTCATTTTAAGTTAATGCCTTTAAATTATGAAACCTATAGTATTGTATTATTACTGGACAAGGACTTTGTGAGAGGCTGTTATGCATGTAAAATTTGGTTCAATTGAGAGGAACATTTGGATGACTTCATAAATATTGATTGAAATACATGCTGGTCTAAGAAAATTACAGTTTGCATGGTTTGATCAAATAATGCAGTTCTGCAATTTTTTTTTTGTCAAATTTAAGTTTTCCTCAACAGATAGCATTAGAATGCTCTTCTGTTTAAGTTAAACATGGCACCATATTTAATTGTCCAATTATCTTTTAGTGGCATCTTTACTACAGGAATATGTTATCTTGGGCAAAAACAAGTAAGTGTGATAAGCAAACCCTTACAACTAGTCTTTTTATTTTGTTTCATTTTACTAAAATAAAAATAGTAAAAACTACTTTTGGCTAACAGTCTAAACTGTTATAATATATAACCAAATGAGCTCAATGTATATGTGCATACACACACACTGATAAGTGTATGCATGTGCACATATATACATATGCAAGCCCATGATGTTTAACAATATCATCAGCCAGTGGAATTAAGCTCAACATAACTATTATATTTACAGCCATTGTGCATTGTGTTTTCATTAAGTACAGGCAAATAATGAAATAAATTGGTTTTCTCTAGTTAACCTATGGACTAAATCTTACATTTAACCTGAATATTATGAATGTCTGTCTTTAATTAAGGGCATGACAAATGTATCATTTGTTTTAGGGTTAAAAAGAATAGAAATGTAAAGATGTTAAGTAACTAGGCAGGTCACATTTCTTCTTGTGGTTTGTAATATAAGTGAATAAATTATTGCTGACATTATGCTTTCTGAGACAGGTATTGCAATAGCATGGTTATTAAGGAATGCTCTTAAATCTTTGAGTTAACTTTTTGTTAATATATGCATTTTGTTTGGATAACAAAACAGCTGGAGTGAAAACAAAACAAAACAAAACACTATTTTAAAAAAACACAACTGAAGGTCACTGCTCTGCCGCTCTGGGAGTGGCATGATTTCTCTCCTAAAGTACCTGGACATTTTTTAACAAGACACCTTGAGAGACCTCTTTATGTTGGAAAGCGAGAGCCCTCCAGGGTATGGTTTGAAGGAGACTGATGGCTGGACTGCTCAGCATAAGAAATAAACTGTTACTTGAAGGTGGGAGTGACCCAGGAGAGAGAGAGAGGGTCAGAAACATAATAGCAGGTGGGGGACAGTAGAGAAATACCAAGAGTGAGAAATTCCTAGGAGAGGGATAATTAAAGGACTGTCCTTATTTCTATTGTTGCTGTTGGGAGCCGTAATCATCTGCATCTTGCTCCATCACACACCCATTTAGCAGTGTCTACTCTATACACAAATTTCTTGGCTAAATGCTTTTTTGATAAAGGAAAAGGCTGTATGTCTGTGATGGCTGCTGAATAGAGAGAAGAGAATAAATATGTTGGGTCAAACACAAGTAAGAATTTAGCAAGAGAGGAAATCAGAATTAGAGATAACAAAAGGCACACTTCCAGGTTTGGGGAAAATTCTTTCTAAGGAGATTCTTTTCCCTGGACATGAGATAGAAATTAGAGGAAATCATAAAGCAGAGGATGATGCCTGGATTCTACTTGCCTTGGTTGTTGCTTTGAATCTTTACTTCTTTTGGGGCGCCTGGGTAGCTCAGTTGTTAAGCGTCTGCCTTTGGCTCAGGTCATGATCCCAGGACCCTGGGATCGAGCCCCGCATCAGGCTCCCTGCTTGCATTGGGCTCCCTGCTAGGCGGGAAGCCTGCTTCTCCCCCTGCCTCTCCCCTTGCTTGTGTTCCCTCTCTCGCTGTGTCTCTCTCTGTCAAATAAATAAATAATCTAAAAAAATAAATATATAAATGAATGAATGAATGAATGAATCTTCACTTCTTTTTTTTTTTTTAAAGATTTTATTTATTTATTTGACAGAGAGAGAGACAGCTAGAGCAGGAACACAAGCAGGGGGAGTGGGAGAGGCAGGCTTCCTGCTGAGCAGGGAGCCCGATGTGGGACTTGATCCCAGGACGCTGGGATCATGACCTGAGCCGAAGGCAGACACTTAACGACTGAGCCACCCAGGCGCCCCGAATCTTCACTTCTTTTATATTCAAAAAGCTTAAACAGCAGTTTTAAATGTAGAAGGATATGCTCTTTTTTTTTTTAATTTTATTGTTATATTAGTCACCATACAATACATCATTGGTTTTTGATGTGGTGATCCACTAACTCCATTAGTGGAGGTAGGTTGGCATTCCTGGGCTCCTTGCAGCTTGGGAATATAGTAGGGAATCTCTGAGACATTTCAAACATTCAGAAAAACTAACAAAAACTGAAAAGCTTCTCATGATGAGGTGACATGAGCTAACTAATCTGTCAAATATCTCCTCTATGATAGAATTATATCCACTCAGTTGATATTTGTGTAATGGTATCTCATGCCTATCAGAAGCTCTGATTAGCAGTTAGATGTATTTGATGGAAAAAGGAGGAAAAAACAATTATTAAAATTTTCAATTTATATTTCTGCTCTTTCCTCCTGGGCTGAGGTGAGCCTTCTCATTTTGAAGTCCTCTGTGTTCCTTGAGCAGATAATGAGACTACAGAACTGCAACAGAGACAGAGGTCTGTTAACTCCTAAAGCCAATCCCTTCATAGAAGTCTACTTCACTGTGAAGTGGGTGGAAATGGCTCAGCTGTCTTGTTAACTATAGGCAGCTTCTCAAGGAAGTCAATGAAACTCTCAATAGAAGCACCTACAAATTTATGGTGGTGACTGCAGACACAGAGCCCTGGAAGATTTCTCACATCTCCTATTGTGGTTTGAAGAGCATGCTTCAAATAGGACCTGGGATGATGGTTGTCTGCTCGGTCACCAGCAAAAAAGATTTGCAGCTGAAACCCAGGATTCAGTCCATCCTGCAGTCCCTGGAAGAATCTTAGTCTAAAGCACAGATCTCAGCCAAATCTGCTACTGACTTCCACCCTCCCCACCCCCAGAAAATTGTGCAATATATATTGTCTTTGAATCAGTCCATTTTTTGTTTTGTTTTTTCAGTTTTCATATTTTAAAATTGTAGTCCAGAATCTGACTTCTTGATTTTTTTTTAAGTATAATTTTCACACAGCTATTTTAAACATTAAGAAAGAACTAGAAAGGTCACAGTTGGCCTAGGGAAGATATCTAGTCACAGTTTTCATCAACTAACTTTTATTGAACACCTGTTATGTGTGGAAATACAAGGTACATAGTGGTACTTTTGGGACTAGTTTCCTCCTCTAAAATGTGATGCCCTTGAGAATAAGCATCGTCACCTTTTTATTCCCTGCCTGACATAGTGTTTCATACATGTGAGATGAATGAAGAAGTTTCCTTTTTCTCTCTAAAGACTTAAAATATGAGACCTTGAAGGAAGAGGAGGAGAGGCAAGGTGTTGGAGGATTTGGCGAAAGACTGGTCCCTGGCTCCAGCCAACAACTGAGATCTTGAATCTGAGGAAATATCTTTTCTTTGTGGGTGGACAGTTTGTTACCTCATTTGGGATATTTGTGTCAGCTCTCAGAGCTCTTAGAAATGCATCCTGCCAAAATAGAGATTCTTTACTGAATCAGAAATAGTGTTAAGTAAGTCATTTATTCTTGTGAGTACCCTAGTTAAGATTATATTTTAATTCAGAGTTTTGTTTTGTTTTTTTCCAATTTCTATGATCTTTTCAAAACATGTTAGTGGAGTTCATGGAGAAAATTCATTAAAAAGGTACTTGAAATCAGCAAATCTGACTTTATCACTAATTAGCAGTGTCTGCCCTGACATCCCATTGGTGGTGTTTTGAGGACCATAACATGTTAAAGTTTTGTTATAAATTTTAAGAGGCTGTATAGGTTCAGATCTTGCATTATAAAACAGTAGTTAAGATCCTGGTACTTGAAGTCAGATCCTGGGTTTGAGTCTTGTTTTTGCCTTGTGTTAATTGTACAACTTTGGGCATGTGACTTAGCCTCTCTGAGGCTTCGTTACTTCATCGCCTGACACCTACTAAGTGCTCAACAGATACTATTTATAATCACAGTATTATTTTTATTGTATTATGCTGCAACTTATTTTAAGGCAAGTTTATTCTATAAAATAATATAAAAAACCCTGTGCTGTCAGTCATTTTCTGGGCAAGCATTTCGGGTTAGTTTTCTTGGGAATGCATTATAAGATGATGAATAGCATGATTTTTAAAAAATTGATCTCATAACAAAGAGTAGAGAGTCTTCTATATTAAGAAAAAGAAAGTCGTGGGGCACCTGGGTGGCTCAGTCGTTAAGCGTCTGCCTTCGGCTCAGGTCATGATCCCGGGGTCCTGGGATCGAGCCCCGCATCGGGCTCCCTGTTCCATGGGAAGCCTCCTTCTCCCTCTCCCACTCTCCCTGCTTGTGTTCCCTCTCTCACTGTCTCTCTCTGTCAAAAAATAAAATAAAAAATCTTAAAAAAAAAAAAAAGAAAAGGAAAGAAAAAGTCGTATTAAATTTGTCCAGGTAAGGAATAAACAAAATTCTACCATGGTACATAAACTGTTCAAACACCATGAATTAACATTCTTTTAGTACATAGGGATTTTAGGAAAGAAAGAGTTTAGAGTAACAGCCAAGTTATTATATATCCCCTTACAGATAAAATATTGAAAACGAGGAAATGAATACAAGCAAGAAAAATCGAGCCTGTGCTGGTGAAGTGTACAGACAGCCCTATTTCCTCTACTGCCAATTGTGGTAAGTAATGGCTGCGGTAAAGGCAGTGGTCTGTGTTCAGGAGAATATCTCACCTGTCTGTTTTTATGGAATTGTTGGAGATCAAGAAAGCAGCTGGATTTAGGGAAAGGTCTTGGATACCAGCAAGATTAGAGTTAGAAAGGTCTTGTTTGACTAAGAGGACATATTGTTGACAACATTTGAAGACTGTTACTGGGTTGCCATGAGGAGTCTACATAAATGTGTACTATGAAGTAAAGTCAAAGAGTCTTGTAGAATTATGTGAGATAATGGTGGTCTTAGAGGTCATGGCTCTTTAGTGTGGGAAGCGTTAAGGAAAGAATGGAGTTACGTTATTATGCAGCAGCTCTGTCAAGTAGAGCAGTGTGTTTTAAGGGATAGTGACAATTCCTGGAAGATTTGACAAAGTTCTCTAATTTTTATTAAAAAAAAAAATCTTCCAAACTTCACAGAAGATGAATTTTATTGTATTTAAAAAAAAAAAAAATTGAAGGGCGCCTGGGTGGCTCAGTTGGTTAAGCGACTGCCTTTGGCTCAGGTCATGATCCTGGAGTCCCAGGATCGAGTCCCGCATCGGGCTCCCTGCTCGGCAGGGAGTCTGCTTCTCCCTCTGACCCTCCCCCCTCTCATGCTCTCTCTATCTCATTCTCTCTCTCTCAAATAAATAAATAAAATCTTAAAAAAAAAATTGAACTTGACATGTTTAACCCATGTGAGGGTGGTAACTAAAGAGAACTCTCCAGTCAGTATTAGGAGACATCATCACCCTTTTAAAATACAAATAACCATTTTGTTTCCTTAATCTCCCTCATTTCTTCTTTGGTCTGTTTCTTAAAGGTGGGTGATTCCTATTTTTTCTTCAGAGTCTCTCTATCTTCCTCCTTTCTTCCTTTTTTTTCTAGTAATTACATTGTCATTTAAACATTATGCTAAATATTCAAGGCACCACTGGATATAAGAAATTAGTAAGACCTGATCTTTGCCCTAAGGTTCATGTGTTAGAACAGAAAGGTAAGATGATTTGTAATAATATGTGATAAAGGCTACGTGCTTTGGAAACATACAAGAGGTGACATTTGAAGTTCCATAAAGTCTAAGTGGGTGTTGAGGAACAGGGCATTTCAGGAATGGGAAATGCGCAAAGACTCAGCACGGGGTGTGAAAATGCATAGTGTCTTGGGAGACCCATAAGTCATCTTGTGTGTTTGGAATATAGAATGTATGTTGGAATGTGCAGCAGCTGAAGCTAGATAAGTGGGTAACTAATCATTTTGTATTTTATTCTGCAGGTAGCACAGAGTAATAAGAGGTTTTTAAGCACTCAGTGGGCTATCTCATTTCTTTTCATGGCTTAAGCAGCATCCCTAAATTAGTTATTCCCAAATCTTAATCTGCAGTTCTGACTTTGTTCTTTAGTATCATAATCATATTTGAAACTGCTGACTTACTATTATCCTGCTGTTACTCAAACGTGTCCACTTCAAAAGAACTTACTTTGCTCCTTTAAATTTTTCCTCCATTTGTGCTCCCTTCCTTGTTTCATGTTGCCGTTTCTCTCAAGTTAGCCAGGCTGAACATCTCAGTGCCACTTTTACCTTCCCTCTTTATTTCAATGTCCCCATAGTCTTCTGTTCACCAAACCCTACCAGTTTTGCTCCCAAGTACCTCACACCCATTTCCCCATTTCTGTTCCTACTGCCACTTCTGTAGGGCTCAGACTCTCATTCCTTCTCATCCAGACTTTTTCAATGGACTTTTAAATGATTTGGTTATTTTCTTTTTTATTTCCAGTCCATTTCAAATATAATGGCATCAGAATTTTCTCACAGAAATGGGGGTCTCATCTTATAATTCCTATGCTCAAGGGGCGCTTGGGTGGCTCAGTCATTAAGCATTAAGCGTCTGCCTTCGGCTCAGGTCATGGTCCCAGGGTCCTGGGATCGAGCCCCACATCGGGCTCCCTGCTCAGCGGGAAGCCTGCTTCTCCCTCTCCCTCTGCTGCCACTCTGCCTACTTGTGCTCGCTCGCTGTCTGTCAAATAAATAAATAAAATCTTCAAAAAAAATAATTTCTCTGCTCAAAACATTTAATGGTTCTTCACGTACAGAATAAAGTACTGATTCCTTAGGGCCACAATGCAGGGTCCGTGATCATCATCTGTGTTCTTTCTTTTTAAAAATATCTCCTTCCCTTTTCCTTCTTTTTGTAATCTCCTTCCTAATAAATACTCCTTGTCAGAAATCATCATTCTTAGGTCCACCATAATGCTTTAAAACAAACGAACAAACAAACAAACAAAAAACAAAACTCTTGATACATCATGTCTTACCTTATATTAATTCCTTTATTACTTTAATTATATTTTTAGAAGACAGTGTATTTAGTTATCTATTACTGTGTAACAAATTACCCCCCAATTTCGCAGCTTAACATAACACATTTATTATCTCATGGTGTCACTGGGTCAGGACTCCAGGTGCAGTTTAACTGGGTCCTGTTGCTCAAGCCTCTCACTAAGGCTGAAATCAAGGTGTCAGCTGCAGCTGCAGGCGTCTCAAGGGCCGATTGCAAGGTGGGGAGTGTGGAGTGGGGGCTGGATCTGCTTCTGAGCTCACTCAGTTGTTGCAGAATTCCGTGTCTTCCAGGTCGTTGGACTAAGGCCTCAATTTCTCACTTGCTGGCCAAAGACTGCCCTCCATTACTTGCCATATGGGCTTCTCCATAGGGTAGCTTTCAACAAGATGGCTTGCTTTAGCAGAGAAAGAGAGAGGAAAGGAGGGAGGGAGAGACAGAAAAGGAAGTCATAGTCTTTTATAACCTTACCTTGAAAGTGACATCTCATCACTTTTCTTTTTAAAGATTTATTTATTTATTTCAGAGAGAGAGCCCGAGCTCAGGGGTGGGGCCAGAGGGAGAGGGAGAGAGAATTTTAAGCAGACTGTGCAGGAGTGTGGAGCTTGACATGGGGCTTGATCTTACAACTCTGACAACACAACCTGAGCCGAACCAAGAGTCGGACGCTTAACTGACTGTGCCACCCAAGTGCCCCTCCCCCATCACTTTTACCATAGTGTGTTTGCTAGAATCACATCACTACATTCAGCCCACACTCAAGGAGAGTGAATTACACAAGGTCATAAATGCCAGAAGGCTGGTATCACACAGAGCATTTATATTTTTAGTCTTTACCTCTGTGTCTAATGATTTAGGCATTGCAGGTCTTTCATAATTATCTGGTGAACTGAATGAAAAACACTATTCCAGTTTGCAGCTCAAATTTATGTTAATAATTTCAGTTAATAATATTTTATTAGAATCAGTCAACTCCTTTGGAATTTTTTATGTAATAAAAAATGAGGGAAAAAAATGGAAAGATAATAAGGGATTCGTTTGGGAGCTCACCAAATGAAACCCTCTCATTTCATCTGGTCAAGATGGCTACAACCTGCTAGATAGGGAGGGAGACAGGATAGTGTGAGGGAAATTACCCCATGATATCATTTTCTTGAATTTCACTTGAGGTCAACAATGAAATACATACTGGAATCAGTTCCAGGTAATTTCTTTCTTTTTTTTTTAAATTTAATTTAATTTTATATTTATTTAATTTTATTATGTTCTGTTAATCACCATATATTACATCATTAGTTTTTGATGTAGTGTTCCATGATTCATTGTTTGCGTATAACACCCAATGCTCTATACAGTATGTGCCCTCTTTAATACCCATCACCAGGCTGACTGCTCCCTCCCCCTCCTCTCTAGAACCCTCAGTTTGTTTCTCAGAGTCCATAGTTTCTCATGGTTCATCTTCTAATTTTTTCAATATTTTGGTTATTTGGTTTCTTAATTTTATGTAATTGTGTGCTTCTTTAAACATTTTAAAATTTAAGGCATTGCTAGCTTTAAAATGATTTTTCTCTATAAGTTATAAATTTGAGGTATTGATAGTTTTGAAATTTAATACTGCTTATTAAAAGTTTCAGAAATAATGCACTTTTTTTTATATTAGTTTAAAATAGTTAACTTTTTATGTCATCTTTATAAGCTAAAGATTATTTTAATAGGTATTATAGGCCCAATTCTTGTGGACTATTATTGTATTATAGCTACCTCATTTTATAATTCAGAAATATTATACTTTGACTCCAACGAATTATTTTTATATGCCTTTTCAATGTTATAAACAGATTAAAAGAGCCTAATGTGAAGAAGAGAATAAATTCTTTTAGAAATATTCCTGGTTTCGCTTAAGGTTTTATTCATTATTTAGTTCAAAATAACCTCGGCTTGATCTTTTTTATGTATGTATTATCTATTTTTGAGATGTTTGAGACCAAAAGAATAAAGCTTAAGTTCCCAGGAGCAGCCAAATAATTGCATTTTGATTTTATAAAATCCTTTCTTTTTAAGCTGACAATAGTGATGAAACATTTGCATTTGAACCTGGCAACATATAAATTTGAAAGTTTGTAATGAATAAAATTGTGAATTAAATGAAGAATAGAAATATTACTCTTTTAAAAAAACTTTAATGGAACCATTAAATATGGATTATAAATCAATTTATTTTTCAAGCAACACATTATCAACTTTCTCAGATCCTTACAAATTTGTTCAGATATTTTCTTCCCTAAACTTCTCTCATCTTCAGGTGTGATTTTAAATGCATGTTTTTAGTTCTCTTTAAATATATTACCAAGTCCTATAACCAAGCCCAGTTATATATATTTATACTTTGTACCTGTTCCTCAATTTGAACTTAATGATCAAGCCCATTTAGAATTTAAGAATTTGGAATATAGGATAAAAGTGAATTTTAAACTGGTTACAGGTAATGCCAATTTTACCACATTGCCACCTGTTTTCTCCATAATAAGAAATTAAGTACAATGTCAAATATGAACTAAATTTGATGCTTCTTATAAGAAAGTGGATTTTTTTTCTAAATATTAATGATTATATGGGTACTAAATTTCTCATTACTGCCTTTGAGATATGTTTGATTACACATTACGTTTTGAAGAAAAATAAGAAAAAAAACTATTGATTATTTTTGAGATAATTATAATAAAAAAAGAATACCCACAGAAATCCGTGTTGATTTTCCCCAACTGAATTGACAGTTCAGTTGTTCAAGCTAACAAAATTAGCTAAAAGTACAGAACATATAAGAAATGCAAAGCTTCACAGTCATCAAAAATCTCCCAAAAAACAAAAGCCCAGGGCCAGATGACTTCCCAGGGGAATTCTACCAAACATTTCAAGAAGAATTAATACCTATTCTTCTGAAACTGTTCCAAAAAATAGAAACGGAAGGAAAACTTCGAAACTCATTTTATGAGGCCAGCATTACCTTGATCCCAAAACCAGACAAAGACCCCATCAAAAAGGAGAATTACAGACCAATATCCCTGATGAACATGGATGCAAAAATTCTCACCAAAATACTAGCCAATAGGATCCAACAGTACATTAAAAGGATTATTCACCATGACCAAGTGGGATTTATCCCTGGGCTGCAAGGTTGGTTCAACATCCGCAAATCAATCAATGTGATACAGTACATTAACAAAAGAAAGAACAAGAATCATATGATCCTCTCAATAGATGCAGAAAAAGCTTTTGACAAAGTACAGCATCCTTTCTTGATCAAAACTCTTCAGAGTATAGGGATAGAGGGTACATACCTCAATATCATAAAAGCCATCTATGAAAAACCTACAGCAAATATTATTCTCAATGGGGAAAAACTGAGAGCTTTCCCACTAAGGTCAGGAACGTGGCAGGGATGTCCACTATCACCACTGCTATTCAACATAGTATTGGAAGTCCTAGCCACAGCAATCAGACAACAGAAAGAAATCAAAGGCATCCAAATTGGCAAAGAAGAAGTCAAACTCTCATTCTTTGCAGATGATATGATACTTTAGATGGAAAACCCAAAAGACTCCACCCCAAAACTGCTAGAACTCATACAGGAATTCAGCAAAGTGGCAGGATATAAAATCAATGCACAGAAGTCAGTGGCATTCCTATACACCAAGAACAAGACAGAAGAAAGAGAAATTAAGGAGTCGATCCCATTTACAATTGCACCCAAAACCATAAGATACCTAGGAATAAATCTAACCAAAGAGACAAAGGATCTGTACTCAGAAAACTATAAAATACTCATGAAAGAAATTGAGGAAGACACAAAGAAATGGAAAAACGTTCCATGCTCATGGATTGGAAGAACAAATATTGTGAAGATGTCAATGCTACCTAGAGCAATCTACACATTCAATGCAATCCCCATCAAAATACCATCCACTTTTTTCAAAGAAATGGAACAAATCATCCTAAAATTTGTATGGAACCAGAAAAGACTCCGCATAGCCAGAGGAATATTGAAAAAGAAAAGCAAAGCCGGCAGCATCACAATTCCGGACTTCAAGCTCTATTACAAAGCTGTCATCATCAAGACAGTATGGTACTGGCACAAAAACAGACACATAGATCGATGGAACAGAATAGAGAGCCCAGAAATGGACCCTCAACTCTATGGTCAACTCATCTTCGACAAAGCAGGAAAGAATGTCCAATGGAACAAAGACAGTCTCTTCAACAAATGGTGTTGGGAAAATTGGATAGCCACATGCAGAAGAATGAAACTGGACCATTTCCTTACACCACACACAAAAATAGACTCCAAATGGTTGAAAGACCTCAATGTGAGACAGGAGTCCATCAAAATCCTAAAGGAGAACACAGGCAGCAACCTCTTTGACCTCAGCCGAAGCAAATTCTTCCTAGAAACATCACCAAAGGCAAGGGAAGCAAGGGCAAAAATGAACTATTGGGACTTCATCAAGATAAAAAGCTTTTGCAAAGCAAAGGAAACAGTCAACAAAACCAAAAGACAACCGACAGAATGGGAGAAGATATTTGCAAATGACATATCAGATAAAGGGCTAGTATCCAAAATCTATAAAGAACTCATCAAACTCAACACCCAAAGAACAAAGAATCCAATCAAGAAATGGGCAGAAGACATGAACAGACACTTTTCCAAAGAAGACATCCAAATGGCCAACAGACACATGAAAAAGTGCTCAATATCGCTCAGCATCAGGGAAATCCAAATCAAAACCTCAATGAGATACCACCTCACACCAGTCAGAATGGCTAAAATTAACAAGTCAGGAAACGACAGATGTTGGCGGGGATGCGGAGAAAGGGGAACCCTCCTACACTGTTGGTGGGAATGCAAACTGGTGCAGCCACTCTGAAAAACTGTATGGAGGTTCCTCAAAAAGTTGAAAATAGAGCTACCATATGATCCAGCAATTGCACTACTGGGTATTTACCCCAAAGATACAAAAGTAGGGATCCGAAGGGGTACGTGCACTCCGATGTTTATAGCAGCAATGTCCACAATAGCCAAACTGTGGAAAGAGCCAAGATGTCCATCGACAGATGACTGGATAAAGAAGATGTGGTATATATATACAATGGAATATTATGCAGCCATCAAAAGGAATGAGATCTTGCCATTTGCAACGACGTGGATGGAACTGGAGGGTATTATGTTGAGTGAAATAAGTCAAAAAGTGAAAGACATGTATCATATGATCTCACTGATATGAGGAATTCTTAATCGCAGGAAACAAACTGAGTGTTGTTGGAGTGGGGGGTGGGGTGTGAGGGATGGGGGGACTGGGTGATGGACACTGGGGAGGGTATGTGCTCTGGTAAGCGCTGTGAATTGTGCAAGACTGTTGAATCTCAGATCTGTACCTCTGAAACAAATAATGCAATATATGTTAAGAAAAAAAAAAAAAGAAGAAGAAGAAGAAGAAGGTAGCGGGAGGGGAAGAATGAAGCGGGGGATATCGGAGGGGTAGACGAACCATGAGAGACAATGGACTCTGAAAAACAAACAGGGTTTTAGAGGGGAGGGGGGTGGGAAGATGGGTTAGCCTGGTGGTGGGTATTGAGGAGGGCACATTCTGCATGGAGCACTGGGTGTTGTGCACAAACCATGAATCATGGAACACTTCATCTAAAACTAATGTTGTAATGTATGGGGATTAACATAAGAATAAAAAAAAAAAGAAATGCAAAGCTTCAAAAACAAACAGTATTTTTTTTTGACTAATGGCTAGTTTGTCTTTTTCATTCTAATAAGACATAAACCTCTTAATGGTTTTGAAATTTCATTCAGATTTATTTTAAGGTTAGGAAAGTATATTAAAGCAGCATAAAACTTGACAAAATAATTCTGCCATCCCCCAATTTTAAACTATCAAATTGATTTTCATAGTCTAGTGAGTTATAACATGGAAAGAATAACTGTAAACTGAATAGATATTAATGGGAGATAAGAAGAAAAGGTAATACCATTGTAAGACTATAAAACTATTTATCATATTTCAAACTATTTCCCTGTGGGAGTTATATTGTTTGGAATATGATTATTAGTGATTCTAACTTTTACTTTTCTATGAGAATTTTGTTATGGCATGTGTTCATACATGTATACATATTGGAAATGTGTAAAGTCACTAAAGAGTGCACAGTTGACATCACAAAGTTCACAGACATGGGGATAAGTCATCCAAAAGGACCTTCTCTGGTGGTAACTTGGTCTTATGAACTATGTATCAAAAGAATGTGGTAATTCAGTGCCAATTACTAGTTATGTGATCTTGGACACATTTACTTAGAATCTCCAAGCCTGTTTCACATCTGTTAAAGACCTGTAATCCTAACTTATCTCTTAGGGTCGTTGTGGGGAGTTAATAAAAATAATACATGCATTATGACTAGCATAGTGCCTGGCAAATGTAGGCATTCACTAAATTTGTCATTATGAATCCATTCTTCCACAGTTGTTATTCAGCCCTTATATCTGCCACACAGTACTCTAAGGTCTGGGTATACAACAGTGAACAAAACAGATGAATGGGAAAGTAAAAAGTATACACATAACCAAGATTACTTAAGTAAAATAAATGGTGGATTAGATAATGATAAGTACTAGGAGAAAAATAGGTCAGAGAAGAGAATTAGGAAGTACATTGAGAAAGAGCTTGTAATTTTGAATAGTTTGGCTAGAGAAGCCATCACTGAAATGAAGACATTTTAGTAAAGACCTGAAAGAGGTGAGGGAATAAGGCATGGGGTGTCTGGAAGAAGAGCAGTCCAAGGACAGGGATTGGGCAAGTACAAAGGCCCTGAGGTGGCAACAATAAGGAATCTCTATGGAGTGCACAAGGGCAGAAGATTAAGGGAGGAGATAGTGAAGTAATGGGGGCCAGATGGTGTGGGTCTAGAAGGAGGCTACTAAGACTTTGACTTTTTCTTTGAGAGATTTAGGAAGCCATTGGAAGGTTTTGAGTAGAGATGTGACCTAATCTGACCTATGATTCACAGGGTCACTCTGGCTGCTGTCTTGAGACCAGCCTGAAGGGATATGGGCTCGAAGGCTCTTGTCAATTTAGGTGAGAGATGGTGCCTTGGAGGTGATGGTAACAGTGGAGGTTGTGAACTATGTCGAATAATTGATATATACTGAATGTTAAGACAACAGGTTTTGTTAGAGGATCAGGTTTAGAGTGTGTGAAAGAAGGGTCAAAGATGACCCAATCTGTGGGGCCTGAGCAACTAGAGTGGCATTACTGAGAAGGAAAAGATTGAGTGTATGAGCAGGGGAAGATCAGAATTTCAATTCGGCATATGTTATGTTTGTGAATTTTATTAGATATTCAAATGGAGTTGTGGAAATGTAGTTGGATTAATTATACTGGAATTCAAGAGAAAGATCTGGGGTGGTAGTAAAATTTTAAGAGTCTTAGGCATGCAGATGGTTTCTAAAGCCAGGAGACTGAGTGAAATGTTCAAGGGAGTGAAGTGGATGAAGTAGAAAAGATGAACCAGCAAAGAAAATTGACGGTGAGGATACTGAGATAGGACAAAACAAAACAAAAAACAAGACGGATGATATTCTAGAAGCCAGGGGAGGAGAAGTCAGTGAAATGTAATGAGTCAAGTAAGCTGAGGACCAAGAATTAACAATTATATTCTACAATATGGAGGTCATTGGTTACCTTTTCATTCACCAAACCCCAAAGTTTCCTGATTGATTCTGCCCTCGTATAGTGCTGTCATTATCTTTATCTGAACCATTTTTTGATCTGCTGTTTTTTCTGCTGCTGGACTCCTGTTCATCACCTCTCACTATTCTCATACAGATTTTGATTCTATTGTAAATGAACTTTCCTGTATTGTCATTGTGTCATGGAATTCTTTCTTCACATCCTGGTGCCTTTCTCTACATGGGTTTATAATAGCCATTGTGAGTGGATCCCCCCCCCCCCCCCCGCCGCCCCACTCTGCCTTTGAAGTTCCCTATGATTTTTCTGAAGTATTAGCATTGTTTTAAGGCCACCTGCTGCTTCTCAGTACCTTTTTTTTTTTTTTTTAATCTTTAAGCAAAACCCTTTTCTCTTTTGGTGCTAGTATTATGCATCTAATTCCCATGCCCTGCACCACCTCAGTGCCATTAATCTCCTGGCATTACAACCGCTAGCCACAGTTATTGGATATTTTGGTGGTGTCAGTCTCAGGCAACTTGAATCATTATAAATAGTACACTAAAAGAGCTCATAGTTTGTCACGTGTTTATTACATCATATGTATCTCCCTCATTGTCTCTAAAAAAAAAAAGCAACATTCATTTATATTTGTATACTCTTCTGTGACTTTTAAAAACAGACACATCTCATTAACTTTAAAAATACACATTTCATTGAGAACAGATGTAGAGACCATGAATACTTACTTGATACATTGTAAAAGAAAATTCGGTTTAGTTCTATAAAACTATACTAAGTACTAAATATGTGCTAAAGCTTAAATTGGGTGGTAAAGGGTCAGAATGAGTAAGACAGTGTTACTGCCCTCAGGGAACATGTGGGTGGTATGTGTATATGTGTGTGTGTGTGTGTGTGTGTATGTGTTGTGTTGTGGGCTACACAGCACTGAGATAGGCAAGAGACAAACATATTGTCAAAATCTTATACTCGTGTGCTAAGTGCATCAAGAGCTCAGGTGATCTAAGTGATTAAAGGCATGACTGTTATTTTAATTTTGACCTGTCTTTGTGGGCTACTTCAATACCTGACCACTTAGCTATCTTTAATTCTGGCTCCCCTCTGTTCCTGGCACTAATTGAGAATCAGGTGAATGGCCTAGATGTGGAGGTGGTCTCACTGTGGTCTCACTGCCCCAAACAATGGGCTCCTGCAGTTTGATAGACACAGTGACTGGGAGAAAGGAGAGGAGGAAAGGGCTAAGATTGGGAAAGTACTGAGTGTTTGAGGGGGAAAATGTATCTTAAAGTTTCCTTCCTCTTCCCTGCATAGAGTTTTCAGCCATAAAGAGAAGTGCCTGAGGAAGAGCTCAGTAGAAGGTCGCAGTGAGAGAGGACTCTGAATGGAAGCAGCTGTTAGGGACTGTAGGTGTGTATAGGAACATGGCTGGTCCGGGGGCGCGGGGGTCCTGAGTCTTTCACTATAGTCCCTTCAGAGACTGCAGTGCATTGGCTATTCACCAAGTCTGGGTGGGGAAAGATTTCCCCTATGAGGCCTGCCAGGTAAAGCCTTTGTATTTGCCTGTGGTTGGTCTTGAAAGATCACACACAGATTTTTGGTCAGGAGCTAGACTCTTCTAAGTGTTACAGTAGAAATAAGCCTGGGTAGGGGTGGGGGGTGGGAGGATGGGTTAGCCTGGTGATGGGTATTGAGGAGGGCACGTTCTGCATGGAGCACTGGGTGTTATGCACAAACAATGAATCATGGAAGACTACATCTAAAACTAATGATGTAATGTATGGGGATTGACATAACAATAAAAAATTTAAAAAAAAAGAAATAAGCCTGGGATGCTAAGGGATGTAGATGAGAAGAAATTTATTGAGTCTGAGTGTGGGGCAGGGGAGATATCAGAGAAGCTTTCCTGGAGGCTGTGAAGCTTGAGCTGATCTAAATGATAAATAAGTATTGGACCAGTCTTCTATGAAAAGCATATTCTGAGCTGAGACAGACATATGAGCAAAAACATGGAGGCATGACATAAAGTGTACTTAAAGATGACAAATTTTTGTGGTAACAAATTACCACAACCTACTGGCTTAAAATAGCACAAATGTATTCTCTTATAGTTCTGACTATCAAAGCCTAAAATAAAGGTGTCAGCAGGGCTATATGTCCTCTGGAGACATCAGAAAGCAGAAGCTGCTTTCTCCAGCTTCTAGAGCAATCCTACATTCCTTGGCTTGTGGCCCCTCCCTCAGTCTTTAGCAGCTTAGCATGCTCTCTGCTCTCTGGTTCAGTTCTAAGATTTTCCCTTTCTGACTGTAATCTTCTTGCCTCTTTCTCTCCCCTTGTGATCACATTGGGCCCATCTGGATAAACCAGAATAATCTCCCCATTTCAAAATGCTTAAACTTACATCTTGCAAAATCCTTTTCTTCCAAGGAAATTAATGTTTTGATGGTCTTTTATTTAACTCACTGGTTAAGGAGGGTTCTCTGTCTTAAATGGTGCGATGCAAACACATGACACCTGACACTGGAACAATGAGATGGACATCAGTTTACTGGTCATATATATTCATAGCTGAGGACACTGCATATCATGCAGGGGGTGGTGTATATAATACAGGGAGCTGCACTTGGAAATACAGTGACCAAGTGGGGGCTGTGGGAGGCAGGATTTGGGGTTGGGTTCCCATGAGTGCATGATTCCCATCAGAGAAGAGAATTGCCTTGTTTGAATAATTTTGTGGACTGCAGGGCACTGAAGCCCCCTATGCAGGGATAAGCAGGCACTGTGCCTGGTACCCCTGATCAGGAGGGTTGTTTAGCTAGGGAACTTTACCTGCGGGAGCCGAGTGGGTAGGAGACTTGGAGTTGGGCCATTTGAGGCCCTCCCAATATTATTAGGTCTCAAGGCAGTACCTAATACTGAATCTTAATCTCAGGCCTTACACCATAGATGACATATTCATTGGTTCTGGGGATTAGGATGTGGGCATTTGGGGGAGTCATTATTCAACATAGCACAACAATTCATTGAGTTTTGCTGGATAATAAATGCATAGTTTGGAGGTGAGAGAGAAGTGGAAGGAGATGAATTTAGAATAGTTGCTAGAACTTAGGCTATATCTACTGAAGTTACAAAGCTGAAGTCCTTATGATTCTATCCTGATAATGATGATGATGATAATAGCAACTAAAAGATCAGCTTACATTTATGGGTCACCTGGGTGGCTCAGTCATTTGAGCCTCCGACTCTTGAGTTTGGCTTGGGTCATGATCTCAGGGTTGTGGGATTGAGCCCCAGGTTGGGCGCTGCACTCAGATGGAGTCTGCTTGAGATTCTCTCTCTCTCTCTCCCTTTGCCCCTCCCCCACTTCATGCTCTCTCTCTCTAAATAAAAAAATCTTAAAAAAATAAAATATCAGCTTACATTTAGAGGACACATATCACATGTGCACTGTGCTAAGGGCTTGACCTATATTTGCTACTTTAATTATCGTTAGGACACTGTGAGGTATATCTCCATTTTACAGATGGAGGTTTAGAGATTATGTAATTTACTCAAGATCATACAGTCCTAAAGTGATGAGCTGTAGCTCTGACCCAGATAGTCAGCCTCAATGTGCTATAGTATCATGTCATAGAGTTAGCTCTTTATCACACTAGTGATGGGGGAAGGGTACATGATTCAAGGGTCCTGAAACAGGGCACGACATGAATAGGCATTAAAGTCTGTAAGCTTGATAGGTATCATCTATGTATGGAGAGGAATGGTTTAGGGGTCAGTTAGTGAAAGGCGCTAAACTGTTGAGGATAGTCCTGGCCATCATTCTTTCCTGAAATGATCAGTCTTGTTCTCTGATTCCCACCCGAAACAAAAGATTTAGTCTGAATTTGGAACACTTGTTGGTCAATTTTTCTTGCTTTACCAGTGGATGATGTTACTGTGCATTCATGGTCAGTATGCATGCACGATGTCTTCTCTTCTGTTACTTGTCCCTGTGAATGCAGCACTTTTCTGTGACTTGTATGTGAAACACAGAATGGAGGGTGTAGGTACAGAAAGCCTCTCTTAGCTTGTTCTCTAATGCCACACTGGACAACAGTGTTTACTCAGCTGTTACTGAAATGGTATTTTGCTTCCCATTCCAATATTGTTCCCTGTGAACACAGCTTTAGGATTGGATTCCTTGTGGAGTGGGGTGAATGATAACATTCAAGCCCCCCAGTCCCCACACCACACCCCTCAGGTAACTCTTAAAGGCAGAATATGTTTTGTATAAGAATAATGGTTTGGAACCTGTGTGGTATGCAAATAGGAGAATGTTCAAATTGCTTCTCTCCTAGGCCTTTGGTATTTTTGGGTACTATAATTGTGCATTCACCACCTGAGAGACTACAAAGGGAAACAGTGATGTTGGGTGAATGAACATTTTAGTACAGAAATAGAAACAACAGGCAACTCATCTCAAAATCCAGAGATCACCTTTGTTAGGAAGTGGCATTTGGGGGAGTTTTCTAATTGTCAGCATATTCCATATGACATTAATAGAATTATTCTGAAAGTCAAGGTCATATCACATTAGTTTTAACCTACTCTATGCAGAAAGTATTCAGGAAAAGTAAATACTATCTTAATGGATATTTGTTCTTTTTTCTAGGATAGATTATCTTTACAATAGTAGCCTGGCATTAATTTGACTTTCTACTTTGAACTGCTATTGTTAAATCTCTTAAAACATCTTTTGTTATATGTAGTAAAACATTTAATAAACATTAAAAAAAAAGACAAAATGGTAAACAAAATATGAAATAAAATCAGTATAAGACCTAGGCCTTATACCAAGGTCAGGGACAAAGTTCTGTTCAGTAGAATTCAAGTTATTTTTATAGTACTGTCCTATAATTTGTGAAATGTCTATGTGTTCCTAAGAAACTTCATATGCAGCACCAAACAAATGCTTTAGAGTTGGAGGATAATGTTCATGAAAAAAAATTGAATTAACAGCAAATAAGTTTTAATATTTTTTAAAGCAAGTAACTTGAAAAGGAAGGTTATGACCTTGTGTAAAATTATGTATGTGAGAAACATCTTAATATGTGAACATATTTAGCTACTACTTAGCTGGTATTTTTAAAATAAAAACACTCAATTTTGATTTCATGTGCTTTTTTTAATAAAGGGGATTAAGAAAAATATGGTAGAAGTTAAAGCAATGAAAAATATGCATTTGTCTATTTGCTGCAGTTTGTTTCTGGGTACTTTAATGAAAGTTAACAAAAATATATAAAAAAAAATAAACACAAGGAAGTAACAAGGTCTTGCAACACAGCAACTAACCAATGACCATTAAGAGACCACATTTGGCTTCTCTGCAACTGTCCTGACCTGAATGAATTTCAGAATTGCACTTTTATAATGGTGCCATTTTTATGAAGGCAAAAGTTGCATAACCTGACATCCAAAAGTAAGTGAATGTAACAATTTTTTATATGTGAACACACCCTCAGTTTCATCATATTCATGAAAAGAAGAGAAAGAACACTGGGCTAAAAAGGTGGCAGCCCTTGTTTATAAGTGTTTGGACTACAGAAAAAATATAGGAGACAGGATGTAAGGTCACTGACATGATTCCCAACTCCTGGTGTTCATAACCTGTGTGAGTTCCTCCCCTTGAATATGGATGGGACCTGTGACTTGCTTCTAATTAACAGCATACACAAATGTGATAGGATATGTGTGATTATGTTACATAAGATGTAGCACTGCTCTTGCTGGAGTCACTCACTCCTTTGTTAATTATGAGGAAGACAGTCACCATGTTTTGGGTTGCCTATGTTGAAAGACCCATGTAGGAAGGAACTGAGGGTGGCTTTAGAAGCTGAAGGTGGTCTCTGGTCAATAGCCAGCAAGACTAAAGCCCTCAATCCCACAACTGCAAGAAACTGAATTCTGCAAAAAGTGGATCATTCACTAGTTGAATGATAAACATATATATCAAATATAAATTGAAATAAGTGTTTTCATATAAGCCTCCACTTGTAGATTAATGAAGTAATGGAAGGATATTGAAAGACAGTGGTATAAAACAGCAATGTCAACTGGAAAGAAAAAAAAAGATAATAAAAATGTCTTTAAATGGAATAAAAAGATGATAAAAATTCTGTGATTAATTTATAGATTGAGCTGATTATAAAATGTTATTTTGCAATTATTAAGCAAGAGGATATTAAAAGTAAAACCAGGATTGTATATTATAAATACTTGGACCCAAACTACCTTTTCATTTGCAGTCGGGGATGAGAATTCTGCCATCCTCTGACTACCTTGCTTTTTAAAGAACCGGTTTAATGCAGCTCAGAAGTGTGTGGATATTGCTGCATTGGAAATTGGTGTTTGGAAATAACTTTTTGCTATTCTGGCAGGCAAGGGCTGAAGCTTCAGGAATTGTGTTGATACCAACAATGCTATTCAGTATTAGCTCTTTGAATATTACCCTGTCGAGGATAGTTTGTCTGATGTTCTGAGGCCTGGGTCTGTGGAGTAGCTGGGGCTTTGTAGCTCCTTATTCTGTGTCTCTAGCAGCTGCTTTTGAAAAGTAGGGAAAGGTGCAAGGTGCCTGTTTACTTTTCTCATTAGTACCAACTCTTGCCCTTTTTGTAATTGAATTAGTTTTTCAGTTCCTGCATGGCATGCCTCATGCTTGGTCCTTCCTCAGCTTTATAGCGACTTGTCCTCACCAGTCTGCTTTCTCTTCCAGGTCATTTGCCTTTTACTTTCATATGTCTTGTGGCAGTGCTGTGGGTGATATGTTCCTACCTCATCCTGGAAGCCAATGCCAGGGACACATTTTTTGGATCACCAAAATACAAGGAAAGTCTTATAAGTTTTTTATTCTATGCAATGTATTTTTTTAGCCTCATGGGTGATGACCCAGTGGTTGGAATTTGAAAATCAGTGAACTTGAAATAATATATATTCCGATAACTTTCCTAAATAAAAAAACTTACAACTGGTTTTCCTGAAAGCATTCTTGCTCTATAATAGTTTCCTTTTAAAACCTTTAATAATTACATTTAATAATGCCTACTACTGAGATATGGTATGAACTTTGTACCATGCTCCTACTGTTTTCTGGAATGTTCTTTTCCCATTCTTTCACCTCTTCCAATCGGTGCATGTGTGTGCATGCCTGCTCTCTCTCTCTCTCTCACACACACACACACACACACACACACACACACACACACACACACTCCCTCTTTCTCTCCTTCTTCTTTGTCTCCTGAGAGTGCCACCTATGCTTTAAGGCCCATTTCATTTTCCAGTTTCTCTGTGAAGCCTTTTCGGATTTCCTTAGGTAACTGTTACTCTATTTTTCTTATGTTTTTTAAATATATATTTATAGCATCTTTATTTGTGTTAGAAGCTAGGAACAATCCAAAAGTCTTTCTAAATTTAAAGGAATAATCCAAGTAGAAATCCTCCATCAATGGAATGCTATTCTGCAATAAAAAGTCACACTATTGATGCGCACATCAACCCAGGGGAACCTCAAGGACATGATGTTGAGTGAGGGTCTGCACTCTCAGAGATTCCAGAGGCTGTCTATTTTTCTTTCAATCTTCATAGATTGGTTTGTTCCTCTCTTATGGTACTTCTCTTAGTCTTTACTTATACTGATGGTTTGTTGTCTTTATTAGATCATAAGCTACTGTGAGGCAGGAATTGGACTAATGATCCTTATATTAGTTAGGATCTGGACCAATGCCTTGCACAAACTAGGTAATCAGTAAATGGTACTTGGATTACAATGAATGAATTCCTTTTAGCCATGGTGGAGGCCTTGCCAAAAATGACCTGATGTTCTCTCAAAAAGGATATCCAGTACACTTGGCCATTTATTCAACTTATAGGAAAACCTTTTGTGTTGCTATCCTTCATGCCTGTTGAGAAGTAAAATTTCTCCTTTCTTTTGTGGTGGTTGGAGGTGCTAGTTTGTTAGAAGAATAAAGCTTTAGAAACCATGTCTTAGTCTCTCCCATTTTTTTTCAGTTCTTTTTTATTTTTTATTGGTCAGTGATAACTGAAGTTTTAGGAACTTGTGATCTAGAGCGTTTCTATATTCCAAGATCAACCAACAAAAGGGTTGAAGGATTCTGGTGAAACTAGATATGGTGAAAAAACAATGAACTAAAATATAGGACAAGTAGTGTCAACACTAGCATTTTCACAATTAGTCGTGTGACATTTGTCACAGTCCTGCATAATTAAGATAAATACAATTAAGATTACCTTTCAAGGTAGTTGTGAGACCCAAGTAGGTAATCCAGTTACATGATATTTTTGTTGTTTTTAGTATAGTCAGTCTATAAGGAAGGGATTGTGTTAGTTATTGATAGTGCTTCTTTGTATCTTTAAGGTCAACTGTACTTCCTTTAGTGCCTTCTATAACCCAGAGAGTCTACGTCTTTCCTAGGATCAGAATTACAAATTGTTAGGGCACCTGGGTGACTCAGCCAGGTAAGCATCTGCCTTCGGCTCAGGTCATGATCCCAGGGTCCTGGGATCGAACCCCTAGTCGGGCTCCCTGATCAACGGGGAGCCTGCTTCTCCCTCTCCTTCTGCCCCTGCCCACAACTCGTGCGCTCTCTCTCTCAAATAAAGAAATAAAATCTTAAAAAAAAAAAAAGAATTCCAAACTGTTATCCTTCTGGTGACTTTGATTTGATTACATATCATAAAGTGGACAGCAGGATTTTTATTGTCAGTTTAAAATGAAATAATAGTGTCAGCATTGGAATGCCAGTGGTAGATATTTGTATAACTGATTCCAGCTGAGAAGATATATGGACCCTATTTCATTTTTTGGTATGCTCTGGTAGGGTGAGAGGTGAACTTTAAGTCTGAAGAATCCTTATGAGAGTATTCTATATGAAGGATTATTTCTGTAATGCAAAATTGCCTTTCACTTTGCATGAATCACATCAAATCAAATGAAAGTGATTGTATTAATTCCTTAAGTGATTGCACATCCACTCTGTGAAGACATGTTGCCAAAATACTGCTCCCGAGTGGAGTAGGGTTAGAGCTGGAAGGGTGAAATGGGCCACTTACTCCTCTCTCCTCTGTCATTGTCATTAAAAAAAAGAAAAAGGTATTACATAGACCACACACACTTTAGAGTTGATGAAATTTGTGTCTTGTCCCTTGTCTTCCCTTAATACCTGAATATAGTTTCCTATAAGCATTAATTATTACCACACACACACACAATTTTTTTTCTTTTCTTTTTTCTTTTCTTTTCTCTCTTCCCTCCTTCCCTCCCTCCCTCCCTCCTTCCCTCCTAGGCCCCAGTGGTCTGTGCTGCTCTCTGACTTTGTACAGACTGCAAATGTGGCACCACCCCCTGGTCTTTCCTCCAGAAAGTGAGCACCACGGGTTCCTGAATGCTTTACTTCTGGTCTAGTAAAATCACACTCTTTAGGGCAGTTGATCTCAGCTTGATGTTAGGAAAAAGGCAGTAAAATAAATTCATACTAAGATGCCATTGCTAATAGCTAACAATAGCTCAGGCATCTCAAGTTCTCTTTGTAAGACCAAAAACTGGACTGGCCAATATTGGGCTCACAGGAAAGATTTGATAGGGATCTTTCCTGAGCCCTCTGAAGTCATCCACCAGAAACTAACTTAATCCTACTCGAGATGTAGGCTTTCTTCCTGAATTAAGATTTGAATGGATCACTGAACACTAAAGAGACTACTGTGAATCTAAAGCAAATCTTGTTTGTAGAAGATTCTTAAACTGGAAGATTAGTGGAAGTCCAATCTAATCTACCACTAAAGGCCTCAATGAGAACCCCTGCTGGAATTAAAAACAGTAATTTGACATGGGGTCCTGGTCTATGTCCATTTAAAACAGGTAATAAAAGATCAAAAGGAACAGAAATGGGATGAAGGATAGAGAATTGATGGTTTTGAATGTGTCAAGTCCTTCATTATTATTTTTCAAACATATATTAAACACTAGGGTAGGACACTAGGGTTTCAAAAGTGAAAGGAACGGTCCCTGAACTAAGGAAGCTCCCTCTCTAGGGAGTAGCTTTGCGACTAGATATTTACCTTGTAAACATGTGATACATGCTATGGTAAAAGTAAGGACAAGGTATTCTTTCGTTTTTTTTTTTTAATTTTTTTAATTTTTATTATGTTATGTTAGTCACCATACAATACATCACCAGTTTTTGATGCAGGGATCCACGATTCATTGTTTTCTTACAACACCCAGTGCTCCATGCAGTATGTGCCCTGCTTAATACCCATCAATGGGCTAACCCATCCCCCACCCTCTCCCCTCTAAAACCCTCAGTTTGTTTCTCAGAGTCCATGGTCTCTCATGGTTCATCTCTCCTTCCGATTTCTCCCCCTTCATTTTTCCCTTCCTTCTCCTAATGTCCTCCATGCTATACCTTATGTTCCCCAAATAAGTGAAACCAGGTGATAATTGACTTTCTCTGCTTGACTTATTTCACGTAGGATAATCTCTTTCAGTCCCATCCATATTGATGTAAAAGTTGGGTATTCATCCTTTCTGATGGCTGAGTGATATTCCATTGTATATATGGACCACATCTTCTTTATCCATTCATCTGTTGAAGGGCATCTCGGCTCTTTCCACAGTTTGGCTATTGTGGACATTGCTGCTATGAACGTTGGGGTGCATGTGGCCCTTCTTTACACTACATCTGTGTCTCTGGGGTAAATACCGAGTAGTGCAATTGCTGGGTCATAGGGTAGCTCTATTTTTAAATTTTTGAGGAATCTCCACACTGTTTTCCAAAGTGGCTGTACCAACTTGCATTCCCACCAACAGTGTAAGAGGGTTCCCCTTTCTCCACAACCTCTCCAACATTTGTTGTTTCTTGCCTAGGACAAGGTATTCTGAGAGTTCAAGTAGTACGTAGTTTAGACTGGGAGTGGCAAGATACAGGAAAATATTCGGGAAAGCTTTTATTTGGTACACTAACACTAACTGAGTTTTAGAGGCAGAATAAATGTTAACTAGAGGAATAAAAAAAGATCTCTTCTACGGTCTTGTTCTTTATCTTAATTGGAAATTCATTAACCCTGAATTAGTCCATTTATTTGTTTTTTAAAGTATTTTCTAAGTTCACAAACATATTGCAGGGTAAATTAGAGGTTGAAAAGCAACTGGAGCAAAAAATAAAAAGCATTCATATTCCTTTTGAATGCCCAACTGTGTGTACATTTTGGTAATTATAGGCTCAATTACTCATGTGTACATTTCTACCAGTACCACAAATGATGGGTAAAGAAGAGCACAGTAAGCTCAGACAGAAACTATTTAAAGTGGCTCAGCATTCATTAACTACAAAAACTCTAAATTAAAACAAGTGAGATAAATTACGAACATTAATTCAAGATATAGGTATAGATGTGTAATAGAATATCTACTAGGCTTCTCATACCTTATTGGGTCCATAGTAATGTGCAAAGAACTTAAACTCCAGGATGAAATTTATGTCTATCTAGAGAATCACTTTTCCTGAAAGATTTAGGAAAATATAGTTAATAGTAAAACAGATATGAAACAGTCGATGATGAGTTGAGATAATATTTGTATGATGTGTATATATCTATATACACACCCATACACAATCATATATTTCCTTTACTTCTTTGGTTTATTTAGGAAGAATAATGTGAAAAAAATACAAAAGACTAAAAGATACATGGGAATGGCAAAGCTGTCAGGTATTAGACAGCCTTTATCTTTATTGAATCTCCTTTCCTTCATTGTTTATAAATATGTTCAAAGTGCTGTTAGATCCATGGTACAAATACTGAGTCATAACTCGTCTCTCACTCCTTGTAATTGCGGTATTTTAAAGGTCTTTTAACAAAGAACATTTGACTTACTCCCCTCAACTCTCTTTTGGCTGACATTTGCTTTTGCTCTCTCTTTTTTGTCATTTTCAGTCATCACAGAGGCTGATGGAAAAGGTATGAAAAAAATAAAGCAAGACTGTTCACCTGGTGACACTCAAAAAACTAACTCTTGTCCTAAATTTTTCATTTTTGGGTGGACATGCATAACTTCGACATGACCCTGAATACATCTGGGGATTTTTAAGGAACAAAATAACAAAGCAGGGGTAGCCACTCCACAGTCATTGACCCAGAAAAAACATGTTCTATTAGGCAGATTGACAAAAGCTTTACATAGGCATGGGGCTCAAAGTAGAGTATTGTCCTGTAGTCTTGCTTCTCCCCACATTTGTGTTTCTAAGTGTATTCTGTTTGACTTGGATAACCAGTGTCAAGTACCTTTTTTTGTTGTTGTTGTTACATAAATTAACCCATTTATTATAGGCTAGCAATGTTTCAAATGGTGAAGCTTCTACTGGTCTTTCAACTCCTTCAGTCCTCTGATGGCAGATTTTACTGTGACAGCAGAAGTGGTGTTGTAGGTCCAGGCGCCACCAGCGATGGTTTTCATGCAGGAGCCACAATGCCAGATCCCCACAGCTCGTCTTTTCATCTTGATTTTGCCACAGAAGGAGCAAGTGTACTTGGCGTGCAGGCTTATTTCAATCTTCTTCATTATGTCTAATCAGACTTAAAGAATACATTTTAATTTCAAAACGCTATAATGGAGCTTAGTGATCACTTAATTCTTTTATTCATAAGGACACTGAAGGCCAGAAGAATTATTTTTATTTATTTATTTATTTATTTATTTATTTATTTATTTATTTATTTATTTATATTTTTTTATTCTTATGTTAATCCCCATACATTACATCATTAGTTTTGGATGAAGTGTTCCATGATTCATTGTTTGTGCACAACACCCAGTGCTCCATGCAGAATGTGCCCTCCTCAATACCCACCACCAGGCCAACCCATCCCCCCACCCCCCTCCCCTCTAGAACCCTCAGTTTGTTTTTCAGAGTCCATGAAGGCCAGAAGAATTAAACTCCAAAGTCAAGCACATGATCATTGAATGGATCTGGGTTTAGGTGCTGGGTATTGTCTCAAGTCTAGGGAAAAGATCTAAATTTGAATCTCCAAGGTGTCACTTACTAGCTCCCCCATTTGTAACACTGACCTAAACACTTATGAAAGCATATTTGTTCAAATAAAGTACAGATATTAGTTGACGTTATTGTTAGAGAACTTCTGAATCTTTTATTTTTTATTTTTATTTTTTTTAAAGATTTTATTTATTTATTTGACAGAGACAGAGAGAGAGAGAGCAGGAACACCAGCAGCGGGAGTGGGAGAGGGAGAAGCAGGCTTCCCGCGGAGCAGGGAGCCAGATGCGGGGCTCGATCCCAGGACTCTGGGATCATGACCTGAGCCGAAGGCAGACGCTTAATGACTGAGCCACCCAGGCGCCCAAGAACTTCTAAATCTTTTAAAAGGGGAATTGTAACATTAAATTGCCCAAATGACCTATACTTATGTTAATACACCAAATATATCATTTTCTCCTAATTTGTTTAAATCCCAGCACTATCACTTTTTAGCTGAATGATCTTTTTTTATTTTAGGAAATAATAATTTGTCATTATCACTTCGTTTTACAGTTTTCTTTGGTTTACAGTAATGAGGTCATATTATAGATGAGCCAAGACATAATGAGGTTATAAACATATATTTACTCCTTAGAGGACAGCTTATTTTGAATTTAAATATCCTTGAACATCATAGATCCAATATTCACAAATTAAATTCTTAGATCCTTACTGTGGAAAGGATAACACATTGGCCTAAAGCCTCACTGACACAATAACACTTATTCCATCAGTGTGTGCATTTCAAGCTTTATTAGTTTAAGAAGAAAAAGCATTAACATTCATATGACAGTGCCTCAGCTATGAAAGGAAGAGGCAGGTTGGTTTTCTCTGAAAATAAAGTCAGCACAAACTTCATTTGAAGTCTTGACATGGGCTTCACTAATAGAGCTACTTTATGATAAAGATGCATCTATGACCAAAAAGAGATATGCTATCCATAATTTATACACTTAAAATGAAATGTACTTTGGAAGCATGTGGAAGAAGACAAAATACATAGTGACTGGAAGTATATTAGGTACTAGAATGTTGCTGTGATGAGGCAGGAGGTATGAAGGTGAATTACTTCATTCTGAAGGGTTCTCCTTGGAGGGTTAGAAGTGATAGTAGAGCCATGACATTTTTAAGTGGTGTGCCTATATGTGTATTCTCAGATGTCCAATAGGAAAGAAATGTGTATGCATATGCATATCTTTGAGCATTAGACATGTTAAGTATTAAAAATGTTCATTTCAAACATTAAAAAATGAAAGCACAATAAAGCATTCCAATTAAATTATATCTAGAATATATTTAGAAATTATATTTAGAAATCCTCCCATATTTATGCATATCTTAGTATTCAGAGTATTTCAGAAGCCCTTATACTTTTCATAAATGAATAATAGCGGGTGCTTAGTGAGTGCACCAGAGAGGTTAGACATCAAATACTTTGTGTAGGATAGTACAATCAACTGTTTTGACTAACTTAAAAGTCTTTTTTTTAAACATAATCTTAATTTATTAATAAGTGCATACTGCTGTTTTCCAAAGAATAGATAAAAATAATGGTATATTGGGAATGACAATTATACCAAAACATAATTCTTTAATCAAAAACCCATTAGGCTTTCCTTAGTTATTAAAATATTCAAACTGATTTTACACCAGATGTGAAGTCTGTATGCCAAAATATACACATTCAAAAAATAAAACTTCTTAATTATTTAAAAAAAAAAGGATAGTAGGAAGGGAAAAATGAGTAACTTAAAAGTCTTACAGCTGCCACTGATTTTTGGAATTGACCACATTGGCCAATTTTCTTTATCGTAGTGTTGCTATAAATAAATATTAATAAGTTCTAGTATGCAGATTTGCTTCATTAATCCATTGTCTCTGTTTTTCTATAGTTTCAGTTCTTTATTTGTTGCTGTTATTTTATTTTGCTTTCTTGTCTCAGCCCTCTTTGTGCTGTCATTCTAGTATTGTTTACAAGGGCATTCCCTTGTGAAATATTTCACTAACAAGGTTCCCTAAGGCATATTTATTCTAGTTTCCTCTTTTTTAAAACATCATCTTGCTTGTGTTCAGTCAAATCAATATAGTTAGCCAGTTCTTTCAATACTCTTCATTGTTATGGAAGTAATGTTTCATTCTAGAGTTTTTAACTTACACCTCTCGTTTGCTTTCCTCTCAAATGCACAGAGATGATACAATTCCTTCAAAGTTTGCATGTTGAATGAGTGTATATTGAGAGTGGTTTCCTTGGAAACACCAAGTATGAAAAGCTTTATGTCTGCTTGCTTATCAACTAGTAGATTGATAGCTGTTTCTCTGTAGAAATTGTCAGTTTATTTCAGAACGCTATGCACATTAATAGTGAAATGCACAAAAATCAGAATTGCTTCACTAGAGACAGTAATGAGGAAGAGAAAACTTAATGTGCTTCAGATAGAATGAAGCATTTATTTTAAAACCCTATGAATTTTACACTGGAGTATGAACTTTTTCTTGGTCTCTTCATAATGGATTTGCATTCATTTAGAATGATGAAATAAAATTATTTCCCATTTATTTTTGTCTCTTACCATTGTTGATGAACTATAAAATAATGAGACTTTTACTGATGCTTTTTAAAATTGGGTTCTTATTGGAATAAAGTACAATCACTATTCATGCTTGTATAGAGATAGGTTACACTTCTTCAGTTCTTACGAATTTGTTGATAGGTTAAAATCACTGTGAAATTATTTATCCTTTCTTTCCTCATTTCATAGAAAAGAGACATGTGATATAGGTGATGTTAGCAAACTAGACAGACCCCCTGGTGTTTGTGATAGTATTTGCATAGGATTCTTAAGTTAATTTTGTAGATTTGATTCTAGCTTTTCCCCTTTTTCAATCTTTATTATAAGCTATTGGCCAGACCTTATTCTTTAATGAAAGAGAGAGAGTGTCTATACGATACAGTGAATATGTCAGTTTAGAAAAAAATTTAATGTCAAGTGAGATAGTCCATATAATACAAAATAATAAATATATAGTTTTAATAAACATCTAAAAATGCCAAACCAGTTAATGAAAAAAGAACATTCACAAAAAACTCTGAACAATCTATATATTCAAGTTTCATCTGTCTAAAGTGGAAGATAGACCAAAAATCTGTTCAAGATTTGAAGACTGGTACAAATGACAATGAGGGCTTGGCTATTAAAAATTTAAAAGAGTGGCATTTAGTGGATTTTGGTCCATGTGCATGCTTTCATTTTGGTAGCTCTTCATTTTACTAGCCTCCATTAAGAACAGTTCTTTAAGCTTAAGTTATTGCAGACTTTATAAGGTCATTTCTCTTGAGAATAATTTCTCTCTCCCATTTACTTTCATATAAATTTCATAAAAAAATATACTTTCTTTACAGAGATTGCCACCTCCGCCCAAGTTTGGAGACTATTTTCTTTAATATTCTTCCCACCAGTTCAGCAAACTGGCATACCCTGTTCTCTGCCAAACCTGGCCAGAACTAAGTACCATGTGTGTTGGGTCCAAAGTTCTCAACTGCCTTTTTAACCAGCTATACAAATGTCCTTTCATTTGGGGATCCTGAGTGATTTATGAAGCCCAGGCTTGAGTCTGCTACACTTTGTCCTTAACACTCATTTCTGCAGGTTGGTAGTGGGATCACTGGTTAAGATCTCATCAGTGCTAAGCAGCTTCTAGGCAGAAGGGGAAGAGGAATGAGTCTGAGCTTTGTAAGATATCCAGTAGAACTGGGATCATCTGGCTTACAAGCACAACATACTGCTGCATTCTATCACTACTAAATCCAGAGGTTTTCTCAGCTACTACATACACAAACCAGGCAGGATCCAGTTCATACCTGACATTTCTGTGACTCTATCCTACTCCTTCCCCATCATCCCTGATGAAGTTCATCCGAAGTTAGCATTGCCAGGCACCTCACAAAGTACCAATAGGACCATGATCATTACAAGACATTGGATGGAGCCCCCCTATAAACCCGGGACTTGCTTTTTTCTAGAGAGTAAACTAGCACAGTTTCTCTCTACTCTAGAGCTGGTGACCTGAATCCATTTTTTCCTTGTGTCCTTTAGTCAAGTGTTTCTTCTGTACTGAAAGGGCCTGAGACTCCTTTCTGAAGATTCCCTACTTGTGATGCAGTAGAATAGCCAACAAGTTTGGAATAGGGCCTAGCATCTGGCAGAAGGACAAGGTGGGGCTTACCAAGTCATGCTGTTCCCTCCCATCCCCTGGATTGGGTATTCTTGACTCTCACATTGATCATCACATTATCTTGTCCACATTAGTTTTTTTTTTCTTTATTGCAATATACTTGACATGTAACATTAATTTCAGGAATACAACGTAACAATTTGATGTATGTATATATTGCAAAATGAAAACCACAATAAATTTAGTTAATACTTCTTGCCATACAGAGTTACACATTTTTTTCCTTGTGGTGAGAATTTTAAAGATCTACCATCTTAGCAGCTTTCAAAAACACAATGCAATATCATTAGCTATAGTTACCATACTGCACATAACATCCTCAGGACTTATTTTATAACTTAAAATTTGTACTTTTTGGTCACCTTTGTCCATTTTACTCCCCTACCCTTTACACCTGGCAATCACTTTTTTTTTTCTTTTTTAGATTTCACATATAAGTGAGATCATATGGTATGTGTCTTTCTCTGTCTGACTTATTTCACATAGCGTAATGCCCTCAGTCCATTCATGTTGTCACAAATGGCAGGATTTCCCTTTTTTTAAAATAATGGATTAATAGTCATGTGTGTGTGCGTGCGTGCACACACATGCCATTGATGGAGACTTAGATCTTTGCCATATCTTGGCTATTGAACATAAAGCTGTAATGAACATGAGGGTGCAGATGTCTTTTTGAGTTAGTATTTTTGTTTCCATTGGATAAATACCCAGAAGTGGAATTGCTGGATCATATGGTAGTTGTTTTGTAATTATCTGAGGAACTTCCATACTGTTTTCCATAGTGGCTGCACCAGTCTACATTCCCACCAACAATGCTTTCCTGTTACTTATTTTTTATATTGTTACCAACATTTGTTCTTTCTTTTCTTTTCTTTCTTTCTTTTTTTTTTTTTTTTTTGATAATAGCCATATCGCACTGTGGCTTTGGTTTGCATTTCCCTGATGGTTAGTGATGTTGAGTACCTTTTCAAATACCTGTTTGCCACCTATATATCTTCTTTGAAAAACTGTCTATTCAGATCCTCTGCCCATTTTTTAGTCAGATGCTTGTTTTTTGGTTATTGAGTTGTATGAGTTCTTTATGTACTTTGGATATTAGCCCCTTAACAGATACGTGATTTGTGAATATTTTCTCCCACTCAGTAGGTTGTCTTTTCATTTTGTTGATGGTTTCCTTTGCTGTGCAGAAGCTTTTTAGTTTGATGTAGTCCCACTTGTTTATTTTTGCTTTTGTTGCCTTTTCTTTAGTGTCAAATCCAGAAAATCATTGCCAAGACTGATGTCAAGGAATGAGGCACAGGGAGAGCCCTCCCTCCAAGGTCTCTGGAAAAGATTATAGTTGGCCCTTAGATGTGTGTTTAATTACAAGCCTGCCCCTCCAGCAGCAGCTGTGAAGCTAATAGGCCCCTTTCACAGAAAAATGGGGCATTTCAATCTCTTGCTTCTCTGCTTGGGGAGGTGGCTAGTTAAGAAGGCTTTCTCCATTTGTTATAGTCCTGTGAGATGTATGAATGTAAACCCTGGTGGCCGCCAGAGCCACCCAATCAAGGGGCATCCCCGGGTGGCAGCTGTAGAAACCAGGGCACCAGAAGTGTGTACAAGCTCCTTCCCAGGAGATACCGGTGACCTTGAGTGAGGCAGAGGGAGAGAGCAAAGATGGTACCTGCTGGTCTCTGTCTCTGGAGAATATTTCAGTAGGCCCCTAGATGTGTTTTAAGTTAGATGCCTTGTTCCTCAGGCTTGAGCTTTAAGATAAACAAACAGGACTCTTTCAGGTGTGTTTCAGTCAGCTACCTCTGCACTGGGCTCTGGGAGCTAGCCAGATGAGCTTGTGGCCCTTTAAGAACTGTTTCTCAGTTACTATAGTTTTGTGGGTCTCACAGATGCAAGCCCCATTGGCTTTCAAAGCCAGGTATTTTGGGTCTCATTTCTCAGGCATATATCTCAAAGTTTGGGGTTTCAGACATGGGGTTCAAACCCTTCACTTCTCCGAGAGCAGCTTGGAATTTTGAGTTCCTTCCAGATAGTGGGTTGCCACACTGGCAGTGGGGTTTACAGTGAGATCATATCTCTGTTTCTACTACCCATATTGATGTAGGTTTTTTCTCATTTACCTGACATATAGGAATTGCTCAGCTACTTTTGGGGTTTCTTTCAGAGGAAATTGTTCCTTATGTAGCTGTAATTCTGGCGTGTTCATGGAAGGAGGTCAGTTCAAGATCCTCCTACATTGCCATCTTGAAATGGAATGCACATTAGTTTGGGTTACCTGTTAGGTCTAACTAGGAGTGAGACATTACTTGGAACTGTGGCCCAGGGGTGAACCTGGGAGGGAGATTGCCAGTGCTTCTGAGAACCCCTACCCAGAATCCTCCAAGAAGAGAAGCCAGAAAGCGGAAAGGATAATAAACCTGTGGCCAGAAGGCCTGACATTCTGGGCTGCCAGATCCATGGGCATTTGTATGAATCCCACTGGAACTGAGGAATTCTATGGGAAAGATTCCACTTATATCCACAATCATCCCTGCATCCAGACCCTGGCCCCAAATCTCCATAACAGGCTTGCCTTACTTAGGCCTGGGTGTTCCAGCTTACATTCTACTGAAAATCCTTCAAGATGATCACAATTTAATAGCATTGAAATGATGGGTAATGACTTAAGGGAGGGATTTGGCAGAGCTGGCAAATCTTCTGTCTTAACAGGCTACTTCTTAAATAACCTGTCTTCTCAGAAGTTTTCTCTTAGATTCCACAGATCAAGTGACCCTGATCCTAGAGGTAGTCAGATATCCAGGAAGCCTGGTGGTCTCAGCCTTATTTTAGTCCTTTCTTGTTCTATACTTATTCCTGTTGATTCCAACAAGAGCAGGGCCAGATCAAATCATCAGTTTCATGTTTGAGAAATGGCAACAACAATATATAGGATTTGGTTTATGTCCCTTTTAGTTTGCTTTACTCTTATACCTACACCCAATGAAGAAGATATGCATAAAATATACTTCAAGAGTATAAGGTCCCAGTATTTTCCTTTGCTTTTCTTGAAGTTTACACATCCAGAGTTTGGTGGTGTCTGAAGCTTGTGCAGAGTGAGGTATCTGCCAAGCCAGTTGAATTTATACTATTTTAGGTCAGGGTGGAGTATGCACCACTTGTTTCTACCTATTACCATTTAAGAGAATTCAGGTATGTTGTTCCAAGCTGTATTTCTTACTACATTATCAGGCCTACACAGGATTTAGTGCAGCCAGCCTGGCCATGGCTTATCACACATGAACACCTTGGACCAGTCTTTGGAAAGTGGGGTCAGAGGAATTGCTTTGAAATAAATTAGGAATACTTTTATTCAGAAGTTTGGGTCACGATGGGTTCTGTGATCAGCATCATTTAAGTTTTGCCAGCTTCGTTATATTTATAAAATATTCAGTGCATTGCTAATGCCATAATACTTACATTTGCTACATTATATGCACATAATGTTCTTTATGTATCATTATTTCAACCATATACCTGGATGTTTTCTTTAAATTAAGTGTTTATTTTATATGAATTTATGCTTTAAAGAATAAAATTAAAGTATACACATACACGTACGCATGTAACTACACATGCACATGAAGCATACCAGGACATAACAAGAATTAAGAAACAGCAATCTTTTTTTTTTAATTAAAAAAAATTTCATTATGTTCAATTAGCCAACATATACATCATTAGTTTTTGAAGTAGTGTTCAACGATTCATTAGTTGCATATAATACCCAGTGCTCATCACAACATGTGCCCTCCTCAATACCCATCACCGGTTACCGCATCCCCCCGACTCCCTTCCCTTCTGTAATCCTCAGTTTGTTTCCCAGAGTCCAGAGTCTCTCATGGTTTGTCTCCCTCTTTGCTTTCTTCCCATTCAGTTTCCCCTCCCTTCCCCTATGGTTATCTGCACTTATATTCCACATATGAGTGAAACCATATGATAATTGTCTTTCTCTGATTGACTTATTTCACATAGCATAATCCCCTCCAGTTCCATCCATGTCAGCGCAAATGGTGGGTATTCATCCTTTCTGATGGCTGAGTAATATTCCATTGTATATATGGACCACATCTTCTTTATCCATTCATCTGTTGAAGGACATCTAGGCTCCTTCCACAGTTTGGGTATTGTGAACATTTCTGCTATGAACATTGGGGTGCATATGCCCCTTCTTTTCACTACGTCTGTATCTTTGGGGTAAATACCTAGTAGTGCAATTGCTGGGTTGTAGAGTAACTCTATTTTTAATGTCTTGAGGAACCTCCATACTGTTTTCCAGAGTGGCTGTACCAGCTTGCATTACACCAACAGTGTAAGAGAGTTCCTCTTTCTCTACATCCTCGCCAACATTTGTTGTTTCCTGTCTTATTAATTTTTGCCATTCTAACTGGTGTAAGGTGGTATCTCACTGTGGTTTTGATTTGTATTTCCCTGATGGCTAGTGATGTTGAACATTTTTTCATGTGTCTGTTAGCCATTTGTATGTCTTCTCTGGAGAAGAAGGTATAGCAATCTTAAAGGCATTTACTATAGCTTGAAATGTAATAAATTTATTTTCTTATAGTTTTGGATTAATGGAACTCTACATTTGTGAAAAACTTTTTATGTATTAAGTTACATTTTTTATTTTCTTAACAAATGAAATGGTGGCCATTGGAAGGTAGGAATGACTACAAAGAAATGAGCATAGCTTAGTCAAAGGACGGTAAAAAATACAGGCTTTCTTATAGCTGAAATGATGAAAAGTATGAGTAAAAAGTATTTTCAAGTGTTCTTTGCTCTTTTGTTACTTGCCATCTACCTCCTTCTCAGCTATAGTGCTTCTGATTTTTTATAGTATTTTTTCCAGGTAGAAAATTTTGGTTGCTGGGGTAAAAAGATTCCTAGTATTGTAGATAGTATTAAAATGGATTATCATAATCCTTGTCTTTTATTATAGGTATCTTTGTGGAAGCAAATGGAAATAAAAAGATTTGACATTTGTAGAAACCAAATACCTGAAGTGACTAACAAATTCTACTGTTTGCAAACTTGAACTAAAGCTGAAACCAATCTTTTTTCTTTTTCCTTTTGGCTCAACTCTTCCCCTTCTACTTAAAGTTTCTTGCATTCTTCTTTTATGAACTGGATTATAAGATTCTTCATCTCTGAATTGGTACTCTTCCTGTGGTTTTGTAGTGAAATCAGATTTTCTCTCAGGTACAGTCATACTTTATGAATCAGTTCAAAGAAGCAGACATTGAAGCCATGAAGACTGAGCATAGAGACAGAATGGATTTACTATTATAATCAGCAAATCTCACTCAGAAATGTCCGTTTGACATTTAACAACATATACTACTGTCCTGCAAAGTAACTAGGCATAAATAGTATATGGTTTAAGAAGATGACTTAAGTCTTAGTTTTAAACAATTCGATCATTTTAGAATCCTATTTTTTTAAATTTCTAGGTCATTTTTTTTTTAATTTATTTGTTGAGAGAGATAATGATAGAGAGCATGAGAGCGGGGAGAGTCAGAGGGAGAAGCAGACTCCCCGCCGGGCAGGGAGCCCGATGCGGGACTCGATCCCGGGACTCCAGGATCATGACCTGAGCCGAAGGCAGTCGCTTAAACAACTGAGCCACCCAGGCGCCCTCTAGGTCATTTTTATCTAAAAATAATACTGTGTTAAAAATTGTGTCTGATTTAATGTACTGCTAATCAATTTTCTCCTTCTATCTCTGACTCTATTTTATGTGTCTCTCTGGTCTCGTGTTTTTCCACTCTCATGTCCTGGTCAGGTTTCCTCTCCTCCCTTAGCAGCATTCCTACATCTCTTCTGTCCTGTGAGGTTGCTGTGTAAAGCTGCTCTCAACTCTACACTCAATATATCAAGTAGGCATAGAAGGTGTTCTGTGAGTTGGGCCTCAGATGGAGAAGAGCCAGGAGTGGGGTCAGTTGGCTGTGTATGGCCAGCCCAAGGATGCCAGCACAACTGGTACAATTTGTGGCAGAGGAAACAAAGACTGGGCAGGCTGGCACCCCTTGAGCTAGATTTAGAGGCAGGCCAGCCGAGCAGCAATTGTTGAGGAAACCATAGAGAAAGGAAGCTGAAATATCACTAAAATGAAACAGAGCTGTTTAATCCAACTTTCCATGTATAACTTCTTACATAACTGGAAAATGTAATTTGGCCACACTAATGCCAAAGTAGACACTGCCCTTAAATGGAAAGGAAGAGAAAAAGGCATTCTCACAGTGCTGATACATAGGCTAAACGTTTTTTTGCAACCTACTTGGAGTCTGCCAAAGTCAGAAGCTATAGTCCACTCTGACTCTGAGCTTGAATAACACCTGGTCTACTGTAGTTTACTTGGAATGAGTGATTTTCTCAAAATTTAACCTAAACCTAATTTCTCCAAAATGCTTCCAAGCAAGCAGTCTGGTTTATACCTCTGCAAAAGAAAATAAGAACTACAGAAAAATAGGAAATGCTTTGTTGAGTTTTTTGTTTTTGTTTTTCATAACCTGGGTTCTCCTTAACTGGTAGAGAAGACCAGGGGAGCAAATTTGTTTTCATATACTATTTTTTTAATTTTATTTTATTATGTTATGTTAATCACCATACATTACATCATTAGTTTTTGATGTAGTGTTCCATGATTCACTGTTTGCATATAACACCCAGTGCTCCATGCAGTACGTGCCCTCTTTAATACCCATCACCAGGCTAACCCATCCCCCCACCCTCTCCCCTCTAGAACCCTCAGTTTGTTTCTCAGAGTCCATAGTCTTTCATGGTTCGTCTCCCCCTCTGATTCCCCCCCCCTTCGTTTTTTCCTTCCTACTATCTTCTCTCTCTCTTTTTTTTTTTTAACATATAATGTAGTATTTGTTTCAGAGGTACAGGTCTGTGATTCATCAGTCTTACACAATTCACAGCACTCATGATAGCATATACCCTCCCCAATGTCCCATCACCCAGCCACCCCATCCCTCTCACCCGCCACCACTCCAGCAATCTTCAGTTTGTTTCCTGAGATTAAGAATTCCTCATATCAGTGAGATCATATGATACATGTCTTTCTCTGTTTGACTTATTTCGCTTAGCATAATACCCTCTAGTTCCATCCACATCGTTGGAAATGGCAACATTTTGTGTTTTTTTTTTTTTGGATGGCTGCATAATATTCCATTGTATATATATACCACATTTTCTTTATCCATTCATCTGTTGATGGACATCTTGGCTCTTTCTGTAGTTTGGCTGTTGTGGACATTGCTGCTATAAATATCGGGGTGCATGTACCCCTTCGGATCACTACATTTGTATCTTTGGGGTAAATACCCAGTAGTGCAATTGCTGGGTCATATGGTAGCTCTATTTTCAACTTTTTGAGGAACCTCCACACGGTTTTTCAGAGTGGAGCACCAGCTTGCTTTCCCACCAACAGTGTAGGAGGATGAAGTCTGGAATTGTGATGCCACCAGCTTTGCTTTTCTTTTTCAACATTCCTTTGGCTATTCGGGGTCTTTTCTGGTTCCATACAAATTTTAGGATTATTTGTTCCATTTCTTTGAAAAAGTGGGTGGTATTTTGATAGGGATTGCCTTAAATGTGTACATTGCTCTAGGTAGCATTGACATCTTCACAATATTTGTTCTTCCAATCCATGAGCATGGAACATTTTCCATTTCGTTGTGTCTTCCTCAATTTCTTTCCTGAGTATTTTATAGTTTTCTGAGTACAGATCCTTTGCCTCTTTGGTTAGATTTATTCCTAGGTATCTTATGGTTTTGGGTGCAGTTGTAATTGGGATCAACTCCTTAATTTCTCTTTCTTCTGTTTTGTTGTTGGTGTATATAAATGCAACTGGTTTCTGTGCATTGATTTTATATCCTGCCACTTTACTGAATTCCTGTATGAGTTCTAGCAGTTTTGGGGTGGAGTCTTTTGGGTTTTCCACATAAAATATCATATCATCTGCAAAGAGTGAGAGTTTGACTTCTTTGCCAATTTGGATACCTTTTATTTCTTTTTATTGTCTGATTGCTGAAGCTAGGACTTCTAGTACTATGTTGAATAGCAGTGGTGATAGTGGACATCCCTGCCATGTTCCTGACCTTACGGGGAAAGCTCTCAGTTTTTCCCCATTGAGAGTGATATTCGTTATGGGTTTTTCATAGATGGCTTTCATGATATTGAGGTATATGCCCTCTAAGCCTATACTCTGAAGAGTTTTGATCAAGAAAGGATGCTGTACTTTGTCAAATGCTTTTTCTGCATCTATCAAGAGGATCATATGGTTCTTGTTCTTTCTTTTATTAATGTATTGTATCACATTGATTGATTTACGGATGTTGAACCAACCTTGCAGCCCAGGAATAAATCCCACTTGGTTGTGGTGAATAACTTTTTAATGTACTGTTGGATACTATTGGCTATTATTTTGGTGAGAATTTTTGCGTCCATATTCATCAGGGATATTGGTCTGTAATTCTCCTTTTTGATGGGGTCTTTTTCTGGTTTTGGGATCAAGGTAATGGTGGCCTCATAAAACGAGTTTGGAAGTTTTCCTTCCATTTCTATTTTTTGGAACAGTTTCAGAAGAATAGGTAGTAATTCTTTAAATGTTTGGTAGAATTCCCCTGGGAAGCCATCTGGCCCTGGGCTCTTGTTTTTTGGGAGATTTTTGATGACTGCTTCAATTTCCTTAGTGGTTATAGGCCTGTTCAGGTTTTCTATTTCTTCCTGGTTCAGTTTTGGTAGTTTATACATCTCTAGGGATGCATCCATTGCATCCAGATTGTCTAATTTGCAGGCATATAGTTGCTCATAATATGTTCTTATAATTGTTTGTATTTCTTTGGTGTTGGTTGTGATCTTTCCCCTTTCATTCATGATTTTATTTATTTGGGTCATTTCTCTTTTCTTTTTGATAAGTCTGGCCAGGGGTTTATCAATCTTATTAATTCTTTCAAAGAACCAGCTCCTAGTTTTGTTGATCTTTTGGTTTATATTTCATTGATTTCTGTTGCCAATCTAATGTTTTTACCATTGTAGGTTACAGACCTCTTGTCTCGAGCTGCTTTCAGGATTTTCTCTTTGTCTCTGAGACTTGTGAGTTTTACTATTAGATGTCGGGGTGTTGACCTATTTTTATTGATTTTGAGGGGGGTTCTCTGTGCCTCCTGGATTTTGGTGCCTGTTTCCTTCCCCAAATTAGGGAAGTTCTCTGCTATAATTTGCTCCAGTATACCTTCTGCCCGTCTCTCTTTCTTCTTCTTCTGGGATCCCAATTATTCTAATATTGTTTCATCTTATGGTATCACTTATCTCTTGAATTCTGCCCTCATGATCGAGTAGTTGTTTATCTCTTTTTCTCAGCTTATTTATTCTCCATCATTTGGTCTTCTATATCACTGATTCTCTCTTCTGCCTCATTTATCCTAGCAGTTAGAGCCTCCATTTTTTATTACACCTCATTAATAGCCTTTTTGATTTCTACCTGGTTAGATTTTAATTCTTTTATTTCTCCAGAAAGGGTTTCACTAGTATGTTCCATGCTTTTTTTCAAGCCCAGCTAGTATCTTTATAATCATCTTTCTGAACTCGTTTCGACATCTTAATAATGTCCATATTGATTAGGTCCTAGCAGTCGGTACTCCGTGCTCAGCCGGCCTGTGACTGAATGTTTCTATTTCTGGCACAGGACCCTGTTTGGAGTCTCTAAACCCAGCCTATTCCTGAGGTGCACTCCCACACTACTCCTCCTGGGGGATAAAGGGTAGTCTCTCTGGATCTGCCACTTGTTGGGTCCTTGCTGGAAGAGTAGTGGCCCGACTGTGCCCCGGATCACAGTTTATGGCAACCCCGACCTCAGAGCCCAATCCTCAGCTTCGTCTCTGCAGCCAGCTTCCCTGCTTCAATACCTGGGAGCTCTGCTGCACTCAGGCACCCCTGGTCTTTCTGTGACCCTGAGGATCCTGAGACCACACTGTCCCAGCAAGGGTTCCACCCCCCACTTAGCCAGTGGAGTGATGTCCCTCAGAAGAGCAAAATTCTAAAAGTTCTGTTTTTGTGCTCCGCTGCTCTATCACTTACCGGTAGCTGGCTGATGGAGCCTCCCTCCCCCTGTGGTCTATCTTCCCATATATCACCTCGCATTCACATCTTGACATGTCCTAACTTCCAGAAAGTGGTCGCTTTTCTGTTCAGAGAGTTGCTGCATTTCTTTTATTTTTTAATTTAATTTCATTTGATTTTATTGTTATGTTAATCACCATACAGTACATTATTAGTTTCTGATGTGGTGATCCACGATCCATTGTTTTCCTGTAACACGCAGTGCTCCATGCAGTATGTGCCCTACTTAATACCTATCACCAGGCTTACCCATCCCCCCACCCACCTCCCCTCTTAAACCCTGTTTGTTTCTCAGAGTCCATAGTCTCTCATGGTTCATCTCTCCCTCCAATTTCCCCCCCTTCATTTTTCCCTTCCTTCTCCTAATGTCCTCCATGCTATTCCTTATGTTCCACAAATAAGTGAAACCATATGATAATTGACTTTCTCTGCTTGACTTATTTCATGTAGCATAATCTCCTCCAGTCCCATGCATGTTGATGTAAAAGTTGGGTATTCATCCTTTCTGATGGCTGAGTAATATTCCATTGTGAATATGGACCACATCTTCTTTATCCATTCATCTGTTGAAGGGCATCTCGGCTCTTTCCACAGTTTGGCTATTGCGGACATTGCTGCTCTGAACACTGGGGTGTATATGGCCCTTCTTTACACTACATCTGCGTCTTTGGGGTAAATACCCAGGAGTGCAATTGCTGGGTCATAGGGTAGCTCTATTTTTAATTTTCTGAGGCACCTCCACACTGTTTTCCAAAGTGCTGTACCAACTTGCATTCCCACCAACAGTGTAAGAGGGTTCCCCTTTCTCCACAACCTCTCCAACATTTGTTGTTTCTTTCCCTATCCATTTTTGCCATTCTAACTGGTGTAAGGTGGTATCTCAATGTGGTTTTGATTTGGGTTTCCTTGATGGCTAATGATGATGAACATTTTTTCATGTGTCTGTTAGTCATTTGTATGTCCTCTTCAGAGAAGTGTCTTTTTTGTCTTCTGCCTATTTTTTGATTTGATTATTTGTTTTTTAGGTGTTGAGTTTGAGAAGTTCTTTACAGATCTTGGATACCAGCCCTTTATCTCTAGTGTCATTTGCAAATTCTTCTCCCATTCTGTGGGTTGCCTATTTGTTTTGATGACTGTTTCCTTTACTGTACAGAAGCTTTTTATCTTGATGAAGTCTCAAAAGTTCATTTTTGCTTTTGTTTCACTAGCTTTTGGAGATGTATCTTGAGAGAAGTTGCTGTGGCCGATGTCTTGGAGGTTACTGCCTCTGTTCTCCTCTAGGATTTTGATGAATTCCTGTCTCACATTGAGGTCTTTCATCCATTTTGAGTTTATCTTTGTGTATGATGTTAGAGAATGGTCGAGTTTCATTTTTCTGCATGTGGCTGTCCAATTTTCCCAGCACCATTTATTGAAGAGACTGTCTTTTTTCCATTGCACATTTTTTCCTGCTTTGTCGAAGATTATTTGACCATAGAGTTGAGGGTTCATATGTGGGCTCTCTGTTCTGTTCCATTGGTCTATATGTCTGTTTTTGTGCCAGTACCATGCTGTCTTGGTGATCACAGCTTTGTAATATAGCTTGAAATCGGGCAACGTGATGCCCCAGCTTTGTTTTTCTTTTTCAATATTTCCTTGGCAATTTGGGGTCTTTTCTGATTCCATACAAATTTTAGGATTGTTCGAGCACTTTGAAAAATGTCATTGGAATTTTGATTGGGATGACATTGAAGGTATAGATTGCTCTGGTAGCGTAGACATTTTAACAATGTTTATTCTTCCGATCCATAAGCATGGAATGTTTTTCTATCTCTTTGTGTCTTCTTCAATTTCTTTCATGAGTGTTCTGTAGTTTCTAGAGTATAGATCCTTTACCTCTTTGGTTAGGTTTATTCCAAGGTATCTTATGGTTTTTGGTGCTATTGTAAATGGAATTGTTTCTCTAATTTCTCTTTCTACAGTTGCATTGTTAGTGTATAAGAAAGCAACTGATTTCTGTGCATTGATTTTGTATCCTGCCACATTACTGAATTGCTGTATGAGTTCTAGTAATTTGGGGGTGGAGTCTTTGGGTTTTCCACATAAAGTATCATGTCATCTGTGAAAAGATAGAGTTTGACTTCTTCTTTGCCAATTTGAATACCTTTTTTGTTGTTGTCTGATGGCTGTTGCTAGGACTTCTAGTACTATGTTGAATGATAGTGGTGAGAGTGGGCATCCTTGATGTGTTCCTGATCTTAAAGGAAAGGCTCTCAGCTTTTCCCCATTGAGGATGATTTTCACTGTGGGTTTTTCAGAGATGGATTTTATGAACTTGAGGAATGTTCCCTCTATCCCTATACTCTGAAGAGTTTTAATCAGGAAAGGATGCTGTACTTTGTCAAATGCTTTTTCTGCATCAATTGAGAAGACAATATGGTTCTTCTCTCTCCTCTTATTAATGTGTTCTATCACATTGATTGATTTGCAAATGTTGAACCACCCTTGCATCCAGGGGATAAATCACACTTGGTTGTGGTGGATGATCCTTTTAATATATTGTTGGAACCTGTTAGCTAGGACTTTGTTGAGGATTTATGAATCCATATTCATCAGGGATATCAGTCTGAAATTCTTCTTTTTGATGGAGTCTTTGCCTGGTTTAGGGATTAAGATAATGCTGGCCTCACAGAATGAGTCTGGAAGCTTTCCTTCTGTTTCTATTTTTTGAAACAGCTTCAGCAAAATAGGTATTATTTCTCCTTTGAATGTTTGATAGAAATAAGAAGAGTGTGGCTAGAATGTAGGGAATGCAGAGAATAGATTAGAGAGGTAGGTGAGGGCCAGATTATATAGGATTTTAGAAGGCACAGTCAAGTTTTATTCCATCACTCTGGGATGCCATTGGTGAGTTTTTAGAAATAGAGAAAGTAGTAATATAAGACACTGTGTACCTCTGAAACAAATAATACATTATATGTAAAAAAAAAAAAAAAAGGAAGATAGCAGGAGGGGAAGAATGAAGGGGGGGAATTAGAGGGGGAGACAAACCATGAGAGACTATGGACTCTGAAAAGCAAACTGAGGGTTGTAGAGGGGAGAGGGGTGGTGGGGGGAGAGATTAGCCTGGTGATGGGTATTAAAGAAGGCACTTCTGCACGGAGCACTGGGTGTTATACGCAAACAATGAATCAAGGAACACTACATCAAAAACTAATGATGTAATATATGGTGATTAACATAACATGAAAAAAAAAGAAATACAAAAAAAAAAAAAAGACACTGTGGAAGATTGGTCACTGGGGATTAAGAGTGGGAGACCAGGAAATCTGTTAGGATATTAATGTGGTATTCCAGGTGAGAGATGAGATAGTTTACATTAAGTTGCACCAACAAAAAAGATGTGAAATTACTCAATTGGGAATGCACCTTTGAAGTAGAGACAGGAAGAGTTAGTGATTCATTAGTTGATGGGTGTGAGGGAAAAAATGAAACATACTCAAGGGTCAATCCAAGTTTTTATATTTGAGTAACCATATGAATGGTGTGCCATTTATTGAGAGAGGGAATGTTTGAGGCTAAGTGCATTTTCCAGGCTAGAATTTATGTTTTACTTGGGCTTTCTTAGGTTACAATGGTAATGACATATAAGTAGGTAGTTTATGAATCTGGGACAAAGGTGAATTGACCAGTCTGGAGATACAACTTGGAAGATCATCAGCATAAATATTGTTTAAAGCCATTTGATGAAAAGTCACCTAAGGAGACATAGTGTCAAGAAAAGGGTCAAAGTGAGTCCGTGGGGTCAATCCAACCTTTAAAAATCTGACTAGAGAGAAGAAGGGGGCAACAAAGTGAATTGAGAAAGTATGAGCAGAGAAGCAGTAGGAAAATCTAGTAACTGATTACCCGGCAGTACATGAATGTTTTCAAAAAAGTGAAAGGACTCAAACATGTGAAAATTGTTAAGAAGTAGAAGATGAAGATGGAGTACTAACCACTGGTGAACTACCTCTTTTTCTCATGTGATAATCTCCCCAACTTGGGCCTCTCAATCTCCATCTGTTGGTGGAGCCCTGACTCAGTAACAGGGAAGCAATCCTATCTCTAGATCAATCAGTAATTCATATTATTGGCATTTTATTTAACCTTACTAACCTATTGCCTGAGGCTTGCTCCTCAGTGACTAGGGTGACCATGTGTCCCTGTTTGCTCAGCTAAGTCTCAGATAATGCTTTTTATTGCTTCATTTTATGACCAAAAGTGTATGATAAATTATATGGTCACCTACGACTAATCTTGAGTTTGAAGCACCAGGGGCAAGGACTCAGTTATAGGGGAAATATATTCTGCTTATGTGAAGTGCAGAAGAATTTTTACTGCTTTTGGCTTGCAAAGCAGCTGAGTCCTCTGAAAACTGTAGAGATTTGGTGAAATTCCAGATGTAAGTTGATAGTGACAGGTCTGGTCAGGTCCAGTGAGTCAGGCTTTTCCAAACTGCATTTCAGTGAATGGAATTGAGGGTTAAGGAAGGAATAATCTTACATTCATATTGCTCATGCACAGGCTCATGAGATACCTCATTTAGGTATTTTCAATTTGGCTCTCAATTTGGATTGGTTTCAGTGCCTCCCAACATTTTTCATGCCATTGCCCATATTGAACATGATAGTGTATTTGCTGTTCATTGGAGTAAATGTACCAACACCATATGCCTGGAGGATACAAGTACTCAGTACATGAGTAACCCATTCATGACACAGGAATGGGTCATAGCATGCTACTGGGAAAGCTTCATGAGAGACAAGCCCTTTAGGAGGCAGGTGAGAGAGTCCTGAGCAATTTTACAAGAGGCAGGGGAAGTAGCCACTGTGACATAAGACTGAAAATGCCTGCTTATGAGAGAGCGGACACATTTTCCCAAGTGGAGCCCCACTGGATCTTATACTGGAGGGGACTGTGTATGCCTTAAGAAACACATTTCAAATTAGAATTAGTGAGTGTCAGCTATCACCATTATACATTTTCCATAGATTGAGAAAAGACAGTAATGTTTCCAATGCTACTCTCTAAGAGAATAACTTGTATTGGTAGATTCCTACCCCTAACAAGATAAGATATACAGAGCAGCACAATCGAAATCTTTATGGGCTAGGTCTTCCATTTGAGTTTATGTTCTTGGATTCTTAAAAACAAACAAACTGTTGTAGATGGACTCCAAACTGACTTTCTACCTACTTTTGAGTTCCTAAGCATTGGCCTCTATGCAACTATTACCTATGATAATGCTTCTATGGGCTGGGAATTGCCTTATTTTCTAAATTTGGAGGCTATGGCCCAGAGTTGCAAAAATCTCGTGTTCTTACTAATGCTTTGAATTCTTCAAAGTAAGGCTCAAGAGAAATTTATTGTTGAATAACTCAACAACTTAATACCTAAAAGACTACATTGATTCCAGTGAAAGAGCCTAAGCTTCAGCTGTGAAAAGAACCCTAACTATAACAGCTGAGACTGGATAGAATTAGAAGGTTTGGAGGGGGGTAATTGTTGAATGTTAATTAATTCACAGAAGGAAGATATTTTAACTTTGGACATCATTTGGGCCTTTAAATTTGGACTTTAACTTGCAAAAAGATTTAATTTTTAGATTGTTGCTCTCAGAAAATTTTATAATGGAAGAAATTTTATATTCAAATTTTCAGCTTCTTTTATACTGGAGATATTTAATGATTGGAATCTCTTGATGTTATCATTCGATCTCACTGCAGAACCCCCTACTGGACAGTGTGGGTTGGAGGTAATTCAGGATGGGAAATATCATAGTGAGATTTTTGGCCGTTAGTGTAAAGTGAATATGTTACAAAGGATTTCTGATTAACCTTTGTTCCAACATAATTCCTTCAGGGAGGTAATAGCCTTCTGCAGTGCCCATCTGCCTGTGTGAGACTTCATACTGCCCATGCACCCTTGCCAGCTGACTGTTCTGTTGCTATTTCAAGACACACTCTGATTTGGGTTTCAGCACGAAATTATGGCAAATGGCCCTTTCACTCAAATACATGGAACTCCTGGCATTAGACTTTTCTTAATATGATTATCTCAAAGTACTTAGCCTGGTTTTAACCCATGGACTTAATTACAGGATGTGGCTTTTTACTTTAGTCTGGTCCTGGGTTAAACGATTCCTTCTCTTCCTTGATGTGCCCCATTGTCATCCAAGGCCTGGCCCTGATACTGATCACACAATTGTTCTACCATTGCCTGAGCCTGTCAGTGTAACCCAGGCCATAACTTAATGTTGTGTGTTTGTATCCAATCTGGACTTCTTGAAGAAGGCAGTTTGACTTGATTTATAAAAAATGCTGGTTTATAGGAATACATGGAATAAAAAAGTTGAAAACAAAAAGTAAATCCATTATCTCAACAAAGCAATATTTTTATTTCTCCCCAATAGTAGATAGTAAGACTATTTTAAAAATTAGGAATTTTATATGTTTGAGATTAATTATCGCATCATTTTGCAGATGTAATAGAACACCAGAGCTGCCAAGAATTTCTCCCTTCCTGTTTCTTCCATTTCTCTTTCTGCAGAGCAGGGATGCAGATCCAGATCCTTCTGACTTGAGAACCTGGGCCCCAAACCTCTGTGATTCACTGCCTCTCTCTATGCTTTATTCCACATGACCTGCCTCCTCCTTCCATACCTTTTATGAATTTATTCCCAAGGGTGGGACACTGATTTCCCTGAACCAAATGAGAATAGTAAATGCTGTCCAAACAGCAAATGCCAAGTGTCATGGAGCATAACTTGGAGGTGAATTATGGAGCCAGGAAAACTCTAGTTACTTAAAATACCATGTTTTGTTTTTTTACCTTGGATCCCATATGGGTTAAATGCAGACTTGTGTCAGCAAGATCTGGGTTTCCTTCCCAGATCTATCACTCATCATGACCTGTGGAAGGTTACTTAAACTCTTAGACCTTCAGTCTCTTCATATATAAAATGGGGAACTAGGTCTGCTTTCCATTGGCTTTTTTTTTTTTTTTAAGATTTTATTTATTTATTTGACAGAGAAAGACACAGCGAGAGAGGGAACACAAACGGGGAGTGGGAGAGGGAGAAGCAGACTCCCTGCCGAGCAGGGAGCCCGATGCGGGACTCGATCCAGGGACTCCAGGATCATGACCTGAGCCGAAGGCAGTCGCTTAACCAACTGAGCCACCCAGGCACCCTCCATTGGCTTTTTGTGAGAATTAAATGAAATGATTCTTAGCACAATGACAGACTCTAGTAAGAGCTCAATAAATGGGATACATTAGACTGACACTGCTCTGTGTTCTGAAAAAAAAAAATTGGTTTGAAGCTCATTGTTGAGTTTGCTTCCTTTTCTTCATCTGGGATGTTTTTGTAAGGAAAATTCTGTTAGATGGAGAATTTGTCTCCTTAGGGAGCAGTGCATGCTGGTGCCAATGCTTCCTATAGCTAATCACCTGCTAGACTTTGTGAGGGAATTGGCATTATAAAAAGGAGGGGCAAAGAAGTCTTCCCTCTGGACCAGACTCAAACTAAGTATTTGTGACTTACTTGAGGCAGCAGGTGCTCATTTCATGTACCGGAATCTCCCTTCTTTCCTTCCTTCCTTCCTTCCTTCCTTCCTTCCTTCCTTCCTTCCTTCCATTGTGAGATATGCCATACATACAGAAGTACCACAATTTAATAATCCATTTCACTTTTTATTGACTGTGTCCATCAGGGTTCCTTTAGAAAAGAAGCAGAACAACCATGAGTGTTTTGAAAATAAAAGATTTATTATAGACATAGACTTCTCACAAATATGAGAGTAACTTGGAAAGTGAAGTTCTAGAAGGGAGAGTTCAGGCATCAGAGAGAGAGTGTGTGTGTCATTAAATAGCTCCCTCCTTAAACAGTGTCACAAATAGCAAGTCAAAACTTGCAGAGGAAACAAGAAAGTGGAACACAACTAACCACCAAAGTGGGATATGAAGAAGGAGCTTGTGGAGAGGTGTCTGCATTAGGAAAGACCAAGCATTTGGTGATAGACTTAAGGGGCCAATTTGATTAGCAAGGCCAGCAAGGGGAAAGACAAGCTGGACATGAAATGGAGAAGAGTGAGAGCAAGCTGGGAGCCATTGGGCACCTCTACATTTCTTAGTCTATTTACTACCTGACCATAACGATCTGAGAATAATGGCAGCTGCTTTGCTTCTTCTTTCCAAATCTCACAGAAATCCTTTCTTTAGCTTACTCTTACACAGAACTAGTTAGGAAAGGGGATTCTGGAAAATGTAGTTCCCAGTTTAACTAAATTGACATAACACAACTACCACATTAATATGTGGCTTATTTTCAATTGTGGTAAGCAAAGAGTGGTCCCTCAGAAATGTCCCAGAACATGTGAATATGTTCCTTTTCATGGCAAAATGGATTTCGGACTTTGCCAGAAATGATTAAGGATGAGGACCTTGAGATGGGACGATTATTCTGGATTATCTAGATGGGCCCAACCCAGTCTCATTATTACTTAAAAGGGGAAGAATCTTTCCAGGCTAAGGTCAGAGGCTGAGTGTGACTTATGTAAGAATGATCAAAGATATGCCATGTTGCTGGTTTTGAAGATTGTGGAAGGAGGCCATGAACCAAGGAAAATGGGTGGCTTTAAAAAGTGGAAAAACAAGGAAACACATTCTCCTTACTACCTTCAGAAAGGAATGCAGTTCTGCTGTCACCTTGAGTTTAGCCCTATGATGTCTTTGTCAGACTTTTAAACTATAGAACTATAAGAAATTAAATTTGTGTTGTTTTAAGCTACTAAGTTTGTGACAATTTTTTACAACAGTAGCAATTGAAAACTAATATACCAGATTCTTCTACTACGGACAATACTGTTATTCTCATGCTTCTACGTGTATCTTGGGTTCATGTATACAAGGTTTTATACAGTATATTTTGGAAGCATATTTCTAGAAATGGAATTTCTGGATCCTAAGATATATTATCTTCAAATTCATTCCAAAGTGATATTAACTCTTTATAAAAACAAAGACAATTACCAAAACCTGTTGGGATTTTGACGGGTTTTCATTATATTATTGACCATTTAGGGGGTATTTACCATTTTGTGTTATTAAGTCTTCTAATTCCTTCACATAATCTCTCTCTCTCTTTTCTAATACAGATATTCAATAGTTTTCAGTAAAATATTAAAATGTTATAATTTTCCCTCCAGAAGTCATACACAAATTTTGTCCTTGGCATTTTATATTTATGCTCTTTTAAATGATCTATTAAAAATTGTAGTATATCTGCTATTGCTGGAATAAAAATAGTATTGATTGCTATATATTGATTTGGAATCCACCGATCTGTCAAAACTTGTAAGTATTCAAATTGTTTGTAAAACTTTTCTTCACATACCATCATATCATCTGTGAATAATCATAAGAGCGATAGGGGATTTTTTTTTTCCTATTGCAATCTAATTAAAATTTGTTTCTCTTTCCTCACTGTACTGCCTAGGACCACCACTGCAATATTGACTGGAGTGGGTAAGAGTAAAGCAGACATCTGTGTCTTGAGCATGACTTCAAAAAAAAAATGATCTCAGTGTTTTGCCATTAAGTAGGAGGTTGATTGTAGACTTACGTGTTTTCATAGATATCCTTTAGCAGGTTAAGGAAGTTTTTGTCTTTTTTTCATTTGCTAAGAACATTTTTTCATGATTGACTTTATACTTTAGAGTAATTTTAGGTTCACAACAAAACTGAATGGAAAGTACCCATATATCTCCTCCCAACACATGCACAGCCTTCCTGTCTTTATCTGTTTGGCAGCTGTGACAAAATACCATAGACTGGGAGCCTTAAACAACAGACATTTATTTCTCACAGTTTGGGAGGCTGAGAAGTCCAACCTCAAGGTGACGACAGATTTGGCTCATGGTGAAAGCTCACTTTCTGGCTTGCAGATGGCCACCTTCTTGCTATATCTGGGAGAGAAAGAGAGAGAGAAGAGGGGTGGGGGACAGGGGAGGGAGAGGAAGAGCTCTCTGATCTTTTCTCATTAGGGCACTAATCTCACCATGAGGACTCCACCCTCTTGCCCTCATCCAGACCTAATTACCTCCCAAAGGCCAACCAACAAATACCATCTCTCATATATAGGGCTTCAACATATGAATTTGGGGGGAAACAATTCAGTCCATATGATTTCCCCACTGTCAACATCCCACAGTGGAGTGGTACATTTGCTCACAGTTGATGACCATTGTTAACAACTGACACATCATTGTCAAACAGGTTCTTTTAAAAATGTAATTAATGAATGTTGAATTTTATCTGTCACTTCTTTTCTGCACCATTTACATGACGGCGTAACTTTTTTTAACCGGCTAATGTGGCAGATAACATTAGTTGATTTTCTAATACTAAATCAACCTTGCATTTCTCTGATAAATCAAATTAGTTCTGCTATATTATCCCTTTTTAGATTTTGTTGTATTTTGAGAAAGATTTGCTTAGGACTTTTGTATACATATTTGAATTAGAGTAAACTGAAAATTTCTTTTTTAGCATTGTTGTCTATAGGTTTGTAATAAGAATTATATTAACTTCACATAGGGTAAAGAGCATGTTTCATCATCTTTTAGTCTCTGGATGAGTTTTGTAAGATAAAAATGACTTGTTCTTAAATGTTGGAGAGCAAGTTTGGGGCGGGGGGGCGGTTTGTTGCCCATGGAATAAAAGTATTCCAGGCTTTTCTTTCTTCTTCAGTCAGTTTGGTAACATACTTTTCTAGAACTGTCTTTTCTCTAAAAAATTAATTTCTTGCATAAGTACTTGTAATATTCTCTTATCTCTTTAACATCAACAGAATTTATAATTAGCTCCTCTTCCTTTATTTCTTACACTGGTTATCTGAGGTTTTTCTTTTTGTTGATCATTTACTAGAGATTTTTCATTTATTTTAGTACTTTCAACCAGCCAACTTTGGCTTTGTTGGAACTTTTATTGTATGTTTATTTTTGTTTCATTAACTTCTGTTCTGATCTTCATTATTTACTTCTCTTTGGGGGGTTTTCATGTGCTGTTCTTTTTCTAAAATTTTGACATGGATACTAAGATAATTGATTTTCAGACTTCTTATTTCCAGTGCTTGTAAATATGTTTATAAATTTCCTTCTAATTGAAGTTTTAGCTGTATCTAAAAAAATTTGGTACTGCAGAATTTTGTTATTATTTAAAACATTTTTTCAGTTATTATTTCTTCTTTGACCCATGAGTTATTTAATGGTTTCTTAATCTTAATAATATGCAGGTTTCTAGTTACCTCTTTGTTATTGATTTTAGTTGCACTAAAGCTAGAAAACATGCCATATTGATTTCAGCCCTTTGAAATTTCTTGAGATTTGTTTTATGGTATACTATATGGCCAAAGTTTGTTTATTTACAAAATTTATATAAATGTATGCACATACACAAAGTTACATATATGCAAAGTTTTATATGTGTAGATGTATATATATCTGAACTGAAGAATACACATTAAAATATACATACACAAAAATATATTATATATAATTATTAATAGAGTTTTATATAGAATTAACATAAATTAATATATATTTCTCTCTAACTGGGAAATATGAATTCAAGGGTTGATTCCTAGAGTTTTACTGCTGTATTTGTGGTTAATAGTAGCTGATAAGGTCCCCTCTAATAAACTTTAAGAGCAAGCAGTTTTACAGTGGTGTCATTTTCAGGAAACCAGATTTCCTTTAGGGGTTCCTGAGGTTTACTTTATGGCATTAGAGGGTTTAGGGGTTCCTGAGGTTTTTAATTCTGGTGAACCACTTGAACTTATTGATGGTGATCTTGAGTATACACATTAAACCTTTATGGTATCAGGCCATGTTAGTCTATAAAAGGGCAGAGTCAAAGGAAAGGTAAGATCCATAGATGTATGGGGCATCTGGTGACCAGATCACTACAGCAAATTCCTTTAGAAAAAATAAGACATCTAAGACAGGTTTTATATGATTGTCATGTTTACTCAAAGTACCATCTGCATTTAAGTAATTACATTACTTCCAAAGTATACAAAAATTATGAACCACCTCAAAAGCATATCTGTACAATCTGTATACACATTTGTTCTCTTATTTCCATTGACTAGAAGGTCCAAGGAAAGACTAGAGTGTCAACAACTTGTGCAGATTTTGCTTCTGGCAGAGCGTTAGATTTGAGTGGGACTGAGCAGATTAGATTTATAGCCAAGTTAGCAGCCTCCTTGTTTGGTTCCTTAAATAGGAGGTCAATCTAGAAGAAAAATAGTGAGTGTTTTCAGTCAAGAGTAAGGTATGAGTAACCTGAAAAGTGATGAGATAAAATACATATTTTAAAATGAATTCACAGAGGCCCCAGTTAACTATTCTGCCACTGCCACTGCACGTGGACTAGAAGGGCAAGCTTTTTCCCTGGGGTCAATGAGAGGCTATCATGAATAATAGGTTTTTACTATCCATTGTGTATGGAACATCCAAAACTTAACCTGTTCTTTCAGGTACAAATAGGAAAAAAAAAAAAAAAAGGATTTATAGTAATTGGGAAGTTTAAAGATGAGGTCTTTTAAAGGAAGTTCTTTAGGTTATAAAAGACAATCTAGTGTCTACCCAAGGAAAGGGCTTATGTGTGTCAGGGATTATCACATCAAAAGAGTGTGGAATCCAATATCTGTAGTATCCTATGGGACCAAGAAATCCTTTTAGTAATTATCCAGGTAAAATCATAAATAGCTTCCAGTCTTTGAAGGGAAAGAGGCTATCCATTTTGTCTGATGTGACAGCCTTGTTAATGTACTTAGGTCTGACAAAATTGGAGTTCATAGGTAGATACTTTGTGTTTCTTTTATGGTATCACTATTCTTAAGTGAAAGGAATTAATTGTGTAAACTCTCAGCATAACAGAAGATCATCAGCATACTGTGTGTAAGTGGATTCCTGGGAATAGAATATCTGTAAGTTTATGATTAAGTATTTTTAAGGAATAAGAGGGTACTTCTGTAAACCCCAGGGCCTAACTATTCAAGTGTATTGTTGGTTTTCTCAAGTGAATGCAAATAGATACCATAAGTCTTGGGTATAAGTGTATACTAAATAATGCTGGGTATAGATCTAATGCCATAAAGTAAACAGCTATGTCAGTGAGCAAGAATAAGGTGATATTGAGGTTGGGGACACTGAGAAGCAGAGAAGCACAACCTTTTAATGGCCTTTAAAACTTGAATAAAGCAGTAGCTACATCTATTTATCTTTTTGATGGGCAGAACAGGGATAATATAAGTGCTAATACAGGGATTAATGAGTTGTTTTACGAGATACACGTATACAATGGGCCACAGCTCTTGAGTAGTCTCTCTTTTTAGTGGGTATTGGGTTAATTTCATTAAGGATGCAGCCAGATCAGTTGAGGTCATTAAGGGTTCAGCCTCCTTTATGTGTCCCACATCTGAACTGTTTTTATCCCAGAAGCTCTTGGAGACAGATACAGAGATTGAGGTATCAATAGAGGATGTTTCGGTAATAAAATCTGTGCTATCATCAAATTGTAGACACAATTTTTGTTCAGAAAGTGGCTTTCTGATCCAAATTGATTAAGGAACCTCAAAACAGTAGGTTTTGTCCTAGCAGATTCATTAGAGAGAAATCCCTAAGCAGAAAAGCATGTTGACTATAGTGCAGTGTCCCAGACAGATAGGAAACAGATGGAACAGGAAGTAGTTGAGTTGAGAACCTTGAGGGGTATTTGAGATTCTTACCCCTGAAATTTTTGTTATTCCAAGGAAGGAATAACAAAAAAGTCATAGGGTCAACTAGATATGGAATATAGTGTTTGTGCAAATAGCATGGAAAGATCTCCTTTTCATCATAAGGGTGATTTGGGGCAGAACAGAGATCATCTATCCTTGGAGAATGTTCTTCTGTTAGACAAATTTTTCCTTTGACTTTTGATATTCTCAGTTAAGGCAGGGCTAATGTTCTTCCATTGTCCCTTTTCTTATGATATGAATGTGTTTTTTTTCTACATTAGACTTGGAGGTGATGTTGTTTCTTAATCAGAAGTATTAATTTGGTCTGCAATTTTTGTATTTTTGTAGTCCAAGTGTCTTCAAAGATTTTTGTTTTGTTTTGTTTTTGTTTTCCTGTTTTTTTTTCTCTCTCTCTCTCTCTCTGTGTGTGTGTGTGTGTGTGATTTGCCAGCTTTTGTAATTCAGACAGAAGGCAAATAGAACATCTTATGTTCTGTTTCCTTATTAAATCTGCCACTTCAGTTTTAAAACCATCAACAAAGCAGATACATAGGGTAGTTATAATGTTTTCTCTGACAGAGATTAGTATAGTTACTAAAGATGATAGTGCCACGGTCTCTAAAGTCTAGGATAAATTGATTTTTCCCTATTCACAGGACCAAATTTTTGACAGAAAAGACTTCAGATATAGCAGCTACGAGATCTTATACTCTTATCTTTCTTGTTATCCATTTATGTTCAAATTTTGATCCATATGTTTCACATAATTCTGTAATCAAGCTGTTCTCTCTCTTTTTTTCTAGTAAAACCAGATTTTTGTTTTCCTGGGTCTTGTGAGGAGATATATTCATTGGTAAGGGCAGGGAATATCAGACTACATGATCCAAGGACAATTTTCAATTCTTCATTAAAATTTTGTTTTTCAATGTGAGTTAGAAAAGTATAGATCTGAACTTCACCAATATTTGAAGGTATAATTCCACTGGAGTTAGGGTGATGCTCTCCAATTACATTAGACGATATTGTGAGGGCTTGTTGTCTGTGACAGGGTTATGTTTATGAAGGGTTAGTAGGTAAGTGTGACTTATTTAATGTGTAGCTGGAGATTTGTACCTCTTAATCCCCTTCATCAATTCTGCCCATTCCCCAGCTTCCCTCCCCCTGGGAAACCAGCAGTTTGTTTTTTGTATTTTTGAGTTTGATTCTGTGTTTATTTATTTGTTTTGTTTTTCAGATTCCACATATAAGTGAAATCATATGGTATTTGTCTTTCTCTGATTTATTTCACTTTGCATAATACTCTTTATGTCCATGCATATTGTCACAAATAAAATTTTTCTCTTAAAATGCTCTTCATATAAAATTTTAAAATACTGACAATGGAATATTTGGAGTCTTTGAGTCCTTTGATTCTTAGGCACTATACACAGTGGATTATCCTATTTATATATCTCAGGTGTTCTAGTATGGCCACTGAAGTTCTGAATTGTTCTTGGGAAAATCCTGCCAGAATTTCAAGTATTGGGTGTTATTTGGTCCCATGACATTTGTACATGTAGGAAAACTGAACAATGATGGCAGGTTCATTGAATGACTACAAATTGTCCATTTTCAAATATCAATAATAAATGAGGGACAAACATTCAGGCCCTGAGAATTTCAGGACTACTCCCCCAGCTCATTCATGAGAACTCTGAGTAGTGAAACAAATAAAAAAAAGGGTTTTCACATAGGACGATTAAGAGGAAGAACAAAAGCTTAGATAGTGTGTATGCAAGGAGTGAAGCCCTTATCTGGAGCAGGATGGAGTCCTCTGTTTGGTCACTGGGACTAAGGAGCAATGAGTGGGGCAAACATATATGTTCAGGATGCAGGGTTTAACTGGAGGTTCATTATCTTTTTCTACTGCCTCAGAACTTTTCAATCATGGCTTCTCATTAGAATAACCAGGAGAGCTTTAAAAATATGAATATCAAGCACTGACGTAACCCCAGAATGATTAATTTACAATGTTTTTTACAGCTCCCTAAGTGACTCTGATATATATCAAGAACCTCTGCAATTCACCAAGCTTCTGCAAGAATTCAAACAATTCTCCCCCACATAGGGAAAACCTGGTTTGGGTTTTATATTAAAAAAGTCTTGTCTCTGTTTTTCCCCACTGTTTTAATATGTCAGTTCTTTGACAAGTGTATTATCTTTGTGTGGTTCACCCAAGGAGTCTATGAAAACAGTGTGGAGATTTCTAACTGAGGAAAATCTAAGAATAAGAGTTTGGCAATGATTTTTCTTTGAATATTTGAGCCACTCAATGCCAGAGTAACTTAGCAATATCATGGAAATATATACTTCATTACTTAATACTTCCTTTCCTTATTTGCTAGACCTATATTCAAGATCAGAATATGGTCTAATCTGTTCAACTATTTGAATTTCAACCCTGCAACAGAATGTCTGTAGATATTTATTTTGCTGCTGATTTTGACTATACAGGATAGTGTTACTAGTTTTTGTTTAATAAGCTAGTCTGATAAATGAATTATTTTTAAAATTGTAAATTTTTAAGAAACACTTTTACATGCCTCTGGAGGCAAGGGAAACAAGCAAAAATGAACTATTGGGACTGCATCAAGATAAAAATCTTCTGCACGGGAAGGAAACAATAAACAAAACTTTTAAAAGGCAAACAACAGAATGGGAGAAGATATTTGCAAATGACATATCTGATAAAGGGTTAGTACCTAAAATCTATAAAGAACTTATCAAATTCAACACCCAAAAACCAATAATCCAGTTGAGAAATGGGCACAAGACATGAAGAGACGTTTTTCCAAAGCAGACATTCAAATAACTAACAGACATATGAAAAGATGCTCAACATCACTCATCATCAGGGAAATACAAATCAAAACTACAATGAGATGCCACCTCATACCTGTCAGAATGACTAAAATTAACAACACAGGAAACAACAGATGTTGGCGAGATTGCAGAGAAAGGGGAACCCTCTTACACTGTTGGTGGGAATGCAAACTGGTGCAGCCACTCTGGAAAACAATATGGTGTTTCCTCAAAAATTAAAAATAGAACTACCTTACAGCTCAGCAATTACACTACTAAATATTTATGCAAAGGATACAAAAATCCTGATTTAGAAGGGCACATGCACCCCAATGTTTACAGCAGCATTATCAACAATAACCAAACTATGGAAAGAACCTAGGTGTCTATCAATGGAGGAATGGATAAAGAAGAGGTGTTAGATACACACACACACACACACAAAATGGAATAATTCTCAGCCATCAAAAAGAATGAAGTCTTGCCATTCACAGTGACATGGATAGAGCTAGAGTGTATAAGGCTAAGTGAAATGAGTCAGTCAGAGAAAGACAAATATGATTTCACTCATATGTGGAATTTAAGAAACAAAACAGATGAACATAGGGGAGGGGGAAAAAAGGGAAATAAACCATAAGACTCTTAAATACAGAGAACAAACTGAAGGTTGCTAGAGGGGTGGTGGGTGGGGGGATGGGCTAAATGAGTGATGGGTATTAAGGAGGGCACTTGTGATGAGTACTGGGTGTTATATGTAAGTGATGAATCACTAAATTCTACTCCTGAAACTAATATTACACTGTATGTTAACTTACTAAAATTTAAATAAAAAATTTAAAAATAAAATGCTATTATTGGCTTTGTTGTAAAGTACCATGGATGTACCATAATTATATACAACCCTAGATTACCTCTGATGTTCCATAATTATGACCAGTGATACATGTTATTGATTATAAAGCAATTTAGAACTAGTCTATGTTCAGATTTGAGTAGCTATGTGCACTGTAATTGCTTTGGTAATATGTTTGTGTTATATTTAAATGCTTAAGGGTAGCTTTCCAGCTAATGAAAAATCATTGTTTGCACTTTTGCATTTCTAGTTCTTCCTATTATAAATGCATCTGCCATATCAGGAAATAATTTCCTTGAAATTCCTGAAAGGCTTGTGTAACTATTAGGAGGTACACAGAATTTGCAAGGAGAATTTGGACAGAAAGGAGAAACTAATAAAGTTATATCATTTGCATTATGAAAAAGCTTGAATGCTCAATACTGGACCAGGGACATTTATCTTACTCTTTTAGTTAGTTTATTGATAGGATTTGTGGATGACATCATTTCTATTGTATAAATTTAAGGACATGTCTTAACTAATGTGTACCTAATTATATACAGTAATATTAATATTTAAAAATGCTTTTAAATATTAACTAATTTTAATTCTCATAACTACCAGAGATGTGAGAATGCCAGCATAAGGGAAATAAATATAAGAGAGACTTTGTTCTGACTTATTCCTCTGTAGAGATCAGGAGATGTGCTCTTTCTGCTTTATGTTTTCTTTTTAAAATTTAGGTGTTGAGTCCCCCAGTATATAAGGCATTTGATGACACATGGGCCCAGTACTCCAAAGGTACTGAAGTAGGTGTTATATAAACCAAGGTATATACGTCTTAGTATGCACTTAGTAATTTTCATTCTTTTATATTCATTTTGCTGTGTTACAGGGACTTGTGGTGAAGTATTTTATAGTGGATTTGCTCCAACAAAGGACTATTGTTCAAGGACCACTAATCCCTAGTCTATACAGATAAGATCTGTATAGATTATAAAATATAAAGTCTTTAGTAACAAAGAATGTTGTTAAAAAGGGTACTTATTATATAAACATTTATTCAATATAATTAAATTTAATAATTCCTATATAAAGTTTAGAATGACAAAAGTAAAGCTGCTTTAACGGATAATGGTCATTCTTTTGAAAATTAAAATGCTGAGCCTTAATGATTCTTTCTCTCTTTTTCTTTTTCTCCCTTCCTTCCTTCCTCTCTCTCTCTCTCCCCCCTCCTTCTTTTGACTGAGTTCTACCCAGTAGGATGTGGTCAGAGGTTATGTGCCCTGCCATGATAGTTTTATGTGTTAACTTGGCTAGGCCCTAGTATCCAATGACTTAACCAGACACTAGTCTAGGTGTTGCTGTGAAGATATTTTGTAGGTGCCAGTTAACATCTAATCAGTTGACTTTAAGTAAAAGAGATTGCCCTGATTAATGTGCATAGATCTAATCCAGTCAGTTGAAGGCTTTAGGAACAAAAACTCAGTTCCCCAGAGAAAAAGAAATTCTGCCTCAAGACTAGAGTCAATGCCTCCCTGAGTCCTGCCAGCCCAACCTGTGGATGTTAGATTTGTCAGGCCTTGCTATTGTGTGAACCAGTTTCTTAAAGTAAATATCTTATTTTATTTTATTAAAATTATTTAAATCAATTCTTGATTCGCAGAGCAGGATTATCCCTCATTGCAGAGATTTGGACTAGTTTTAACATATCATGACATGGAGTTCTTTTGTACATCAATTTATGTACATTTTTAAGGAATACAGAAAAGGTTTTGAGGGTTTTGTTGTTGTTTTTTTTTTTTTTTTTTTGTTTGGAACAGGAATATTGAGTAACTATTAAAACTTTATACCTAGGCATATTGACCAAAGCAATAACATGAAAAGACTAAACACATCATTTCCTTTTTAATAAATTTAATGAAATAGAGTATGAATAAGTATATAGATTAGTTAACAGTAATGTATCAGTATTAATTCCTTAGTTGTGACAAATGTACTAAAATAGTGTAAGATATTAATAGGGGAACTTGATGAGGGATATATGAGAACTCTATACTAAGCAACTTTTCTGTTAATCTAAAATTATTCTAAAATTAAAAATGAGAGATGAAAAGATGGCAGAGTAGTAGGGGACTCTATTCCAACTGGTCTGTGGAATTGAGCTGGATATCTACCAGACCACTCTGAACACCCACAAAATCAGCCATAGATGTAAGAAGATGGATCTGGATCTCTACAAACAGAATATCACAGGCGGTTGGTTTCAAGGTACGAAGCAGGGAGCCATGATTCCACAGGCAGATATTGGAGGATAAATGGAAGGGGGTGGGAGCCAGCCACAGGAATCCTACACCGCCTGTGTGTGATAATCTCCCATGCTGGGACCGGGGCACAGACTACAGACTGGTAGTGGTGGGGAAAAGACTTTAGGGCAGCCACCTGGACTGAAACCCGGAGTGGCGGGGCCACGTGTGTGAACTGGGGGCGACTGGCAGTATTAGAAGCATGAAGGGCAGAGACAAGCCCCAACCTGGAGGCAAGGACTGGGAGCACTGCTGAGGGGCGCACAACCCAGGAAGCTGCAGTTTATAGAGCACAGACAGAAACAGAGAGAGTGTGGCCTGGAGAGCTCACTAAAGAACAGACTGTGATCTCTCTGCTTTGAGGCAGAGGGTTGGAAATGGTCTCTTCTGCCCTGACTCTCGGAAGAGATGCAGAAAGCTGCCAGAGAACAAAAGCCCCAAAAAGCCGGTTTTCACTGAGCCCATCCCCTGCCACAGGGGGCAGGGCAACTCTGCCCAAACAGGGTTGCCTGAGTAACAGTACAGCAGGCCCCTCCCCAAGAAGACAGGCTGGGAAAACAAGAGGCCAGCAACCCTCAGGTCCCTAGAAAACAAGTACATCTTGCTTGAATTCTGGTCAATAATTTGGACTCTATACATTCCTTCAACAACAGAATGACTAGGAGGAGGAACCCCCAAAATAGGAAAGACTCAGAGATTATGATTTATGCCACAGATTTACAAATGGATGCAGATATAACCAAGATGTTGGAGACGGCATTCAGGGTAGCAATTGTGAAGACAATAGCTAGAATGGAGAAATCAGTTAATGGCAACATAGAGTCTCTAAGGGCAGAAATGAAAGCTGAAATGGCAGAACTTAAAAATGCTATCAATGAGCTCCAATCTAATCTAGATAATCTAACAGCTAGGATAAGCAAGGCAGAAGAATGAATTAGTGCCCTAGAAGACCAGTTAATAGATAAAAAGGGAAAAGAAGAGGCCAGGGAAAAACAACTCAGAATCCATGAAAATAGAATCAAAGAAATAAGTGACACCATGAAACGTTCCAATGTCAGAATTATTGGAATCCCAGAGCGGGTGGAGAGAGACAGAGGACTAGAAGATATATTTGAGCAAATCGTAGCTGAGAACTTCCCTAATCTGGGGAATGAAACAAACATTCATGTCCTAGAGGCAGAGAGGACCCCTCCCAAGATCAAGGAAAACAGGCCAACACCCCGGCATGTAATAGTTAAAGTAGCAAATCTTAGAACCAAGGAAACCATCTTAAGGGCAGTTAGGGGGAAGAGATTCCTTACATACAGAGGGAGGAACATCAGAATAATGTCAGACCTATCCACAGAGACCTGGCAAGCCAGAAAGGCCTGGCAAGACATATTCAGGGTACTAAATGAGAAGAACATGCAGCCGAGAATGCTTTATCTGGCAAAGCTACCATTTAGAATGGATGGAGACATGCAGAGCTTCTGAGACCAGCAGAAACTGAAAGAATATGTGATCACTAAGCTGGCCCTGCAAGAAATATTAAGGGATGTTCTATAAAAGGAGAAAGACCCCCAAGAGTGGTATGGAAAAGAAATTTACAGGGACAATCTATAAAAACAAGGTCTTCACAGGCAACATGATGACAATAAATTCATATCTTTCAATAATCACTCTCAGTGTGAATGGCCTAAATGCTCCCATAAAATGGCCCAGGGTTGCAGATTGATAAAAAGACAGGACCCATCTATATGCTGTCTACAAGAGACTCATTTTGAACCTAAAGATACATTCAGACTGAAAGTGAAGGGATGGAGATCCATCTTCTATGCCAACGGACTTCAAAAGAAAGCTGGGCTAGCAGTTCTTATATCAGACAAATTAGATTTTAAACTAAAGACTGTAGTTAGAGACACAGAAAGACACTATGTCATTCTTAAAGGGTCTATCCAACAAGAAGATCTAACAATTGTAAATGTCTACACCCCCAACATGGGATCAGCCATCTACATAAGCCAACTGTTAACCAAAAAAAAGAGTCATATTGATCACAATACGTTAATTGTAGGAGACCTCAATACTCCACTCTCAGCAATAGACACATCATCTAAGCAGAAAATGAACAAAGAAACAAGAGCTTTGAATGACTCACTGGACCAGATGGACCTCATAAATATATACAGAACATTCCACCCTAAAACAACAGAATACTCATTCTTCTCAAGTGCACATGGAACTTTCTCCAAAATAGACCACATACTGGCTCACAAATCAGGTTTTAACCAATACCAAAAGATTGAGATTATTCCCTGCATATTCTCAGACCATAATGCTTTAAAACTGGAACTCAATCAGAAGAAAAAGTTTGGAAGAAATTCAAACACTTGGAAGCTAAAGACCACTCTGCTCAAGAATGTTTGGGTCAACCAGGAAATCAAAGAAGAACTTAAACAACTCATAGAAACCAATGAGAATGAAAGCACATTGGTCCAAAACCTATGGGATACTGCAAAGGCAGTCCTAAGGGGGAAATACATAGCCATTCAAGCCTCACTCAAAAAAATAGAAAAATCCCGAATTCACCAACTAACTCTACACCCTAAAGAAGTAGAGAAAAAGCAACAAACAATGCCTAAGCCATGCATTAGAAGAAAAATAATTAAGATTAGAACAAAGATCAATGAATTAGAAACCAGAAACACAGTAGATCAGATCAACAAAACTAGAAGCTGTTTCTTTGAATTAATGAGATCAATAAACCACTGGCCAGACTTATCCAAAAGAAAAGAGAAAGGACCCAAATTAATAAAATTATGAATGAAAGGGGAGAGAACATGACTAACACCAAGGAAATAGAAACAATTATTAGAAATTATTATCAACAACTATATGCCAATAAGCTGAGCAACCTGGATGAAATGGATGCCTTCCTGGAAACCTATAAACTCCCAAGGCTGAAACAGGAAGAAATTGACAACCTGAACAGGCCAATAACCAGGAACGAGATTGAAGTGTGATCAAAAACCTCCCAAAAAATGAGTCCAGGGCCTGATGGATTCCCTGGGGAATTCTACCAAACATTCAAAGAAGAAATAATACCTATTCTACTGAATAAGTATTCAATACTGAATAAGTATTTCAATAAATAGAAACAGAAGGAAAGCTTCCAGACTCATTCTATGAAGCCAGCATTACCTTAATCCCCAAACCAGGCAAAGACCCCATCAAAAAGGAGAATTTCAGACTGATATCCCTGATGAATATGGATTCATAAATCCTCAACAAAATCCTAGCTAACAGGTTCCAACAATACATTAAAAGGATCATCCACCATGACCAAGTGGGATTTATCCCCCAGATGCAAGGGTGGTTCAACATTTGCAAATCAATCCATGTAATAGAACACATTAATAAGAGGAGAGAGAAGAACCATATTGTCTTCTCAATTGATGCAGAAAAAGCATTTGACAAAGTACAGCATCCTTTCCTGATTAAAACTCTTCAGAGTATAGGGATAGAGGGAACATTCCTCAAGTTCATAAAATCCATCTCTGAAAAACCCACAGTGAATATCATTCTCAATGGGGAAAAGCTGAGAGCCTTTCCCTTAAGATCAGGAACACATCAAGGATGCCCACTCTCACCACTATCATTCAACATAGTACTAGAAGTCCTAGCAACAGCCATCAGACAACAACAAAAAAGGTATTCAAATTGGCAAAGAAGAAGTCAAACTCTATCTTTTCACAGATGACATGATACTTTATGTGGAAAACCCAAAGACTCCACCCCCCAAATTACTAGAACTCATACAGCAATTCAGTAATGTGGCAGGATACAAAATCAATGCACAGAAATCAGTTGCTTTCTTATACACTAACAATGCAACTGTAGAAAGAGAAATTAGAGAAACAATTCCATTTACAATAGCACCAAAAACCATAAGATACCTTGGAATAAACCTAACCAAAGAGGTAAAGGATCTATACTCTAGGAACTACAGAACACTCATGAAACAAATTGAAGAAGACACAAAAAGGTGGAAAAACATTCCATGCTCATGGATCGGAAAAATAAACATTGTTAAAATGTCTATGCTACCCAGAGCAATCTATACCTTCAATGCCATCCCAATCAAAATTCCAACGACATTTTTCAAAATGCTGGAACAAACAATCCTAAAATTTGTATGGAATCAGAAAAGACCCCGAATTGCCAAGGAAATGTTGAAAAAGAAAAACAAAGCTGGCGACATCATGTTGCCTCATTTCAAACTATATTACAAAGCTGTGATCACCAAAACAGCATGGTACTGGCACAAAAACAGACACGGAGATGTATGGAACAGAATAGAGAGCCCACATATGGACCCTCAACTCTATGGTCAGCTAATCTTGGATAAAGCAGGAAAGAATGTCCAATGGACAAAACACAGTCTCTTCAACAAATGGTGTTGGGAAAATTGGACAGCTATATACAGAAGAATGAAACTGGACCATTTCCTTATACCACACACAAAAATAGACTCAAAATGGATGAAAGACCTCAATGTGAAACAAGAATCCATCAAAATCCTAGAGGAGAACATAGGCAGTAACCTCTATGACATCGGCCACAGCACTTCTTTCAAGATACATCTCCAAAGACTAGTGAAACAAAAGCAAAAATGAACTTTTGGGACTTCATCAAGATAAAAAGCTTCTGTACAGTAAAGGAAATAGTCATCAAAACAAAGAGGCAACCCACAGAATGGAAGAAGATATTTGCAAATGACACTACAGATAATGGGCTGGTATCCAAGATCTATAAAGAATTTCTCAAACTCAACACCCAAAAAACAAATAATCAAGTCAAAAAATGGACAAAAGAAATGAACAGACACTTCTCCAAAGAAGACATACAAATGACTAACAGACACATGAAAAAATGTTCATCATCATTAGCCATCAGGGAAATTCAAAACAAAACCACATTGAGATACCACCTTACACCAGTTAGAATGGCAAAAATGGATAGGGAAAGAAACAACAAATGTTGGAGAGGTTGTGGAGAAAGGGGAACCTTCTTACACTGTTGGTGGGAATGCAAGTTGGTACAGCACTTTGGATAACAGTGTGGAGGTGCCTCAGAAAATTAAAAATAGAGCCACTCTATGACCCAGCAATTGCACTCCTGGGTATTTACCCCAAAGACGCAGATGTAGTGTAAAGAAGGGTCATATGCACCCCAGTGTTCAGAGCAGCAATGTCCGCAATAGCCAAACTGTGGAAAGAGCCGAGGTGCCCTTCAACAGATGAATGGATAAAGAAGATGTGGTCCATGTATACAATGGAATATTACTCAGCCATCAGAAAGGATGAATACCCAGCTTTTACATCAACATGGATGGGACTGGAGAGATTATGCTACGTGAAATAAGTCAAGCAGAGAAAGTCAATTATCATATGGTTTCATTTATTTGTGGAACATAAGGAATAGCATGGAGGACATTAGGAGAAGGAAGGGAAAAATGAAGCGGGGGAAATCAGAGGGAGAGACGAACCAGGAGAGACTATGGACTCTGAGAAACAAACTGAGGGTTTTAGAGGGGGGGTAGTACGGGGATGGGTTAGCCCGTTGATGGATATTAAGGAGGGCACGTGCTGCATGGAGCACTGGGTATTATAAGAAAACAATGAATCGTGGATCTCTACGTCAAAAACTAATGATCTATAATATGGTGACTAACATAACATAATAAAATAAAATGAAAAGTTTATTTAAGTATTTAAAGTCAAAGCAAAGATAGCTTAAAAAAGGAATATTATTTAATTAAATTTAAGGATAAATCCAAATAACAAGTAGATCATAATTCTCAGGAGAGGGGTAATCATATAATCTCTATTGAAAAAACAAGGCAAGTATATTATCAGGAATTTGGTAGACATGCAATCAGAACAAAAAGCGTAAGATTATATTTAGTGTCTCTGAGATAAGCTTTTCTGAGACTGTCTTCCCTCAGCAGATATTTAAACACAGCCATAATGTTCAACTTTGCCTTCTTTAGCCAAGATTCTTGAGTAATAGATCTCCCTTCTCTGTTTCCATAGCAGACCATCTGCCTTTTTTTTCACAAAGTAAGTTTCTTTCCAAAAAGAGTAGTTAAAATAAATTGAGCTTCTTAAGAAAACATTATAGTTCTTCCAGTTCTACTTCTGAGATTGTTCTTAAACCAGTGTTTTCAAGTTTGGGTTGTTTCCATTTCTTTTTCTTTTTTCCAACAATGTGTTGAAGAACACTTCTGTATACATAGCTCTATGTACTTTGCAGCTATTTTTAACTGTAATTTCTTAGATTTAGGCCAAGAGATATATAAGGATTTTGGTGCATTTTGTTAAATAGTCCTTTCGAATATTTGTTTCACTTCATGTTTCCAAAAGCAGTAGGTGGGAATGCTCATTTCCTGACATACTTGACAATGTGTTTTTACCCTTAATTATTTTTTTTTAAATGAGAAAATTAACAATGGTATCTCTTGGTTTGCCATTTTTACCTCCTCCTTGTGAATTTCCCATTTCTGTTCTTTGCTCAGGCATTCTGATTTTCAGACATCACTTTCTGTAACTTGATTAATTTGTGCACAGACTCCTCTTTCAGTGCTGAGAAAATCTGCTTTCAGAGCCTGAAGGCCTACACAGTGGTGAATTCATCTCGAGAGTCATCTTGAGGCCCGGACCTCCTCAGGCAACACATTTTTTTCTTAAACATGGTCCTTGACATTTAAAATTAGAAGAGGAATTGCTGCTGATTGTTGCCTTTCTATTGTGCTCTACACTTACCACTTTTTCAAACCTTAGCGCCCCCTCCTTTTTTCTTTACCAAATGCAGAAATAGCTTATTCTCACTATTAGCCATCTGCCAACTGTATACTTTTTACCCCAAAGCCAGTGCCCATCACCACTGTAAATGTGGCTATTTCATCTTAATCTTCACTCTACATGTGCCAAAGTGTCCATCCTTCTCCAACCCCTATTCAAGAAACATGGTATAATTTGGTTTTCACTCTAAAATATACATTTTTTAAAAAGTTTTTGAGAACATAAGTAAAGTTAATTCAAGCTGTTTCTTCAGGGCATATGTGCTGTAGTAGGATTTGTTTTAGTCCTTCAGCAGAAAGACTGAACTAATATGCTGGATGTTGATGATGATTCTTTTACCCTTAATAATAGTAAAATTTATGCTCAAAAAGCTTTCCTCAAAGCTCTTTCTTGTAGGTCTTTTGTGTTTTTATTTATATATATACCTACTTCTCTAATCTCTTTCCCATATGGATTTTGAAGTCTTATGAAATCCCTTTTGATATTTATCTTGCCTTCCCTTACCACTTTATGTACTTGACTAGCAAGGAATAATAATTCATAGAATCTCAGAAGTTGCTCAGTCACTGTCTTGAAGCAGAATGCTATTTAAATATATTTCAGAAGAGCTGTTTGTAAAACGAAAATGAATGTCAACCCAGGCTTTATGGATGTTCTATATAGAGAATAGATTTAGCCTTAAAAATTGTAGTGTTATCATTTTCAGGTATTGACTGAGCTGTGGCAAATCTCTATCCAAGAGATCATGTAAATGAATTGACACAGCAGGTCAAACTTTCTAACTGTTCAAAGACTGAGTTTTGTGCTGAACCAGAAGGCCAAGATAAAGCAAGACATAGTTACCATCTATACTACTTTTACTCCAGTGGTTTAATCAATCCCTTCCTAAGCATTAACCCCAAGAAATTTTAAAGGGAGAGTACTTACTCCAGTATGGAGGGCAAGTGTTACGTAATTTTCATTTGTCCTCTGCTGTCCTTTCCTGATGTAGTTAATTTGTCCATGCTAATCTTAACACAAAACATGACAATTAAGATCACTTCCTTAGTTTTTGTGATTGGCAATTTTTTGGCTTAGGGACTTTAAGAACTTCAAGTAAGTATACTGAAAGGGTTGGACTTCTTGGGACCCTTGGAATCAGGGAGTCTGTGTTTTCCACTTTTTTTCTCCTGTACTTAAGATGATTATTTTTCCTGGGTCTTTGCTTCAAAGCCTCTGTGTCTTTCAGAATTTTTGGCATATAATAGAAATTTCAGGTCTTTTCCAAAGGAATTTTTTTTCCCTTTGGCTTTATTAAAAAGTTATATTAGGTCACTTTTTATAGAATTCTATAACTTACTATATCTAATTGTTTTAAGCCTAAGAAAGCCATCACCAAGACATCATGGAGATTATATCAAGGGGCGATGCAAGCTATTATCCTAGACCAATTTTCTGTCTACTATCTTTATTTGTATTTCTGTCATATATCCTTTCAGGTATTTGCTAATTTAGATGAGGGAAAAATTAGAGGACAAAAAAGAGGTTGGAAAATAGGATTGGGTCTTCCAGTAGCAATACAAGATCCAATTAGATAAAAATAACTTGAAACTTTTCAGAAACTATGTTTTAAAAATAAGCCCAGATAGCATCTCCTCCTGGAATTCTTTCCTTTCACCCCCGATAATATAAAAGACCTTTGTAAAACTCAGCTTATTTTTATCACAAATACTCTATTTGATTTTAATTATTTGTTTCTGTTTCCTCAACTGGGCTATGTTTGAGTGTAGGTCTGTATCGTACATTACCGTATCCCCAGCTTCCAGCACAGCACTCTTATATAGTAACCAAACAAGGTTATATATAAAATAACTGGTTTTAAGGGCTTTTCTCTCTGCCATGACCTAATTGAGTATTCAGTACTACCTATATGGAATTCTTATTTAATCCTCTTATAGGCCTTAAGTAGGAGGTTTTATTATTGCCCCCATTTTTATGATGATGACCTGAAGCATAGAGAGTTAAAGTTAAGTATCTTACTTAAAGTCATATAATGATTAAGCGGTAGAGCGAGGATTCAAAACAAGTAAGTCCTCTCACCCCTAACCACCATGCTGTACTGTTCCTCAGCATGAACAAATAGTGCTTCCTGAGTAATTTTGGCTTGAATCCTAAGATGCCTCAAAAACAGAATTTTGACCCTTAGCACCAAGCTGAAAGTATGGATGTGCTATCAGATACAGCTGCAGCAATGTTGAGAAATCTCCCCTTTTTCCTTTGTTGGATAAGCTGATGTGGAATTAGAGGTCTGACAGTTGGGCATCCAGAGAGCCCAAAAGAAGAGACACAGTTATCAAATCAACCTGATAATTAGCCCTGAATACTTAAACTTTTTTGTTCAGGTAGTTAATCCTACATCCTTTTAGCATGTATGCACAGTTTGCATGCTTTTCAACTCGCATCGCATCTCCAGCCGGCCTTTACTGTGCTGTGTTTTAGTGTAGAACTCATTGTGCTCATCTTGACCTTTTCTTGAGTTTTCAGTTTAAGTGCAAACTATATCTGGTGAGAACTTGAAGTGGAAATCATTTGGAATTATACTACCTGCAATGCCTCTGAAATACATTAAAAAGAACAATAGCTGTGATAAAGTATTCACAGCTTCTAAAAAATGTATTCATTTATATCCGCTGAGCATTGCTGAACAGTAGGTTTATTTAAAGTTAAATTACCTTTATATTCCCTTGCTTCTGTTCATTTCAGAGCAGTAGGATACTGTAGCCAGACTTCCCTTGAGCAACCAAAAAATGAGAAGCCTCTATAAAACCTAGGTATTTAACTGATTGCTTCAAACAATTGCTTTGAAAATGCAGTGGTGTTTTTGATGAAAGACCAACAAGTAAAATTTTCTATCAAACCCATTCTTTAGAGGAATAACTTTTTCAGTTGTTCATCTAATTGAAGGATATGAATGTATTCAGAAAATCCTCAGATGAATTTGTGAGGCAGTCTGCACAAACAGCATATTACAAAATTATAACAAATAGGGTTAAAAGGGAAGTTAGCACCACAATGCCAAAGCAGTTTTGTGTAGGTTCCTAATTAACTATTTCATTGCATTGTGTCCTTTGTGATTGCTCATGAGATGGCAGCAGACTTCATGACATGCAGCATGGAGAGAATATAAGCTCTTTTGCACAGTTCTCTAGACGGCTGCTTCTTTAAATTGGGCTGCCAACTGGCATCTGGGAAGTCAGCTCTGCAATATTTTAAGACTGGAGAAATGGGTGATTAGAGCTCAGCATTTAAAGTACTTCATTTTTAGGGACAGTTTTGCAGAATTTTCTTCTTATTCAATAGTGAATATAAGGAAAGTCACTCTTCCATTATTCGAAAAATAACTGAATCATCTATGACTTTTTTTTTTTTGCTAATCATTTAACTCTAATTTTAAATATTCCACTCCAGTGTGTTTAATTTCAATTGTGTGTTTAAATTCAATTGTGGTGAGGATGGCAATAATAATCCAATTGGAAACCTGGGTGAACCATTTTTAAAATGGACACACAAACCTAATTATTTGATTAAATGGTATACATTTCTTCGGAATTCTATTTTTTTTAAAAGATTTATTTAGAGAGAGAGAGTGCATGCATGAGAGGGAGGCATAGAGGAAGAGAGAATCTCAAGCAGACTCTGCCTTGAGCTCGGAGCCCAATGAGGGGCTTGATGCAGCGCTGGATCTCACGACCCCTGAGATCATGACCCTCAGATCATGACCTGAGCCGAAACCAAGAGTTGGATGCTCAACCGACTGCACCACCCAGAAACTCCTGGAATTCTATTCTGTATAGAGAGAATAGGAAGTCTTTTCTGGAGTATGTCTTAAAAATTGTCAAAACTTGCCTGTTCTAATAAAATCTTAGCATCTAATATAAATAGCCCTAGAGAAACACTTTGTTTCTTATCCTATGTACTTGAGAAGGTTTAATATCTAGGTCAGGAAATTTTATGATTCTGAAAGTAACTTTTCCCTATTTTATGTCCAAAAATGAAATGGCATTTTCTTAGATTCTCAGCAAAGGCAATTGAATATATATCTTCACTAGAATTCTGCTGTCCTGATGAAATTTGAGGGAGATTAACGAAAACTGTCAAATATAGTATAATCTTTAATCTGGGAGAGATGACAATGTATAAAAAGTGAATCATGTAAATGTAGAATATAAATAAAATTGCTAAAGAAAAGAATAACTTCCTGTCTGCCTCCAAAGGTTAGGGCTTTATTCCAAACTGTAAACACCTCTAGCTCACCTCTAGATATGAACAGTATTTATATTCAAGAATGGCTAATAAATTTTTGAGCATCCAACTTGACTGACTAAGGCTGTTTCAGCACTAGTTCTAAAATTATAGTCAATAAGTCTCATATAAATATAAAGATTTATTTGAGATAAGTGTCATAGAAAAGTAAAACATAAAACTTTATTATTTGATATTTTTATGTTAGTATTTTAGATTATTTAACCTTTTTTTGGCTGCTACTTAAGCCAATGTTTACTGGGGTTATGAATATTGCCTCTATCAATTCTATTGTAAATAAAGAATAGCTGGTCAGAGTGAATTTGTTTTGCTTTGGATCACCTTTGTGTGGAGCATGATCTAGGAGAGAAGAATTGAGTTGACTATATTACCCAATTGAAAGGATGTGATCTCAGAATGGATCCCTCCATTTCTATCTTCCTTTCCTTCCTCTGGCCACTGTGGGTACCCAGTTAACAGTATGGATCATGAGACAAATGTATTACTAGGATGTTCTCTCTCATTCTCTGTCTATGGAGTAACCTATGTAAGTCCTGTGTATCTTATTCCTAAATAAATGAACAAGGCATGATAACTTATTGTAATTCTCTTTCACAGATGGTTATTTGTCATAAGAGTAGGTCTTGCAGTGGATCTGGCTGTCTTTTGTGTGAACAAAACTTCAGTGATATTTGTTTACTTTTTAACAGAAAATTTTGAGAATGAATGGAAATTATGATATGCACAGTAATTTTTAATAGCATGGGATTAGGAGTTAATATGATGTGAAAAAATTTGCTGAATGTCTCTGAGCTTGTTACATAATTTTTTAAAGATTATTGTACCATCTATCAAGTAAGGATAACCATAGTATCTGACAGAATTGTTGTAGGGTGAAATAAGACAATATTATAAATTCCTTAACATTATGCCTAGCATACTAAGGGCTTAATAAATTGTTATTTAAAAATTTATATCATGTAGTAACTGAAACCAAACAAACTGAGAATAGAAATAGAATCTCAGACTTTATAGACAAGATGTAATTTCTTAAGCCATCACCATATGGCTATGTAATTATTCCCACAGAATGAAATAACAAATATTTTTAAATCTTTAAATGTTGTTTTCCTCATAAGATTGACATTTAAGATCTTACAGAGTTTTCCAAGCCAAAAAAATCATCCTTTTAACTATGTTTTTGTTAAGATATACAATTTCAACTATAAATGCAGAATATTGCAGAAGGTATTCTTCCTTTTACCATGGTTTTTCCAAACATATTGTCTATTTCTTTTGAGGAGTTTATACTTTAGCAATGAAGTATATTTGTATTTAACTAGTAATCATGTACATATACATAAATATATACTTACACATATATGTATATGTCATATATAAAATGACTGTGTGAGGTTTTCTGTAAGGCCTTGATGTAAGAAGGAATTTTCAAAAGTAATTATGAAATTCATCACTTTTCCTGATATAACATTTTTGTGCCAAAGTTGTAAAACATTTTGGCTGTCTGTAACTAGTCAGCAATGTATGATTTAATTTCGATTTTCATTTCTTTGTATTTTTAGGCAAAGCACTTCCTATTTAAACCAGATAAGCATTTTCTAATGTTCTAGGACTTTACTTAATTCACTGGGCATATGGTGGCTTAATTCAACTATTCATCTCCTGCCCCATTTCCAGACCTATCCTAATAGCAGTCACTGTTTTCCTCATCTTCTAAACTGAGCATCCTGAGTCTGCATCTCTGCTTTCAAAAAACAAACAAACAAAAAAACAACTGTAATACAATATCCAAGCTGCTACGGAAAGGGATTAAAATGCTGTAAACAGAATAAGGACACGTCTTTTTGTATAGTCTTTGAAATTTAAACAGCCATTATTAGTTAAAAGGATAATTTCCTTCTGCTTGCCTCCAAAGATTAGTACTATATTTCAAATATTTAGTAAAAGAGAAAGACTCTTACCTTGCTACTTTTGATTAGGAAAAGCAATTGTAGGCAGATGAAAGATCAGAAAAACCTCTATAAATATTCTTTCTTCAGAGGTAATGGAACTTGGGACTTGTGAACCAATTAAAAATGTTTTTCATTTTAAGTCTCTGCTTCTTGGGTATTGAGTATCAATTCGAAGCTGGATTGAAACTCAGAGATGTGCACAAATCTCATACTGGCTCAAGTAGGTCCAAAATTTTCCAGCAACCCATTGAGGCATTGAGAGCCATGTTTTGATCTCAGTCTGAGATTCTTAAGCTGCCAAGAAACTAGAGGGGGTAGGATTTTTATCCCAAGATATCACTCATAACACAGATGCCAGAGTCAGCCACTGACATCTCTGGCTAGTCCTGTGGAACTCCAGTCGACAGCTGGCTGCTTGGGCTGCCAAAACAATCCACAATATTTTGAGCTTCTGCCTTCATTCAGGTTTCCAGGCTTTGCAGAGAGATGGGAAAGAAATAGTGATTACATTTCCACTATTGTAAAGAAAGCCAGAAGATGCCATTTAAGAATGATTTGCAGCTTGGAGGAAGGAAGATAAACTTTCAGTGATATAATCATGGGCACCATTAGCCAGTGAGCAAATAAGTAAAAGGACTCCCCCTCTTGGAAGATACAGGCTCCTAGGAACAAGGCTGAGTCATTAGGTATAATTTTTGTGTGAAAGAAAATATGCCTCCTTCTTCAGGTAGAGAGAATAGCTTGGCACGTCCCACTTACCTTTGTGACCACTGTATGTGGTAAACCCGAGTCTCATAAGCCTTTAGGGCCCAGATGAATTTCTTTATAGGAAAGATTGAGACAACAATTATAGTACCTTTGGGCATTCTTAACTTATTTATCCAGATTTACTGTCATTATAATTACTCAGATATCTACCTTTAAATATCAGAAGGGAAACGCCTGTGTTGTTTTCCCTTTAAGTGATGTAGATCTGAAATATCAGGTGCAAATAAAAAGTAGGATTCCAACATGATCTGATCTATTATCATACAGCTGGCTTTAGCTTAACAATGTAATGAGTTTATAAAGGATAATTTAAAACATTCCAAAATTAGACCCCAACACTTAAAAATATGTCAACACATCCCAATAGTTCATAAGACCAATGAGTGTGCTAGTTAGTTCTAGCTTTATCACCACCTACTGTGTTATTGGTACAAAATATGTGTTCCATGAACATTTATTGGCAGAAAGAAGGAAGTAAGGAAAGGAGGGAGAGAGAAAGGAAGGATGGAAGAGAAATGAAGAAAGACTTAAAAGCTTTTAAAAATGTGATAGCATCTAGAAACTAAAGCTAATCAGATTTTTTGAAATTTCTAACATAATTCTTTTACCTGCAGAAGACTTAAAGACAATTTTAATATATAAGATAAATTACAACTTTTGATCCACTTGTTTCTGTTAAAATATTTTCCTGAGAGAAAAACAAAGGTACTAAAGACAAAGTAAAGTATCATCTGGGTATATTGAGTAAAGCTCATAATAATCCCAGGCCAGAGGGCTTATAACTAGAAAGATAAAATAGTTATTATAGAGATTAGGTGAAAATCAACATAACATTGTAGCCAAAAGCCATAGAGTTGATGGCAGCAATACATATAGAGAGGGGAAAATACCTTTTTTAAATGTTGAAAGTTTATGAGTCAAAAATAATCTACAATTTAGTTTCCAAATAATCTATTTCATTCAAATTTTTTAAGTAAATTATGTTTATTGATTACCTATTAACATGTCAAGAACCCTGCTTTAAAAAATTGTGATCTCAACTACAAATATATCAGGAGAATTGACTAGAACTTACAGGCATTAGAGTGAGAATATAAATCGGCCTCTTAGACACAGAGGGAGCAAGAATTCAGGCTGCTGCTAGTGTTGTGGGATGTCCTGGGATATGATTTAATGCATGAAGAAAATGTACTTTGAAGAGACAATGAAAAACTAGTCTCAAGAGGATTTTATCTATAATTGCATTTTATGTGCTAGAATTACGAGACAAAGGCAAGGGCATTGCCTGAGTGTTGAGTGAGCTAAGGGCAAAATCTGCCTTTGACCAGAGTGGCCTTAGGAAACCAGATCTTGCCAAAACCACAGTATAGGATGCTGCAGATGTAATAGGGTTTATCAATGATGCAGTTTTGAGTGTTCAACACATTTTCAATATAAAAATTAAACTGGAACAATGGGAGGTGCCATGAGGAAATGACAGAGATTACAACTGTTATATTTGAATTAGGAAATTTCTTTACATTGATAAGCTGGGCAGATAAAAAGGTAATAGCAGGAGTGTGAAAGAGTGTGTGTGTGGAAAATTGTTGTGTAGTAAGACTAGTTGGTGACAAATTTCAACCAAACTGTCAAAAGCCAGTAAAAAACTGTTTTCCATGACGGGGGTGGGGGGATTGTCTTTTAATGCCAAACTCTTGAGAATAACCAAATTCTTGACTTTCAAGATGCTCGGACTCAAAGTTTCCCATATGCTATTATATTAATTTCCTTCCTTTGTGACTGAGACCCTAATACGTTAATATGATTAATTAATTACATATATAATATTAATTAATATTCAACAACACTATAAAATACATCACAGAGTCCTTAAGGACAAAATGGACTCGTACTAGACATCTACCTTTTATTCAAAAGTCCCTTCAAATAGAAATTAGTGGGTATATCCTTCAGTGGGACATGATTTGCTTTACTTCCTGCTAGAGCTGTCCATGTATGTGAGCTTATTAGCCTGTGTTGTGCAGGTGTGTGTATGTCTATGTGGAAAGGGATGAGATGTTATTTTTTTAAATCTGTTAACACTTCTGAATCCATTTATGATTTCTCTTAAATTTCATGTCAGGAATACACATTAAAATGTAAATAATTACTTCATTTTTTTTAAAGATTTTATTTATTTATTTGAGAGCGAGAATGAGAGAGAGAGCATGAGAGGGGGAGGGTCAGAGGGAGAAGCAGACTCCCTGCTGAGCAGGGAGCCCGATGCGGGACTCGATTCCGGGACTCCAGGATCATGACCTGAGCCGAAGGCAGTCGCTTAACCAACTGAGCCACCCAGGCGCCCCAATTATTTCATTTTTTAACTGATGTTTCTCCTCTGTGACAGTGATGGCCTCTGGCCACCACAACACAGAAGACATTAGAGGTCATAGCGATAGTGAAATACCACATACTTCAGATATATGCCATTTGTATTTTTGAGTGAACACTGCATGCTGGCACAGTATTAGATTCTGTGAGGACATCAAAGAAATGGAAGAGATTACTCTTGTCCCCAAGGCAAGAGCAGTTTTACTGCACTTTTCTCAAATGAAAATGTATGTAGCTCCTGAATTGGTCAACTTTCTTAGGAGTAGCATGTTTTCCTTTCTAAAGATCTCATAAAACATTTTAGTTCATACCATCCCACTGGATGGAAAGATTCAATGGAAGCTTCACATAGATTTAGTGGAATGGGCGGCGGAGGGGTGGGGGGGAGTTGGGGGAAATACCAGAATGTCAGCACTTCATTGAGAACAGAAAAGTGATGCCAGATAAGATGTTGAAAGCCTGTAAAACTGGCTTATGACAAAGGCAAGAACACATTTATTTGTGATTTCTCTTCAACAGTTCTGTGCCAAATTTCTGTTGCATTTGTACAGATTTTATTGGCTGCCTTAGACCATTGATTTGAGAATTCATAGTCATCCTTTTTTTCTTCTTTTAAATTTGTTCAACTGTCTAAGGCAGAGGGTAAAGGTTGGAATGGGGGTTTACACTTTTTTCATACTCTGTGAGCTGTTAAATGCAGATTTTTACAGTAACCACTGATATATATCAAGATAATGATTCTGGGTCTCAGATAATGGGAAAGAATAGATAAACTACCTTAGCACAGAATGAGGTATAAAATCCATTCCTAGATGGGGAATATCTTGTGGATATACATATTAACAAGACATTATGAATACATTAAAACAATGGAAGGAGTTTAAGTAGGGGCATGTAATAGGCATTTATTCCCTAAATTATCCTTAATGTTCAACAAAGAGAGTAAAGGAAGATAAATCTGGAAGTACAAATGGGTAATTACAAAATTATGAGGGAATTTACTAACTTATAGTAAAATTAGTATTAGTAGAAGGGGCCAGAAGCAAGGAAGAGAAATAGCAATCAAGTAGGTATAGACTCTCCAGGGAGGAAACCATGTAGTCTGTAAGGGAGTGTGTAAGTATAGTGTAAATAAAGATTATTTGCACTTAGGACATTTTCTGATTTTCCAAAATTCAGCTTTGGACCTGAGTATAACCTGAGATTTTTTTTTTTTTATTTCTTCTGTCACTCACATTTTCATTTTTAAAAGCTATAGTGATTGAGGGACACCTGAGTGGCTCAGCCATTAAGCGTCTGCCTTCGGCTCAGGTCATGATCCCAGGGTCCTGGGATTGAGCCCTGCTTCAAGCTCCCTGCTCAGTGGGAAGCCTGCTTCTCCCTCTCCCACTCCCCCTGCTGTGTTCCCTCTCTCGCTATATCTCTCTCTGTCAAATAAATAAATAAAATCTTCAAAAGCTATAGTGATTGAAGTACAAATTGATAAAATGTTTTTTTCTAAAGTTACACAGCCAGAAGCTGAAACCACAAGCTTCTGTATCTCCAATAATTTTGCTCTAAATAGTTGGGAAAATGAACTCTTTATTTGGATTAAGAATGGTGATGTTTCTGGGAATAAAGAGCTACTTGTTACTGTCTCCTGACCAGAATCAAACCAAGTGGACTGAGAAATGATTGTGTCCATAAGAATGCCTAAAAAAAAAAGCCAGTGTGAGATAGTAGGAGATTTTCACTATGTATAACTAATAGAAAACTCTATAAAATAAGATTGTTGTATGATAATGGATCTGGTACATTGGGCTGTTTCTTAACTCAGTAACTGCCTTAAATGACCAAGTTGTTGGAGCTGAAGTTAATGGTGAGCTCTCTGGGGGCGCCTGGGTGGCTCAGTCGTTAAGCGTCTGCCTTCAGCTCAGGTCGCGGTCCCAGGGTCCTGGGATCAAGCCCCTCATCAGGCTCCCTGCTTGGCGGGAAGCCTGCTTCACCCTCTCCCACTCCCCCTGCTTACGTGTCCTCTCCCACTGTGCCTCTCTCTCTGTAAAAATAAATAAAAAAAAACTTAAAAAAAAAAAATGGTGAGCTCTCTGATGTCTTATTCCTGAAATAAAATAAGATGTCTGCTTCTTTTGATATAAAATGCTTTAAGCTCATATGTATTAATTAGATTTTTATTCAGGAAAGTGTATTATTATAAGCTTAAGATATTCATTTATTGGGTGATTTAGTTGAAGACAATTTACAGTTACAGTATTTAAAATAGAAATGATTCCCAGCCTACTTGCACACTTCATTAGACTGGAGAAAAAGAGAAAACTGTAAATTATACATATTTCACAGACACATTTAAAAGAATTTAATGCCAGAAGTCCTTCATAATATTAGAAATCATGGTCCAAGAAAGGGCTGTTAGAATGGATTTTTAAAAGTCTTAAGACCTAGAACACACACACACTGTCACAGTTCATGGTGCAGTGAGCTGATAAATGCTTTGAGGGTCACAAGTGTACATAAATTTAGGAATTGTTGCCTCTCCCCAATTTATAGTGTGAAGAGGTAAGAGAGCCTTCTTTAGGGTTAACTCTGAACAAATGACAAGGTCTGAAGCATCATAACTCTGTGATGATTAGAATCACCAAGCTGGATTTTTATTTTCTCTATTTGCTGAGTTTCTTCTCATCAATACTACTCCTTTGCCCTGGCCCTGCTCCCAACCCATGTGATGACTTGATGCAAATCTTTAATTGGGCATCATATTGAATTATTTCATTGCATAATAGTCCATTATCATCTGGAGAATTTTCATGAGCATAAAGTTGATAAAAAGAGTTCTGATTCCTGTTTCTAAAACCATTTTATTTACAGGTGGATTTATTATGAAATTAATAAAAAGCTTAAGCTTCAGATCCCTTTGCTTCCCCTGGTAGAGGTCCTAGTAACAAATTAATGTGGTTGAATAATTTTATAAGTTTTCAAAAAAAAATTGTTTTAACTGCAGTTAGTTAAGACCCACCATCTTGTATCACACATCCTGTTCATTACACTTTTCCTTTAGTCAGGTGGTATTACGTAATGGTATGTTTGGGTTGCAGCTAAAGGGGAAGATGAATTTAGTGGGATGTATTTATGTTTTATAGTCATTTTGTTTATAGTTATTGCTTGCTATCCTGGTGTAGGAATGGTGTCTACAATTGTTCCCACACTCACTGTGCTGATTTACCTGACTTTGTGAGCCTAAGGTGTAGGACCAGAAGTCTCATCGCTATATGAACATGGCCCTGGGCAATGGAAATACATGTGTAGTGACAGTGAAACTATTTTAGCCATCTGGCAGCAGAATTAATATATGGAACCATTTCCAATTATTGGCACATTTGCTAATGAGTGTTGTTCAGTCAAAGAATATCTAAGATTAGTCATTTCACAATAAAGCATGAAATGCTATGAAATTGTATAGTTTATATATGAAAGAAACGAGAGAAGATTTTCAAGTTTGACAACAATCATAAATATGTAAATATTATCATTAATAAGCTATGAAGCTGAAACATTTCTGAATTATCGGTATTAAAATTAAGTTAAATATTAAATATTACAAAAATTCTTTTTTAAATTTATTTTTTGAATCCAAGTATAATTAACATACAGTGTTATATTAGTTTAAGGTATACAATATAATGATTCAACAGTTCTATATACTAAGGTTAAATATCACTTGGAATTTATTCTGGCGTATGATATGAGAAGTAGATCCAGTTTTTTTTCTTTTTAGTTAGTCTCAAGCCATTTATTTAAAAAAACTTTAAAGCCACCTTATCACATGTGAAATTCTGATATGCAATTGGGTTTACTTCTGGGATTTTCTATTCTGTTCAATGGTTCTTTCTTTATATTTAAGCACCAGGACCACACTATTTTAATTATAGAGGCTTTATGTTCTGTTTAATGTTTGATAAAGCTACTGTCATCATTTTTTTTTCTTTTTCAAGCGTTTTCAGGCTATCTGAGCTTTTTTCTTTTAAATAAACTATGAATCACATTAAATTTTTAGTTTAACTTAGGATATATTAGTATCTTTCTTAGTTTCCAAGGCTTATCATAACAAAGTTCCATAAACTGGATGACTTATTTATTATATCATAGTTCTGGAAGCTAGAAATTCAAAAATCAAGGTGTAGGTCAGTCTATACTTCCTTCTTAAAGTCTCTAATGGAAGATCCTTCCTTGCCTCGTCCTAGTTTCTGGTGTTTGCCAGAAATTTTGCAATCCTTGGTGTTCTTTGGCTTTGTTGGACTCATCACTTCAATCTCTGCCTGTCATCACATGTCTGTCTTCTTCCTGTATGTCCGTCTTCTCAGGACACCAGTCATACTGGATTAGGACCCACCCTAAAGACTCTTATCTCCAACAACTCTATTTTCAAATAAGGCCACATTCATTCACAGGTTCCAGGTGTTAGGACTTTAACATATCTTTTGGGGGAACCCACTTAAGCCCATAATAGTGGGCTTTATGATGTTTATGATGTTGTCTTACTATCTTTATGATGTTATCTTACTATCTCAGAAAATGGAGTGCCAATTTATTCACCTATTTCAGTATGGTAAATGGAGTCTCCTATGATATCTTCTGACTTTTTTTTTTTTAAAGATTTTACTTATTTGTCAGAGAGAGACTGCACAAAAAGGGGGATCGGCAGGCAGAGGGAGAAGCAGGCTCTTTGCTGAGCAAGGAGCGCAGTGCGGGACTCGATCCCAGGACCCCGGGATCATGACCTGAGCTGAAGGCAACCGCTTAACCGACTGAGCCACCCAGGCATCCCAGACATTTTTATGTGTATGAAGTTTTTTGAGTTCTGCATGTTTATTTATCACTTGCCATTTGTTAAATACTCCAACTATTTGTAGTAACATGAAAATATACAATTGTAAGGTTGAAGTATCTTACTGTTGCAAAATATTATTATTTTGCTTTCTGCATTGCAATTGTAAAGTCTCTCATCCTTTCTTTCCTCTGATTGTACTTGTGGATACCTTCAACAAATGTTTAACATTAGTGGAGATATTGGGCAGCCTTTCTTTTTTCCTGACTTCAGACTTTCTCATTAAGATGCTAGATGTTGAGGGGTGCCTGCGTGGCTCAGCCGGTTGAGCGAGTACCTTCGGCTCAGGTCCTGATCTCAGAGTTCTGGGATCGAGCCCTGAGTCAGGCTCCCTGCTCAGCAGGGGAGTCTGCTTCTCCCCCTCCCCTTGCTCATGCTCTCTCTCTCACCCACTCTCTCTTTTTCAAATAAATAAATAAAATCTTAAAAAAAAGATGCTAGATGTTGAGATAAGGTATGTGTGTGTATGTGTATATGTATATTTGTATTATTACAAACATTCTTAAGGTGAGCATTTCTATACTTTTCATTGTCAGGGTTTGAGAACTATTACATTCATTCAAAAAGGAAATTTGAATATTTTTTTCTTTTTCTATGCTCTAGAACAATTAGCATCTTACATAAAAGCATTTTTAATAGTAAGTTACTATAAAGCCATATGGACCTGATACTTTTACCTGGGGGAGCTCTTTAACTACTTTCTATATTTTCTGTTGTCATTGTTCAGTTAAAACTTGACCAGAGTCAATTTTGGAAGGTATTTTTATATAAAAATATCAATTTCTTCTGTTATCAACTTTGTTTGAATGGAATTGTATGAAATACAAAAATGTATTCCATCTTAAAAATATTAAGTCTTCCAATCCATCTGAACATAAGATGGTTTTCACTTTAACAATATTAAATCTTCCAGTCCATCTAAACACAGGGTGGTTTTTAATTTACTTAGGTCTTATTTAATTACATTCAACAATATTTTGTAAGTGTTGGCATATACATCTTATACATCTTTAATTAAATGTAATTTTAAGTATTGAATTATTTTGCTGCTCATATGAATGGAATTGTTTTCTTAATTGCATTTCTTATTCATTGTTAGAGGATAGAAATAGATTGATTTTTGTATATGGATCTCCTATCCTGCAACTTTGCTAAGTTCATTAATTCTGGGATTATTTTTATTTATTCTTCAAGATTTTCTATGAACAACATCATGTCATCTGTGAATACAGATAGTTTTGCTTCTTCTTTTCCAATGCCTTTTCCAATGCCTTTTATTTCTCTTTTGCCTAGTTGCTGTGACTAGAATCTCCAGGTAAGAGTGGACATCTTGCCTTCTTCCTAAGCATAAAAAGAAAGAATTCATATTCACCATTAAATATAATATTAGCTGTGGGTTTTTCATAGATAACAGAGTGAGGAATTTTTTTTTACTGTCATATTTTTTGAGTGTTTTTATAATGAAAAGGTGTTGGATTTTGTCAAATGCTTTTTCTGCTATATTGTCCTTTATTCTGTTAATTTGGTGGTTATATTGATTGATATTCATGTATTAAATCAATCTTACACTCCAAGCAAAAAATTCCACTTAGTCATGGTAAATAATCCTTTTTATATGTTGCTGGATTCAGTTTGCTATTATTTTGTTGAGCCTTTTGCATTTATATTCATAAGGAATATTGGTCTGTAGTTTTCCTGTGAAGATTTTGTCTAGTTTTGGTGTCAGTATAACACTAATTACAAAATAAGTTAGGAAATGTTACCTTTTCTATTTTTTGGAAGCCTTTAGGTAGCACTGGTTTAAATTTTTGATAGAATTCACCAGTGAAGCCATCTGGGTGTTGGATTTTATTGTGGGAAGTTTCTGTGCTAATGTTCTTTTGCTGCTATAAACACAAACTTAGTGGTTTAAAAAACACAAATTTATTATCTTACAGTTCTGTATATTAGAAATCCAGCACAGGTTTTGCAGAGCTAACATCAAGATATTGGCAGTGCTTCTTTTTTGCCCCCCTAGAGTTTCTGGAAGTCCAGAATGCATTTCTTGCCTTTTCCACCTTCTAGAGGGCAGCTGCATTCCTTGGCTGCTGGCTCTCTTCATCCATCTTCAAAACTAGCAAAGTTGGACCTCTCTGATCATTCTTCCATAGTCACATCTTGGCTTGACTCCAGCCAGAAATGGTTCTCTGCATTTAAAGACCTACATAATTAGGTTAGAACACTGACTGGGGAAATAATCTCCCTGTCTCAAGTTCCTTAATTTAATCATACATGCAAAGTCTCTTTTTTCCATGTAAGGCAACATATTTACAGGTTGCAGGGTTTAAGACATGGACATAATTCTGCCTACCAGATTTAAAACTTACTTATTCAATTTCTTTAAATGTTATAGGTCTATTTAGATTTTCTATTTCTTTCTGAATCTCTTTGGGTAATTTTTGTCTTTCTAGAAGTTTGTACATTTGATCTAGATTATCTAATTTGTTGGCATACATTTCTTCACATATTTTTCTCATTATTGTTTTTATATTTTTAAGGTTGGTGATGATGCCCCCTTTGTTTTTTTTTTTTTATGTTATGTTAATCACCATACATTACATCATTAGTTTTTGATGTAGTGTTCCATTGATTCATTGTTTGCATATAACACCCAGTGCTCCATGCAGTACATGCCCTCTTTAATACCCATCACCAGGCTAACCCATCCCCCCACCTCCCTCCCCTCTAGAACCCTCAGTTTGTTTCTCAGAGTCCATAGTCTCTCATGGTTCGTCTCCCCCTCCAATTTTCCCCCCTTCATTCTTCCCTTCCTGCTATCTTCTTCTTCTTCTTCTTTTTTTTTTTTTTTTTAACATATAATGTATTATTTGTTTCAGAGGTACAGGTCTGTGATTCATCAGTCTTAACACAATTCACAGCGCTCACCATAGCACACCCTCCCCAATGTCTAACACCCAACCACCCCATCCCTCCCACCCCCCACTCCAGCAACCCTCAGTTTGTTTCCTGAGATTAAGAATTCCTCATATCAGTGAGGTCATATGATACATGTCTTTCTCTGATTAGCTTATTTCACTCAGCATAATACCCTCTGGTTCCATCCATGTCATTGCAAATGGCAAGATCTCATTCCTTTTGATGGCTGCATAATATTCCATTGTATATATATACCACTTCTTCTTTATGCATTCATCTGTCAATGGACACCATCCTCTTTCCATAGTTTGGCTATTGTGGACATTGCTGCTATAAACATCGGGGTGCATGTACCCCTTTGGATCCCTACATTTGTATCTTTGGGGTAAATACCCAGTAGTGCAATTACTGGGTCGTATGGTAGCTCTATTTTCAACTTTTTGAGGAACCTCCACACTGTTTTCCAGAGTGGCTGCCCCAGCCTGCATTCCCACCAACAGTGTAGGAGGGTTCCCCTTTCTCCGCATCCTTGCCAACATTTGTCGTTTCCTGACTTGTTAATTTTAGCCATTCTGACTGATGTGAGGTGGTATCTCATTGAGGTTTTGATTTGGATTTCCCTGATGCCGAGCGATGTTGAGCACTTTTCATGTGTCTGTTAGCCATTTGGATGTCTTCTTTGGAAAAGTGTCTGTTCATGTCTTCTGCCCATTTCTTGATTGGATCATTTGTTCTTTGGCTGTTGAGTTTGATAAGTTCTTTCTAGATTTTGGATACTAGCCCTTTATCTGATATGTCATTTGCACATATCTTCTCCCATTCTGTCGGTTGTCTTTTGGTTTTGTTGACTGTTTCCTATGCTGTGCAAAAGCTTTTTATCTTGATGAGGTCCCAATAGTTCATTTTTGCCCTTGTTTCCCTTGCCTTTGGCGATGTTTCTAGGAAGAAGTTGCTGTGATGCCCCTCTTTCATTCCTGATTTAATAAATTGAGTCTCTTTCCTGCCTCCTCCTTTCTCTCTCTCTCTCTCTTAAAAATTTTCTTGGTCAGTCAAGCTGAAACCTGATTAATTTTGGTGATCTTTTTAAAAAACCCTTTTGTCTTCATTCAATTTCTCTACTGTTTCTACCTACATTCTGATCTTTATTATTTCTTTCATTTTGCTTGATATGAATGTAGTCTGTTTTTCTTTTTTTAGTTCTTAAGGTAGAAGTTTAGGTTAATGATTTGAGATATTTCATTTTTTTTTTAAGGTAGAGATTTGCAGCTATAATTCCCCTTTAGGAAATACTTCAGCTGAATACCATGTTTTTGTTGTTGTTGTTTTTACGATGAAAAAATTTATATTTAGATTTAGCCAGCTAGACTCAGTTTAGATGATCTCAATTTTATTGGCAACAACCAAAGCATCATAGTCAGAAGCCAGTTGAACCTATGCCTTCTTCCCTCCATCGGACCTGATCAGGGTGTTGACCTTGGCCACGTGAGTGTCATAGAGCTTCTTCACAGCCTCTTTGATCTGGTGCCTGTTGGCCTTGACATCCACAATGAACACAACTGTGTCATTGTCTTCCATTTTCTTCATGGCTGACTCGATATGCAGTGGGAACTTGATGATGGCATAGTGGTCAAGCTTGTTTCTCCTGGAGGTGCTCTTTCAAAGATATTTGGGTTGCCTTCAGAGAGGCAATGTCTTGGGCCATGGGAAGGTAGGTGACATGCAGTTTTTGTGTGTGTGTGTGTGTGTGTGTGTGTGTGTGACTGTGGATGCCTTTCAACACCGCTTTCTTGGCTTTCAAAGGCTTTGTTTTGGCTTTGGCTTTGGGAGGGGCAGGGGCTTCCTTCTTTGCCTTTGGTGCTACCTTTGTGAAAGGGATTTGAATACCATAAGTTTTAAGTGTTGTTTTTGTTTTAATTCATAGTAAAGTATTATCTAATTTCCTTTGTGATTTCTTCTTTGATCTATTGGTTATCTATGTGTGTTAATTTCCAAATATTTGTGAATTCAACAACTTCCTTCCGTTATTAATTTATAATTAAACTGTTGGGTGGCTGGGTGGCCTAGTCGGTTAAGCATCTGCCTTTGGTTTAGGTCATGAGCCCCCTGTCAAGCTCTCTGATCAGTAGGGAGTCTGCTTCTCCGTCTGCCCCTCCCTCCACTCATGTTCTCTCTATCTCATTCTCTCAAATAAATAAATAAAATCTTAAGGAAAAAAAAGATACTTTATATGATTTCAGTCCTTTGAAATTTCTTGGGTCTTATTTTATGAACTAACATATGGTCTATCCTAGAGAATATTCCATGTACACTTGAAAAGAATGTGTAGTCTGCTGCTCTTGAGTAGATGTGCTTTAATTCTAGTTGATTTCTGATGTTGTTCAAGTTTTCTATTTTCTTATTGTCAAATGTTAATCTTATGGAGGATCCCTTTGTTGTGACAAGTCACATGCCACAAAGAACACTGTTTTTGCTGAGATTCAGCCATTTTTCTTGAATCAGTGGCCCTGGAATTATTGCAATCTTTTGTTTAATTTCTAGAGTTGTGAAAGTGTTGCTTTTCATGATTTTTCCAGTGTTCTTCCTACTTAATGGAGAAGAGAGAGAGAGATAATATATAAGTTCTTCTTTGGGACATTGTATGTTTCTTTCCTACCATAACCAATATTCAGTCTTGACCTGTCCCTTGTCCCTTACTATCTTCATAACTTCAGCAAATTCTCAAGTTTTGTATTTCAGAATCTCTATTTGTAAAAGGGGTACTATAATGCCCACTTCATAGAGCTCTTATGAGGGCAACATGTCAAACAATTAGTAGAATGTACCTGAATGCAGTACATGCCAAGGAAATTATAGCTTTTAGATGTCACTACTTAAAGGAAACCCTTTCTTTCCCTTTCCCAGCAGAGGATGGTACAGAAGTTTCTTTGTGTCCAGATTTCCAGACTACTCAGACTGTTTAGTGATGTTGATTTTAGTATACAACAATGAGGGTACATGTGGTGGTCTTTCTCACACTTGTGAATTCTTTTGCTGAGTCACTGGTCATGTTCAATTGGATATTTACCTGCCCTACTCACTTTGAAAGCTGCAGATCACATGGTTCTGAGAACTTACAGGTTTTACCAAATAGAAAATAACATTGATTTTTGTTTGGGATTGAGTTTTTTTTAAAAAGTGCATTTCTCAGGGCACCTGGGTGGCTCAGTCATTAAGTGTCTGCCTTCGGCTCCGGTCATGATCCCAGGGTCCTGGGATGGAGCCCCACATCGGGCTCCCTGCTCCGTGGGAAGCCTGCTTCTCCCTCTCCCACTCCCCCTGCTTGTGTTCCTCTCTGGCTGTGTCTCTCTCTGTCAAATAAATAAATAAAATCTTAAAAAAAAAGTGCATTTCTCTTTCTATGGTTTCTTTTATTCATCAGAACATACTGGCAATTGGATATGATCTGCTATTGTGCATTCCTAAGTTACCTTATATGTCTGGTAAATTAGCCTTGGTCTTTTATACTTAAAGTCTACTAAGAGTCTTGTGACACATACAAAACTTGACCATTTGTCATTTTCAGTGAGAATTCCTCCTTCCTATTTTCCTCCTCTCTTAAGTATAATGTTTACAATAGGGAAATCCCTGTCTTTCATTGCAGAAGTCAGAGGAACTCCATCAACATCCTTGTAGAAAGAATATATGCACTTGATATGGACTTGCTTTTCAGAACATTTATGTCTGGAACTGAATTTGTAGCAGCTGAGGCAAAATCAAAGTGCTGGTTAAAATCTGTGCATTTGTGGACTCAGCAGCAGTTTGCCAAATGATGGTGGAAGCATTGTTCTGGATAATTATTGCTTTTGGCCTTCTAGAACTGCTTCAGTTTCTGCTCATTTTCCAAAACGTTTCCTTTTATAGTTGGTCTATCATTGGTCCCCATTTCATAGAACTAAGAATCCCATTAGATGAAAAGGTATGCATAATCTGGCCCACCCTTCTTGGTAGCTTCATTATTTTGCCTGCTACTCTAGCTTAAATACTCTGTGCCTCAACCACACTGAATTTCATGTTATTTTTATAAGTAGCAAGTTCAGTTTTCAATAACACCTGTATTAGTTTTATGTTATTGACATAACAAATTACCACAAACTTAATGGTTTAACCAACATTTTTTTTTAATTACAGTTCTGTTGGTCAGAGGTCTGATCCAGCTATCACTGCACTAAAATAAAGATGTTAACAGCATTCTCCTCCTTTCTTGAGGCTCTGAGGAATGAACCATTTCCTTGCTCATTTGAATTGCTGGGAGGATTCAATCCCTTGTGGTTGTAGGACTGAGGTCCCTGTTGTTGGGCTGGCTATAAACTAAAGGTCATTCTCAACTTCTACAAGGCCACAGAATTCTTTGGCTAATGGTTCCCTTTACCCATTTTCAAAGCCAGTAATGGCAGGTCAAGTTCTTGTCATGTGTCCCCATTCTGAGCCATCTTCCATCATTGTGTTTCTCTTTGACCACAGCCAGGAAAGGTTCTTCACTATTAGGACTATGCAATTATATATACATATAATACAGGATAATCTCCCCACATCAAAGTCTATATTCTTAATCACATCTGTAAAGTCCCTTTTGCCATATAAGTTAACATATTCACAAGCTCCAGACATTAGGCAATGGACATCTTGAGGGACCATTATTCTACCTACTACAGTCCACTCTTTGGCTTCAAATGATTCACATTCTTCCCACATAAAAAATACATACAATTCATCCCACATCCCAAATCCTCCAAAAGTCTTGATGCATTACAACATCAACTCTAAGTCCAAAGTCTTACCTAAATCTTATCAGCTGAAAAATCTCAAATATCATTATCTATATCATCCAGATTAGGTATACTTGAGGCTTTGATAATCTGTCTTTGGCATATTTTCTCCCCATCTATGGGCATGTGAAACTAAAGAGCAAATGATCTGCTTCCATAATATGTGATGGGACCAGATGTAAGATAATACTTATAGACATCCTGGTTGAAAAATGGATAAAATGGAAGGAGAAAGGAGTCACCACTCCCAAGAAATTTTGAAACTCAACCTGGAAAACTGTATTAGATTTCAAGACCTGGGGATAATCCTTTATAGCTTGTGGCTCTACCCTCTAGCCTCTAGGCTCTCTGCTCTGAGTCATTCTTCTTTTTCTCATAAAAGGCAGCAAGTGTTTACAGCTGATGGTTTTATCAGCTTGTTTCCTGCCAGTAGTATTTGGAAGGGAGGGTGTAGTGGTGCACAGCTATGGCCTCCTTTTATTTGGGACTCCTATTTCCTTTTGGTCCAAGGTGGTGGTGTCTCTGCTTGTATAAAGTACTTAAGAACCTTGAGAGTCTCCTGTATATGTCACTGTGATTTATGTCATTAGCGGGAGGATTGTCCATAGCTCTTTCCTAGATAATCCCATTCTTATTTTTGACTTTTGCTGAGATAGCTGAGGGAAAATGCCCTTAAACTTCCTAGATCCTTTCCTGGTTTAAATGAGATCTGTGATCCACACTTTTAGTCTGTTCAAAGAGCTTTTCATGTAACTGAATACTTTGACCCCTTGATCTTTCTGAGGCAAAAGTTTGTAGAGCTACATTCCTGGGTGTGTTTTGTTTGTCTAGAGCATGCTTCCTGACTGTGAATCTCTTAATTTTAGCATTTTTTTGGATCTGGATAGTCTGAAAATTTCTCAAATCCTGAAGTTCTGGTTCCTATTCATTTAACATTTTTTTTCCTCTTAAATTCTCATATTTTTACTCTAAGCCTCAAGAAGATCATCTAACACTTGTTTAGAAATCTCCTCAGCTCAATATCCAGGTTCAAAACTCACAAATTTTCTTTTCCACATAACTGCAGGGCAGAGTTCCACTAAGCTTTCTGCCACTATTTAACAAAGGATCACCTTTCTCTAGTTTCTAGAAACATGTTTCTCATTTCCTCCTGGGCCCTCACTGGAAGTACTTTCTCTGTCCATATTTCTAACAGTTTATTCATGATGGTTCATATATCCGCTGAGCAATTTAGTTTTCATCTACCATGCTCCTTACTTCATTCTGAGTTTTCAACAACAGAGTCATCAGTATCCATATTTCTTACAATAGTCTGTTCAAATCACTCTAGACGTTTTCTGTCATAATCCTCATGATAGATGAACGAGAAAAGAAATATTAATAGATTACAAATTTTAAAAACTGACAAATACCTTAAACTTCTAAAAATCCAGAAAATTAACATGCTATTTTTGTTAATAAACTGCCTAAAAAACCCCTGTAATACTTTTCTCCCCCACAACTTGGTAACCTACCCTGCAATTATCCCATCATATTCCAATAATTTTATGATATCAATTATATTGGAGAGAAGAAAAAGATAATTTGGTTATTCCTCTAACATCAATGATTTTTTTTTAAAGATTTTATTTATTTATTTGAGAGAGAGAGTGAGAGAGCACAAGAGGGGACAGCGGGAGAGGGAGAAGCAGACTCCCCACTGAGCAGGGAGCCCGATATGGGACTCGATCCCGGGACTCCAGGATCATGACCCCAGCCGAAGGCGGTCGCTTAACCAACTGAGCCACCCAGGCGTCCTCAATGATTGTTTTTTGTTCTTATTTTCATATGTTAGAAATGTTTATGTCTCACAACTTGTAATTGGAAATGTCATGTAGAGTTTTAGAATTATTATAAGTTGGCAAAAGCTTTTTTGAGTGTTTTCTTATTGTAAGATTTCAGGGCACATAGAGTTTTCCCTTGTATTTTCCAGTCTCAAGTACTATTTGAATTGTTCATGGTCATTAATCAGCTTGTCATTGATTCACTATAGCTATAGATTATGGGGATTTTTTTGGGTTAGTGTCACTATTTTGTGTCAACTGAGAAATAAATATATTTCCCATATGTTAATATGACTTCACGTCTCTTCATGAATTTGATTATAAAAAATATACCAGAGTCTATTCAATATAACATCCATTGATTTAGTGATGAATATATTTATACAGGAGGTTTATCATTGGAGTATATATTTTTTAGGCCATTTCAGTTTCGAGGTGGCATTTTTGTAAATAATTTCAAGGAAATGCAGTTTTCATAAGAATAAGATGCAACAGATATACTAAGATATGACCTCATATACTGTAATGCATCAAATATGTGACCTCACACATAGAATACTCCCTCTTTGTAGTACTTCTACAGATACAGAAATTCTGATAAATTTTATTTTGTATGATTCTCACAAAATATTTATTGTGATCATAATTGTATAAACTGCATTATTGAGTGTAGGTAGAAGAAAACTTCTGTTTTGACTAGCTGACAATAAATGTAGAATCTTGCACCAACAGTCTTATATGTATGATTAGTAGAAGAATTTTCCACGACTAAATTCTGGTTCAGTACATTTCAATCCTTTTTATCCTCTCTTATCCATAGATTTATTCCTAGATGCTATAGAGTATATTCATTTGCACTCCCCAGTTCTCACCTTTATGTCACGATGCCAGGTGAATCATCACATCAGTAGTTGGCATATAGTAGAGTGGCTAGCAATAACTATACATATATATAAATATATATATACATATATATGCCATTAGACTCAACCTAATCATATTCTCAATTTAAATGATCTTAAGTTGGATCCCAAAAGTACCCGCAGGCGTTCCAGTGCCATCAAGTAGGAGGAGAATTATGATGGAGGGGAAGACAAGGTAAAGAGAAATAGTAGTCAGCTGATCTTAGTTAAAATATTTTAAATCAGCAAATTTCACAGAAACATTTGAACATGTGAACATATTTTTAGGACCTCCCCCAGGTCTTGGAAGGGGTGCAGGCAAATAAGGGACCATAACACTTCAAGAAAAATTCCCTCTTCTAAGAAAACTCGTCCATCCTAGGCCTTCTGTAACTCAGTTGATGGCAGCTCCATTTTTCAAGTAACTCAGTTCAAAGAACTTGAAGTAATTTTGACTTATCTCTTTCATTCAGTTTCTATATTTATAAGTAAATCCTTCAAAATATACTCAAGACTCCAAATGTTTCTTCCCATTCCACTGTATCATTGTGAACCGAGCTGCCATCAACTTTCATTTATATTATTTTAATAACCCCCTAATTCATCTCTCTTATTTTACTCTTACTGTCTTTCAGTCTACTCCCAATATGGTGATTCAAGTGCTATATTTAACATTTGGTTATGTGTAAGTCAGATCATGGCACTTCTCTGCTTAGCACCCCTGCGTGGAACGTCTTCTTAAGTAAGAGTAAAAAAGTCATTATTGTCACCAAAAGGCCTTCTTAGTTCTTGACCTCATTTCCCTTTACTCTCTTCCTCTTCTTTGCTGCTGCAGCTATGCTGGTCTCTTCACTTCCTCAGACATGCTAGGAAGTCATACAGCTTGTAGTCTCAGCCCTCACAGTTCCTACTGCCTGGAGTGACCATGTTCAGATATTCCCAGGGCTGTTTCCTCACTTCCTTCAGGACTTTATGCAAAAGTTACCTTAGTGAGGATTTCTCTTGCCTTTTCTACTATAATTTCCCCCTTGTATTCCGCCACAGATTCTTCAGATTACTTTTCTTGCCTTAATTTTTAGTAATTATCATTTTCTAAATGAGTATGTGCTTTATTTTTATTTTTTCATGTATAATCTATATTTACTACTAGAAAATAAGCTCCATGAGGCAGATATCTCTTGTTTATTGTGCCCCTCCCCCCAATGCCTAGAAGGATGCCTGGCATAAGGTAGGTGTTCAATAAATATTTATAAATGAATATTCATCAAAAAGGAATGAATTTTTGACCTGGGGAATACATAGTCATTTTTTGTTTATCAACCTCTTGGACTGTGCCCAAGTCCTTTAAACTGGAATTAATAATATTAATGTGTTACCATAGTATTTTGCAATGACCTATAAAATATCATAATCCTGATGGAATTGTACTTAGTTGTTTAGCATTCTTCTTTACTCTTTACAATATGAATTCTCTTAGGTCAGGGTCTGTGTTATGATCATTTTCATATTCTGAGTGTATAGTCTATTGACTATAACTGGTAAGAATTTGAATAATATTCATTAAGATAACTGTGAAACTAAGTGAATATATTGGCTAAATGCCAGTAATAAATTTTATTCTGAGGCATAGAAGTAAAGGTTGTTCTTTCCTTGAGGGAGAACTCCAGATAAAAAAGACTTGACAGGACAGAATCTTTAATTGGAAAATCCAAGTCAGAGAATCCTTGGGAGTTTATGCTCAGCAAGAAAGTAGCACTTTAGTTGCTACAAAAGTTACAATCAGAGAGGAGTCCATAATGGATTACTCAATTAAACCAGATGTTTACAAATCCTGAAGTATGTAATAAAGGCAGTCTTGGGCATAAAAGGCCTTTTAGTATTTTTCATGTCAAAAGGGGAGAATAACGAAACGTTCTAGAGATCCTCTTCATTTGTGGATTGCATTCCAGAGAAGCATCTCTCCAAGTGTATAAAGAAAATTTTGTTCATAGGGTATTGATAAGGTTATGTAAAAAGAAACGAAGGACCTATTAGGTGAAATAAAGCTAAAATTATTTCCTTATTACAGGACTTCCCCCAGCCTTTAATATGTGTTGTGATTCACCAAGGAGTAGATACAGAAGCCCACATTCTCTAAAAGGTTTTGTTTACAGAATTTTCTTATTTTTGCTTATTTTTTCTTTGGCACCTTTACGTCTAAATATTTTTTAGGGGTGGCTCCACAAAGAGCAAATCTTGATGGGACATATGGTTCTGGGGAAACGGTGTCAATGACAAAGACCCTGGCTTTAGATAATGTTCTTCATGGGTTGACACCACATGTTATGACAATAAACCAGCAAGAACCATCATTTTATGGCACAAAGCCTTAACATTCATACCTATTCCTGAGTCATGAATTTCATTGGTACATTCAACATTTATTTCCCTTTAGGAAGACATATCAGCTGCTTGTTCACAGGATTGTCAAGTGCTACCTTAAGGTGAGTTATTCTTTTTTTTTTTTTAAGATTTTATTTATTTATTTGAGACAGAGAGAATGAGAGAGAGAGAGCACATGAGAGGGGGGAGGGTCAGAGGGAGAAGCAGGCTCCCTGCCGAGCAGGGAGCCTGATGCGGGACTCGATCCCGGGACTCCAGGATCATGACATGAGCCGAAGGCAGTTGCTTAACCAACTGAGCCACCCAGGCGCCCAAGGTGAGTTATTCTGAGAAGCTACTTTATACCAGAGTAGTTCCGCTATGGATTCCAGTGGTTTGAAACTACTGCAGTCACTTTGCCAATGATTGTAGGTATTTTCAGCCACTGTGATAAAAATATTTGGCAAATATGAAACATTTTTCTGTTAATCCTGTTTGGGACTATCCGCATTCTCATTACATTGTTTGGCAGAGGCTGTTTTTTCTCCCTATGAAATATTCTCTGTATCTGGAATATTCTTTGTGTCTGAATACTGCACAAGACGGTACAGCAGCTGTGTGAGAAGCTGGTTGATTTCAGAGTCATCTCCAACCTTGTGATTGTCCAAATTCCAAAATAGAGTGAGTGTGATTATAGCCTACATAAAAGTTACAGGCTACAGAAGGGCTGGCTCCAAGTCAAATGCCAAATGATGCCACCATGTATTGTACTTTAGACTTGTCTAAAGCTGAACATGTAGAAAACACTTGGTTTAATTCAACAAATATTTATTGAGTACCCATTATATACAAAATAGTTTGTTTCATGCTAATCCCTGGAGCAAAATGGCAGTCTCAAAGTTTAATCAGCAAAGCATTTATTGGACACCCACCAGGATGCTTCCCTTCAATGCCACTATAATTCTATGTAGTGAACACTTATCCAACCCATATGAGCAGCAAATAAAGATAATTGCATGGATGTAATTGGGAGAGGATTAGTAATGCTGACCTCCCAGTCACTGGAATTTCACGTCAAGTGCCCTTTTGATAAATCTACATAAGAGAAGTCAGACATGGTTTTGACAGGGGTGGATCCTGACAGGAATATGCCAGGAATTTTACCAGTTATAGATCAATAGAGAGTGAAAGGTTTAAGCTGAGGTTATCATTTTTAAGAGCTGGTAGGGAACATAAAAGAAAAATCCAACGTCAGCAAGGTGAGTGCTCAAATGAGTCCAGGTGTAAAGAAAGCTAGAACTGTCAGATGCTGTGATGCAATTCAGGAAAGGGTTCAGGACTGAAAATGGAATCAAACCATACTTAATATTTGATAAATACCAGCAATTGAATGAAGAGATGAACCCAAGTTAGGACTGGAAACCAAGTCAGAAAATCTAGAAAAAATACTAAAGAGAACAACATGAGCAAAAGTTAATGTGATTTTTTTTAAAAAGATTTTATTTATTTATATGAGAGAGAGAGCATGAGCAGGGGGTGGGGAGAGGGAGAAGCAGACTCCCCACTGAGCAGCGAGCCTGACATGGACTCATTCCCAGGATCCTGGGATAATGACCTGAGCCGAAGGCAGATGCTTAACTGACTGAAGCACCCAGGCACCCCTAATGTGATTTGAATGATAGGAGAAGAGGGACCTAGGGGGAGGACAACATTAGAGTTTGCTCTTTTGTTTCCATGTAGAAATTAATGCAAAAAAAGTCTGGCTTTAGGGACTCCTCAGGAAGTTTAGATGAAAGATTAAGACATATGATTTTTTTTCTTTTCTGAAAATGAGCCCCTGAGTAAAGCAATCTGTAGTTGTACCCATTCCATCATCTAAGCAGAAAAGAACAGGATCCAGGGGGGTGTGTCCCATATGTTCTGGTTCATCTGGGGGTGTTGGCAACAGATCATTCCAGAGAACTGAGGTCAGAAATTTACACTCAGTATCCCTTCCTCACCTATATTTGGGCATGTGACTGCTTTTTCTCACTCACTAGAGGAGGGTGGTGGCTCTGTGATAAGGTAGACATGCTTGTAGAAGAATAATAAGGATCACCCCAGGCTTACTTTCAACTGTGTGCTCTAGAGTCAAAGTAAAAATCGCACTTAAATCTATTTTTGGCAACAAAGATCGTTGCCAAAATACAAAGTTTGTATTGCCAGTGTGTATAATATTATGTGTTCTTAGCAGTCAAGATTTAACATGATCTCTGCATTCAGATAAAAGTGAGGGGTAAAAACTTTATTGACTTCCCCTAGTATGTGATTAAGATATATTAGTGCAATTCAAAATATATTAATTGATAGCCCTGGAAAACAAGATGGACATTTCTCTTCATCATAGAGCTTACAGTTTAGCATAACTACATATAATTAGTAACAAATACCTGAAGAGTTACAAAGGAAGGCTAACCTAGTCTAGTGAGTTAAGGAAATCTTTTCTGAGTATTTAATAGTTATACTGAAACTTAACAAGCCTTATAGTTTGGTAACAAGCAAGCTGTGATGGAATGTACTTTTTCTAGCATAGTGGTAACAAGCAAGCTGTGATGCAATGTACCTTTTCTAGCATAGTGTGTGCATCTACACACACAAAATGACGGAGCTGAGCAAAGAAAACATCCTGACATCAGAAAATGTCCATAATAGCTTCAGGGAATAAAAATCATATGAGATGAGGGTGATGTTATCACTATAGGTGGCACAAGCTAATAGTAACTGACACTCACAGACACTTGCAATATGTCAGATGTTTCTTATACCTTAATTCATTTAATCCCGACCATAGCCTGAGAAGATAGCTACTATCATCCTGTAGGCAGAGTCATGAAATTTCCCAGTGCTGATCATCTAATCAGGTAGGCACTGCTTTCAAATACAGGTCTGATTTCAAAGCTCATTACATCTTTATCCCATATCTCTTTGCTAGTGCCTCTTAAATACACATAAAAGGAGGCACAAGGGGTTTAATGGTTGTAGCAGATGCCCTTTGAGCTCTGCATCGCATCCCTTGGCCACCTCTGATTTCAGCCTGTATGTAGCTGGGTGCAGTCGTCCAATAGTGCACTTCAGACACTCATGCTTTACTGTCTCAGAGTTGTCCCTGAAACCACGGGGATTTTCTCAGCTTGGGTGAGTTTGTGGGGGTTATAACACCCCCTGGAATAGCCCTCACCTAATGGATGAGAGTAGTCTAGTACATAAAGGCCCCAGTCCGCTCTCATTCAGAGGGATGTTTCTTTTTTTTTTTTTTTTAAAGATTTTATTTATTTATTTGAGAGAGAGAGAATGAGAGAGAGCACATGAGAGGGGGGAGGGTCAGAGGGAGAAGCAGACTCCCTGCCGAGCAGGGAGCCCGATGTGGGACTCGATCCAGGGACTCCAGGATCATGACCTGAGCCGATGGCAGTCGCTTAACCAACTGAGCCACCCAGGCGCCCCAGAGGGATGTTTCTGAGACAACTTCTACATGATTCCTCAGAGGGCCTGTGGGGGATTAAGACCCAGCTGTCCACAGAGGTAACCAGCTTAATGAAATACACTTCAGTTTTCTTGCTTTTCTGTCTCACTTTCTCCACTCTTTCAATCTAACTTCCTGAGATTATTTCCCAAATAAATCATCTCCATCTCAGTCCTTGTGTCAGGTTTTCCCAACAGGGGAATTCAAACTAAGACGGTGATTTTAAGCATTGGATTTTTAAATACAATTTTACACTGCATTTCTGTTGGAATCTGTTCAATCTTCAGCAAAGAGTAATACGATATGACATTCTACTTGTATTTTACTACCATATGGGAGTCCTCAGGTACTTCATTTAAAAAAAAAAAAAGAAAAAAATGAGCAAGACATGCATAAAGCACAGCATAAAATATGAAGGAAATTCAAATACTAAGAAAAGTACCATTGGAAGCATCTGTTATTATAGAAGCTCAACTGCAGAGTTAAAAGTATTAAAGGCCAAATTCTAATAGTACTAAGTATATTTATAAAGCCACCATTGTATCAAAAAAATTTTTATGCCAACCCCAGTGATTTTATATAATTTCATTGATATTTATTTGGCCATCTCACTGATACCATAAAATAAAGAGTAATTTCCCATAGGCCATTTTTAATGGATGCCTCCTGTAAACAAATTTTATTTATTTTTATTTTTTTAAATTTATTTTATTGTATTTTATTATGTTATGTTAATCACCATATATTACATCATTAGTTTTTGATGTAGTGTTCCATTGATTCATTGTTTTCCATATAACACCCAGTGCTCCATTCAGTACGTGCCCTCTTTAATACCGATCACTAGGCTAACCCATCCTCCCACCCCCCCTCCCCTCTAGAACCCTCAGTTTGTTTCTCAGAGTCCATAGTCTCTCATGGTTTGTCTCCCCCTCCGATTTCCCCCCCTTCATTTTTCCCTTCCTGCTATCTTCTTCTTCTTTTTTTTTTTTTTAACATATAATGTATTATTTGTTTCAGAGGTACAGATCTATGATTCAACAGTCTGACACAATTCACAGCACTCACCATAGCACATATCCTCCGCAATGTCTATCACCCAGCCACCCCATCCCTCCTACTCCCCACCACTCCAGCAACCCTCAGTTTGTTTCCTGAGATTAAGAATTCCTCATATCAATGAGATCATATGATACATGTCTTTCTCTGGAGAGTATTATGCTGTAAACAAATTTTATGATGTAATTTGTGTTATTTAATTCAGTGTGTTGTATAGATGTAGCAATGATTTAGAATTTATCTGAAGTGAAATACCTCGTGATCTTGTTTCCTTCTAAAATGCCACATATTTTTCAGAAATAGTCTTCTAAGCTTTTTTTCTGTCACTCACATATATTTCAGAAGCAATTGCTGTAGTAAAAGGTTAGTCTTTGAAGGGTTTCATTGTTTTTCTGTCTCCTTAAAGTGTCAAATATAGGGACATAGAAAGAGCAAACATATTGTATTGGACGATCTATCATTCATTGGAAGGTGATGGATGGGGTCAGACTCATTCAGGCAGTAAATTCACATCCATTTTCTCAGAAAGCTTTTTGACATGGTTTTGGAAGTCCTCTCTTTATGTGAAATACTATCTCCTTCTTTCTGTTGCTCCTCTATCCATTTCCTCCTCCCTCATTTAGAAGGCAGTGAAATTTTAGTTACATTGAAGACCTTTTTAAAAATCAAACACCTGATGTGTTTAATGAAAGTCAGTGCTTTGATAATCTAGAACTTGCCAAAGAAAATGAATTACTTTGAGTTGTCTTCTCATCAAATTCATTAAAATGAGTTAGAGGCAGAGGTAATTATTTGTTTCACACACTGAGAAACAGGTGTAGATGCTATTTGGAGATCCAAATGAACATGCCAATTAGTACATTAGGTTTATGTGCAAATGTAGTCTCACTTAATTGCTGTGTCTGAGAAAATTTGCCTTTTTTATGAAGTGAGTTTTGGAAAACTAGCTGTTCATTCACGAGCTATGATGATGGAATGCTAATGAGTGAAGAGAGAATGTCTACACACTGCATCTGGACCTTTTTGGAAATGCCAAATTTGCAATGCCCTGGGTTCTGCCCCCATGATTAACACTTTGCATTATTGTATGTATCACTGGGGATATGGTACTGCCTACTGCCTTAAGCACAAAACTATAGAAATGAGTTCTGATAGAACATATATGTGTTGATGATGGGAAAATAGAAAAATATGAGATATTTTAGAGGAATTTAGGCAGGAAAGGGCAGAAAAGCAAGGCCTTTCAGATCTGATACTGCATTTCAAGAGAAAGAGAAAAATTAGAAAAAAAACATCTGTTTGAAATAATCTTGCTAAGGATTAGTGTTGAGATTCCTGATTTTTGGTTTCTTTTCCCTTATATTTTTATTTATAATCTAATGGAAGAGAGTGAGAGGAAGGAGGCTAACTTTGTGAATGCTATCATCTGACGTATAAATTATGATATTTTTAGGTCAGGAAGATTATAAATATTCAGCAGAATGAATTTCCATGAAGCAAGCAATATATAAAATAATTTATTATTTAGAAACCTCACTTATGCCATGTAAGTTACTATTTGTGGTAATTGGTTGGCGATCTAGAAATAGCACCTCTTATGAAAAATGCTGGTGCTCTTACAACCCAGCCACTTGTTGGAGCATCTCTGTGCTTTGTTTAGGACATGAGGTTATAAGGGTATACAAGGGTTGTCTTGGCAGTGATGGGAAAAGACATGCCATTCTTTCCTGAGCAAATTTATAGCAGTTATAAATACTGGGTTTGTTCAGAGCTCTTTGCTTTTGCAGCAAATAATTGGAAATAATTTTTAAATATGATTTTTGACAATGGTATGTTTTGAAAAAACTAGTTATGGAAGTATAGAACAGAAACCAAGAAACAGACTCTTAACTATAGAGAACAAACTGATGGTTACCAGAGGGGAGGTGGGTGCGGGGGTTAAATGGATGATGGGGATTAAGGAGGGCACTTGTGATGAGCACTGGGTGTTCTATTAAAGTGTTGAATCACTAAATTCTACACCTGAAATGAATATTACTCTGTATGTTAACTAACTGGAACTTTAATAGAAACTAAAAAAAAAGAAAAATATAGACCAGGACATGCTAGTATAAATTAATCTAATCTAATCCCTCTTGTTCAGGGATTTGTAGAAGCTGGCTTACCTGGTAGTTGTTACTTGGCCTGTACACAGAACAGCCAATTTTAAAAAGATTTACTACATAATATGCAGAATATTTTTTCATTCAAAAATATTACTTAAGCATCTCCTTTACTACACCTTGGGACAAATGAAAGTAAGCTCAAATCTATAATTGGTTCTGCCATCCCTCAACAAACTTACAGTCTAATTGGGAAGACAAGGCCTGGTCTCATGAATAAAACAGAGCAACTAAAAAGAAGAAAAGAAACCAGAGTAGCAGGCTATGTAATCCACATACATGAGAAATATAGTTATTTTATATGCAATTAATATTTTTTTCAGAACAGTTTTTTTCTCATAATAACTTCTTGATTGAAACAATGATGATCTTTTCTCTCTATTCTCACCATCCTTTGACTGGCTTTTTGATATTTCTTAAAAAAAGAAAAGAGGGCTTTAGCTTTTCTCGGTATTTATGGCCTGTCATACTCCTTTGGTCTAATTAACTGCACATAGAATGAGAAGAGCTTAGAGTGTTGTTACCATCAACAACTTAACATCAGTCTCTCCTCTTGAACATCTCTAGTGAATGTATTTTTGTTTCCTCTGATATTGTTCCTAATCCTCTTCATTTTACATGTATGCTTTTGCTTGTTGTTTCTCTTGGCTTAGAGTTAAGTCTATGTGCTTCTTGGAAAGGAAATATTTGTTGAGAAGCTAAAAAAGCAGTAAGTAGAATTTACAGTTGGTGTTAAGTTTGATATCAGTGATATACTTCATTAAAGAAAACAGATTTAAATAGCCTCTTCAGTCTATATTAAACTTTATATAAGGTCTGAATATCTGTAGCATTTATTTGCCATATTCTAGAGCTAAAACAAGCATTTTTGAGAGACAAGACTTTGTTCTGCTGGTATAATAGTCCATTTTGTTAACCATAGGCTCCCAGCTGCTTCTTAATGAGATACAAGCATAATTCAGAGAAAAATAGACTAAGAAACCAAGACTATTAGTAGCAAACGATGTAATAAGAGTTAGAAAGGAAAGAATATGAGCCACCAAGGATTTTTTTATCAGGCTACCCTGTGGTACACTCTTATTGTGGGCAGACACAAATTGAGATTCAACATTACATTCAAAACCACCAACTGTTAAATTGGCAACTTTATGATGGCAGGAGGAGAGGAGAGACCTAAAAATTCTTGCAGCTCTGTGTAAAAGGCATCTTTAGATTGATATTTGTAATGTTTTAACTTTTTTCTGGATAATTAAAAAGATTTTCGATCCAAGTTGCTTGAATTGTGATTACTGTCAAGAGTGCTTAAGCCCGATAGATATATTGGAAATAGTGTAATTTTTCAAATGTTATAAATTGATCATTTTACTAGATATTTTCTGTCTTTTTTAGTATATAATCACTCACAGGTTAGATTTGACACCTAGCCATTGCCAAATATATTTTAGATGCATATCTAAATTGCCAAATAGACAAACAAACAGAATTCTGGTAGACAGATAGAAGGGTGTCCACTCACCTGAAAGATGCTGGAGTAATTTATCTCTCATTTTGTTGAAGAAAGTCTTCATGGATGTCACCCAAAGTGAACAACAAACAGCACTTGAAGGAGTTCACGGAGCATAAGCATCCCATGTACAGTAAGTAGGTTAGCCCGAGCAGGTCCTATGAGATATTAGAGTTGGACTGTCACAAGGAAATGTCTGCCTTTCAAATTATCATGACGATCAGTGGAATTATATAAGGAACAATTTCAACTGAAATTAAAAGCTAAATACATGATGGACTTGTCATTTTATTGGCAAGATATTTTTAAACACATGCAGCCATCTAGATTCTCATTCATTTTCTCAGGAGGTTATGCCGTTGCTGTGAACAATTATGAAGGAGTAACCAGTTAGAGGTCATCTAAATTATTAAAGTAAGAAAATTTGTCACACATTTAATAAAGAATGTGTTTAAGTGAAAACGGTGTTCATTGTATTTGGTCATGTGTAATATCTGAGGTCTCTCCTCTTTGACAGTGTCAACTTAAATTGAAATGAAAATGTTCTGTGTCTCACACCATTCCCATAAATCCCCATACATTAATTAGCGTTCTCTGTAAGCTTTGTTTAGTCCTTTAATTTTTTTTCTGTACCCCATTTCTTTGGTGCAGAAGACCAACCACTCTGACATAAAGTGTCATCCAATTCATCTTTATGCAGGTAAGGAGAGTTTTACCTTCAATTCCCAAAACAGGTGGTTGTTTTCCCTTTAAGAGCCTCTAGAATAGAAATGTTATGATTTTTTTCAATATAAATTTCATCACCTTTATACCAGGTATATATCTTTCATCTTTGCATCTGGCATTTAAAAAATCTATGTTATAGGTTAAACCGTTTTCCTTTAACTGAGCTTTATCTGTCTAGGAAATAGCAGCAGAGGCCCCTTGAAATTACTCTTCAAGTACTTGCAGACAGTTTTGCTTCCCTTCAGGTGAAATGCTTCTGTCATGCCGACCATTTTTTGTGAAGAAACTCTATGCTCTTTCAATACATATTAAATAATTTATTCAAGTGGTGCCTCTGGTTCTGAAAAAAATTTTTTTTCCCTTTTAAAACCCAAATCTTTATTGTAATGTTTTTTTTTTTTTAAGATTTTATGTATTTATTTGCGAGAGAGAGAATGAGACACAGAGAGTGTGAGAGGGAGGAGGAGGATCAGAGGGAGAGGCAGACCCCCCGCCCAGCAGGGAGCCCAATGCGGGACTGGATCCCGGGACTCCAAGATCATGACCTGAGCCGAAGGCAGTCGCTTAACCGACTGAGCCACCCAGGCGCCCCTATTGTAATGTTTTTAATAGTTCTAATTTACAGTGGTATTGAGTTACTCTTGAACAAAACACAGAAAATGGGGTACATTTCAGCAATAATATTCAGAATTGAGAAAACAGAAGATAGAATGTATTATAAACATTCTGAAATTGTATTTTTGAGCTTTCAGGAAAAGAAGTCAGTATATCAGTTTTTTAAATCATGGGTGGGGTGTGGGATGGTGGGGCAATAATGATGATTTGTTTGAAATTTAAAACCTCTATATGAGGATCTATTATACATGATGATGTGGGATATCTAAGGACATGAAGAATGTGTAGACATGAATATGTCCATGTCCTTCCACCTAATTAAAAAGTTGGTAGAGAGATTTGGGGGAGAATTATTTGAGGCTTAATATTGTACACATTTGGTGTTTTAGTTCTCGTCATGTGCTTTCATTGAGGAGAATTGATCAGAGTGAGGTTTTAATTTATTTAGTTCATGTTTCTCATATTTGCATAAGCCAAAAATACACTTACACTCAATATCTGGTCCTGTTGTCAATATCTGAGCAATATTAAGTCAGTGTAAAGAATAATTACACAGAACAAATTTAAAGAAATCCACTATTAATAAAATACAGAGAAATTATAGTATATCCTTTGTAAAAAAGACATTTTAAAAAGGAGCATCTGTTAAAATACAGATACTCTAGAAGTACAGTTTCAAATAAATAACTTCATACCTTATAATTGTTTAATTTCTAAGCTACTAGACATAAACTGGATAAAAATTGAGAGAACACAACTACCTAATGTATAAATTGTCAGACTTGGATGGTTTCTATACTGACAACAAAATAAATTTTTTTTTTTTAATTTTTTTTTTTAAAGATTTTATTTATTTATTTGGGAGAGAGATTGAGATAGAGAGAGCATGAGAGGGAGGAGGGTCAGAGGGAGAAGCAGACTCCCTGCCGAGCAGGGAGCCCGATGCGGGACTCGATCCCGGGACTCCAGGATCATGACCTGAGCCGAAAGCAGTCGCTTAACCAACTGAGCCACCCAGGCGCCCAACAAAATAAATTTTTAAAAAGAAACAGAGAATGTGATTCTTGCTCAGAATCACAGAGACAGCTGGTTATTAATACATGCAATATAATATATATGATGGTTTGAAATAACCTACTATTTCTACTTAGAATTATAGCATGCTCTGATGCTTTTGTAAATCATGTGCCTCAGTTTTTCAATGTAGAGTTGCCTCTAGGTAGTGCTGGGACTGCTCTGTTTTAACAATCATCAACAGAAAAATGTCAAGAACCATTTCCATTAGTATTTAGTCAGTTCAATCAAAATCACATAAAATAGGGTTTATTAAAGTAGTCAATATCGCTGGTATAAACTGTTCTATGAAACAGTATGACAACTGTTTTGACAGTGCTGGCTGGAATAATAATTGCAACCATTCTGTAATTAGATGTTGAGACTCACATGACATGTTAGAGAAAAATGTAAACAAATATATTTTGAGCCATATGTTTAAGAGCTTTTTAAGTCTGCTTATAGTGCTCAGGTCCATTATATATATACTTGGTCAAATTCATTTATCTATTCATTTATACTATCTCATTCCTAAAGGACTTGAGGTTTGTATACTTGATACAAAGACAAAAACCCATAAATATATCTAGTACTCTAGCCAGAACATCATTTTGTTATTCATTCAGAGGTAATACTTTGGCCCAACGTGCACTGATAGAGGTGAAAAGGATTTTAGCTCTCCATTCTATTAATATCAATGAGTTTTTCAATTCCTATTGTCTACCTCCTTGACTTTCCTGTTAAATTTTATCAAGAAACAGAGACTGAGGAATCTTCAAAACAAAAGCTGCAGATTCAGGAAACTTTGATGTCTTCTAACAATTTGAATGAAAAAAAAATTCTTTATACAATTGCTTTTCCTCAAGAATAGGTTACTCTATTTGAAACAAGCTGAGAAAAGATATAATACATGGAAGCTTAGGAGGTGTTTGTCTAGGAAGTTAGGTTTGTAAAATCATATATAATTTCAATTCCTCATTCTATAACCTCTCTTAGACACATTATTCTGATTAATGATGTAGCTCATTAAAATTGCTCTGCATGTTCCTTAGACTTTTTGGAAATTAGTCACTTTACTATATACTAACATCAACTTCCTGAGGTCTAAGTTCTACTTATGACTCGGACACATTTTACCTCAAGTAAATCTTTTCATATTTAGTGGCCTGTGTTTCCATATCATTAATGAAATACTAATTTGAGGCTGCGTGTGTGTCTTTGAAATTGGTTTTGCAAGTAAAAATTACTAAGTAGAAATTAATTTCAGTTTAAGAAATCTTAAATTTTTGAAGTTTAAACAAAACCAATTCTTAAGCTTTAAGCTTGGACAAAATGTTTATTCTATTTCTAAAATGCAACATATTCTAGTAATCATTGCCAAAGGTAGCTGAATAATATTTGGTCCCATTCAAAAACTTAATATTAAGTTCTTTAGAACTTCAAATGATTTATCATGTGTAAATATGGAAAAAATGGAATTTCTCTTAAATATTTCAATTTTCTGATTGACAATCTCTCTAAAGCACTAAATCTTAAAAGTCTAATATATGAACATAAAATATGGTAAAACTCATTTAATAGTCTAATAGTTAAGATTGTTTAATTTCAACTTAAAATCAAGTTTAAAATAATAATTTAATTATATATTTTAAATGGGATGTATTGAAGCATTAATCTAATCAATATTCTCTTAAATATTATAAATATACAAAAAATATTCATATTAACTGAAAGTATGAATAGCATTGCTTTGATTTTATAAATATTTTTATACTTAATTATAAATCTTCCTTTGGATGCTTAACCACTATACAAATGTATGTTATTTCAATCAATTTGGGGAGTACCTCCCATATAATTTGGGGTAGCCTCTCAGTTTTCTGGAGCTAATACAGAGATTTAAGGAAGACTGAATTCTTATTGAAGTTGCTCTATAACTGCCGTTTGGGGGTGGTTACATATTTGCATTCAAGTTGCAGATTAATTACATAATTTTTACTTTACCCATAGATTCATAAATTGCTCCCGTGCTTTGATAATTTTCTTCTTTGACTCTTAAAATATGTAAATGAATTTTCTAGCTAACTGTGTAGACATTTGCATTTGTTGACTTTATTTTCTTATTTCTAGAATCACACTGATATTATGGATTTTATAGTAATAATGATTAAATTTTAGACTTCTTTCATTGCTCCAGATGATTATTTAATTATAACTTTCAAGGTCATGCAAATGACATGAAAGATCATTTAGCAACATTTTCAGTATTAAGATTCAACTCACTTAAAAATTGTGTTTGTACTATGCAAAAGAACATTTCCAGGAATTTAGAGCAATAAAAGGTTCATCATGATCTGATCTTTCAGAGAGGTCGTGTTATGGAAAACTTTAAAAGACCTTGAACGAAGCTAAAAAAGTTAGAAGATCACTAGGTATATTGTGGGAATAACTGTATAGAGAAGGAGTGAGAGAGAATATTAATGAAGCATGTAGATACCTCTACTGAAAATAATTTTGAATACTCAGCAGAGTCTGAGTTCTGTTCTATATGCAGAAGGAATATAGCTCTGAGAGTCATGGACTGGGTAGGTTTCTATGTAACCAGAAGCTAAAAGCTCAGGGAAAAGATAGTGCTAAAAATATAAAATGAGGGAACTCTTCATGTAGAGCTTGCATCTAAGTAATGGAACTTGGTGATTTTATACGGAATAAAGTGGTAAAAGAGTAGAGAGATCTGATCATTAAGATTCAGGCAAGCATGAGCAGAGCAGAAGGAGCCAGGGCAAGGGTCTTCAAAATAATAACCAGCTTTGAAGAAAGACAGCCATGTTTTGGAGAACAGAAGAAAAATATGAAGGGTGGGTAGTGTGGGAGCTATTTCATGCTTAGAGATGAGATAACACTTTTGGATAGGTAGGATCAGAACTCAACCTCATGGGTAGAAGAGAAAAGAAAAATAGAAGCTGTAGATATAAATGCAGTGTTCTGTTTCAGTAAGCTTTGTGTTGAGGAAAATGAAAGGGATTGGATAGGAATTTGTGTGTGGGGGTCAGTAATTTGGGGGTAATGGAATGTGAGAATATTAGGAGATAAGACCCAAGGACTGAATGAAAAGGGAGTATTAAACACCAAGAGGGAAGAACTTAGGAGCAAATCCAAAAGATAAGGAGGAGTAAATGTCTAGATAGAGGATGTGTTGAGGTGGGGATGAGGGGGTGGTCTGAGACAGGACATCCACTTCTTCTAAAGCCTGGAGGAAAAGAATAAAGGGCATATCCAGATTTTGAGGTGAAGTGAAAAAGAAAAATTTACGTAATTAATATTAGTTGCACTCAATACTATGAATGATTAGTCAGAAGAAAGGCATAGCTGAAAATGCTTTTCCTTTCTATGCTTCTAGGAATAACTGTATTGTTTTTCAACATATTTGAGAGGCAAAATGAAATCCAATAATATATTTTATAATTGTTTATTAATGATTACTATGGTACCTCTGGTTGGAAATAATTGGGCAGAAACATCCCAATGCTTATAAATTGAATTAATTTTGATATCTGAAATGTTATTATTGTATCCATTTTGAACAATTTCTTTTGAAGTTTGAGATTTTATTTATGTTGGCAGAAAGAGTTGAATTTGTTGAAATGACTTTGAAGAGAGGTATAGTATCAGTAATAATCTCCAGAAGTCAGTTCACCAATAGCTAAATTAGCAAAAGTCACAAATAGGCTATTCACAAAAGATGAAATGCAAATCGTCAGTAAATAAGTGAAAATTCAATCTCATAGGTAAGAAAAATGGAAAGTAAATACATTTTTAAAAAAATTTTTATTAAAATATAATGTATTATTTGTTTCAGGGGTACAGGTCTGTGATTCATCAGTCTTACACAATTCACAGCACTCACCATAGCACATGCCCTCCCCAGTGTCCATCACCCAGCCACCCCACTCCCACCCCCCTCCACTCCAGCAACCCTCAGTTTGTTTCCTGAGATTAAGAGTCTCTTATGATTTGTCTCCCTCTCTGGTTTCATCTTGTTTCATTTTTTCGCTCCCTTCCTCTATCTTGTTTCTCAAATTCCTTATATCAGTGAGATCATATGATACTTATCTTTCTCTGATTGACTTATTTCGCTTAGCATAATACCCTCTAAATCCATCCATGTCATTGCAAATGGCAAGATTTCATTTTTTGATGGCTGCATAATATTCCAGTGTGTGTGTGTGTATGTATTTATGTTTGTGTGTGTGTGTGTATGTATATATATATATATATATATATATATATATATATATATATATATATATATATATATATATATATCACATCTTCTTTATCCCTGCATCTGTTGATGGACATCTAGGCTCTTTCCATAGTTTGGCTATTGTGGACATTGCTGCTATCAACATTGGGGTGCATATACTCCTTCGGATCACTACATTTGTATCTTTGGGGTAAATACCCAGTAGTGCAATTGCTGGGCCATACGGTAGCTCTATTTTCAACTTTTTGAGGAACCTCCACCCTGTTTTCCAGAGTGGTTGCACCAGCTTGCTTTCCCACCAACAGTGTGGGAGGATTCCCATTTCTCTGCATCCTTGCCAACATCTGTCGTTTCCTGACTTGTTAATTTTAGCCATTCTGACTGGTGTGAGGTGGTATCTCATTGAGGTTTTGATTTGGATTTCCCTGATGCCGAGTGATGTTGAGCACTTTTTCATGTGTTTCTTGGCCATTTGGATGTCCTCTTTGGGAAAATGTCTGTTCATGTCTTCTGCCCATTTCTTGATTGGATCATTTGTTCTTTGGCTGTTGAGTTTGATAAGTTCTTTCTAGATTTTGGATACTAGCCCTTTATCTGATATGTCATTTGCAAATATCTTCTCCCATTCTGTCGGTTGTCTTTTGGTTTTGTTGACTGTTTCTTTGCTGTGCAAAAGCTTTTTATCTTGATGAAGTCCCAATAGTTCATTTTTGCCCTTGCTTCCCATGCCTTTGGTACTGTTTCTAGGAAGATGTTGCTTCGGCTGAGGTGGAAGAGGTAGCTGCCTGTGTTCTCTTCAAGGATTTTGATGGATTCCTGTCTTACATTGAGGTCTTTCATCCATTTTGAGTCTATTTTTGTGTGTGGTGGAAGGAAGTGGTCCAGTTTCATTCTTCTGCATGTGGCTGTCCAATTTTCCCAACACCATTTGTTGAAGACACTGTCTTTTTTCCATTGGGCGTTCTTTCCTGCTTTGTCGAAGATGAGTTGACCATAGAGTAGAGGGTCCATTTCTGGGCTCTCTATTCTGTCCACTGATCTATGTGCCTGTTTTTGTGCCAGTACCATACTGTCTTGATGATGACAGCTTTGCAATAGAGCTTGAAGTCCGGAATTGTGATGCCACCAGATTTGCTTTTCTTTTTCAACATTCCTCTGGCTATGCGGGGTCTTTTCTGGTTCCATACAAATTTTAGGATTATTTGTTCCATTTCTTTGAAAAAAGTGGATGGTATTTTGATAGGGATTGCCTTAAATGTGTACATTGCTCTAGGTAGCATTGACATTTTCACAATATTTGTTCTTCCAGTCCATGAGCATGAAATGTTTTTCCATTTCTTTGTGTCTTTCAATTTCTTTCATGAGTATTCTATAGTTTTCTGAGTACAAATCCTTTGCCTCTTTGGTTAGATTTATTCCTAGGTATCTTATGGTTTGGAGTGCAATCATAAGTGGGATTAATGCCTTAATTTTTCTTTCTTCTGTCTTGTTGGTATATAGAAATGCAACTGATTTCTGTGCATTGATTTTATATCTTGACACTTTACTGAATTCCTATATGAGTTCTAGCAGTTTTGGGGTGGAATCTTTTGGGTTTTCCACATAAAGTATCATATCATCTGCAAAAAGTGAGAGTTTGACTCCTTCTTTGCCAATTTGGATGCCTTTGATTTCTTTTTGTTGTCTGATTGCTGAGGCTAGGACTTTTAGTACTATGTTCAATAGCAGTGGTGAGAGTGGACATCCCTGCCGTGTTCCTGACCTTAGGGGAAAAGCTCTCAGTTTTTCCCCATTGAGAATGATATTTGCTGTGGGTTTTTCATAGATGGTTTTTATGATATTGTGGTATGTACCCTCTATCCCTAAACTGTGAAGAGTTTTGCTCAAGAAAGGATGCTGTACTTTGTCAAATGCTTTTTCTGCATCTATTGAGAAGATCATATGGTTCTTGTTCTTTCTTTTATTAATGTATTGTATCACATTGATTGATTTGTGGTAGTTGAACCAACCTTGCAGCCCAGGAATAAATCCCACTTGGTCGTGGTGAATAATCCTTTTAATGTACTGTTGTCTCCTACTGGCTAGTATTTTGGTGAGAATTTTTGCATCCATGTTCATCAGGGATATTGGTCTGTGATTCTCCTTTTTGATGGGGTCTTTTTCTGATTTTGGGATCAAGGTAATGCTGGCCTCATAAAATGAGTTTGGAAGTTTTCCTTCCATTTCTATTTTTTGGAACAGTTTCAGAAGAATAGGTAGTAATTCTTTAAATGTTTGGTAGAATTCCCCTGGGAAGCCATCTGGCCCTGGGCTCTTGTTTGTTGGGAGATTTTTGATGACTGCTTCAATTTCCTTAGTGGTTATAGGTCTGTTCAGGTTTTCTATTTCTTCCTGGTTCAGTTTTGGTAGTTGATACATCTCTAGGGATGCATCCATTGCATCCAGATTGTCTAATTTGCTGGCATAGGGTTGCTCATAATATGTTCTTATAATTGTTTGTATTTCTTTGGTGTTGGTTGTGCCCACTCCTCTTCCATTCATGAATTTATTTATTTGTGTCCTTTCTCTTTTCTTTTTGATAAGTCTGGCCAGGGGTTTATCAATCTTATTAATTCTTTCAAACAACCAGCTCCTAGTTTTGTTGATTTGTTCTACTGTTCTTTTGGTTTCTATTTCATTTATTTCTGCTCTGATCTTTATTATTTCTCTTCTCCTGCTGGGTTTAGGCTTTATTTGCTGTTCTTTCTCCAGCTCCTTTAGGTGTAGGGTTAGGTTGTGTATTTGAGACCTTTCTTGTTTCTTGAGGAAGGCTTGTATTGCTATATACTTTCCTCTTAGTACCACCTTTGCTGCATCCCAAAGATTTTGAACAGTTGTGTTTTCATTTTCATTTGTTTCCATGAATTTTTTTAGTTCTTTAATTTTCTGGTTGACCCATTCATTCGTTAGTAGGATGCTCTTTAGCCTCCATGTATTTGAGTTCTTTCCGATTTTCCTCTTGGTATTGAGTTCTGGTTTCAAAGCTCTGTGGTCCGAAAATAGGCAGGGAATAATCCCAGTCTTTTGGTAGTGGTTGAGACCTGATTTGTGACCCAGAATGTGATCTATTCTGGAGAACGTTCCATGTGCACTAGAGAAGAATGTGTATTCTATTGCTTTGGGATGGAATGTTCTGAATATATCTGTGAAGTCCATTTGGTCCAGTGTGTCCTTTATTTTATTTATTTATTTATTTTTTTTTCCAGTGTGTCCTTTAAAGCCTTTATTTCCTTGTTGATCTTTTGCTTAGATGATCTGTCCATTTCAGTGAAGGGGGTATTAAAGTCCCTTACTATTATTGTATTATTGTTTCTTTGATTCTTTTTTTTTTAAGATTTTATTTATTTATTTGAGAGAGAGAGAATGAGAGAGAGCACATGAGAGGGGGGAGGGTCAGAGGGAGAAGCAGACTCCCTGCCGAGCAGGGAGCCCGATGCGGGACTCGATCCGGGGACTCCAGGATCATGACCTGAGCCGAAGGCAGTCGCTTAACCAACTAAGCCACCCAGGCGCCCATGTTTCTTTGATTTTGTTATTAATTGGTTTATGTAATTGGCTGCTCCCTTGTTAAGGGCATAGATATTTACAATTGTTAGATCTTCTTGTTGGAGAGACGCTTTAAGCATGATATAGTGTCCTTCCTCATCTCTTATTACAGTCTTTGGTTTAAAATCTAACTTGTCTGATATAAGGATTGCCACCCCAGCTTTCTTTTGATGTCATTTAGCATGGTGAATGGTTTTCCACCCCCTCCCTTTCAATCTGGGGGTGTCTTTGGGTCTAAAATGAGTCTCTTGTGACAGCATATTGATGGGTCTTGTTTTTTAATCCAATCTGATAGCCTGTGTCTTTTGATTGGGGCATTTAGCCCATTTACATTCAGGGTAACTATTGAAAGATAGGAATTTAGTGCCATTGTATTGCCTGCAAGGTGACTGTTACTGTATATTGTCTGTGTTCCTTTCTGGTCCATGTTGCTTTTAGGCTCTCTCTTTGCTTAGAGGACCCCTTTCAATATTTCTTGTAGGTCTGGTTTGGTGTTTGCAAATACCTTTAGTTTTTGTTTGTCCTGGAAGTCTTTTGATCTCTCCTTTTATTTTCAATGTCAGTCTAGCTGGATATAGTATTCTTGGCTGCATATTTTTCTTGTTTAGTTCTTGGAACGAGCCAGGCCTTCTGACCTGCCAGGTCTCTATGGATATGTCTGCTGCCAATCTAATGTTTCTACTGCTGTAGGTAACCGACCTCTTGTCCCGAGCTGCTTTCAGGATTTTCTCTTTGTCTCTGAGACTTGTGAATTTTACTATTAGATGTCGGGGTGTTGACCTATTTTTATTGATTTTGAGGGGCGTTCTCTTTGCCTCCTGGATTTTGATGCCTGTTTCCTTCCCCAAATTAGGGAAGTTCTCTGCTATAATTTGCTCCAATATACCTTCTGCCCCTCTCTCTCTTCTTCTGGGATCCCAATTATTCTAATGTTGTTTTGCTTTATGGTATCACTTATCTCTCGAATTCTCCCCTCGTGATCCAGTAGTTGTTTACCTCTCCTTTCCTCAACTTCTTTATTTTCCATCATTTGGTCTTCTATATCACTAATTCTCTCTTCTGCCTCATTTATCCTAGCAGTTAGAGCCTCCATTTTTGATTGCACCTCATTAATAGTCTTTTTGATTTTGACTTGATTAGATTTCAGTTCTTTTATTTCTCCAGAAAGGGATTCTCTAGTATCGTCTATGCTTTTTCAAGCCCTCCTAATATCTTTATAATCATCATTCTGAACTCTAGTATTGTCTAGTAATGTCCATATTGATTAGGTCCCTGGCAGTCAGTACTGCCTCTTGTTCTTTTTTTTTGAGTTGAGTTTTTCCATTTGTCATTTTATACAGAGAAGAATAGATGAATGAGAGAACAAAATGCTAAAGGGGTAACAACAACCCCAGAAAAATATACGCTTCCAGAAAGTGGTCCCTTTTCTGTTCATAGAATTGCCACTATTCTTTTCTTTGATCTCCTGTTGAGTCTGTAGGTGTTCTGAATGTTTGATAACTATCAGCTGAATTCCTGGGACCAGATGAAATTTAGGTCTCCTACTCCTCCACCATCTTGCTCCTCCCCCATCCAAATAAATACATTTTTGACCTATTGGCAGAGATTAAAAAAAAAAGTGGCACTGCAGTTTTGGTGAATACAGAGTAAATACTTCTCTGGGAGTAAGAACACAGTTTGAATATGTCCAGGACCTTTTGTACATAAGCTCAGCTAACTTGAGTTTGAAAGTTTTATTTGTCCTTTTAATCTTACCTTAAGTCAGAATAATGTGGACAATAGAGATTCCAAGTAATGAGTAGCATTTTATAAGTCTCCTAGTAAAAATTTTAGGGAAATAAGTTTCTCCATCACTAAATAGACAATAAGGGATATCTCAGATATAAAACACAAAGTGAATTATATATATGTATATATATATATACATATATATATGGAATGCACATGCATTTACCAGGCTTTGGTCAAATCTGAAAATAGACATGTAATCATCAAATATATTTCTATTAGTGAGGGTACTTAAATCCATTTGAAGATGTTTAAAGGTGCCTTTAGGCTTGGGATCTGGTTTCTGTTCCATCAGCCTTGATTAAGTAACAGGAGTGCAGGCCATGCATTAGAAAAATGCTTGACAATGGCTTTAAAGTTTTCTTATGAATGCAGGATTTTAATCATTTTATCTATGCAATGACTGACCAACTGATTTGTATGCTGTTGGCCAAAAGGGGGAACTGCTTTACTATTGATAAGACTGGTGTAATATGCATAGAAAAGGCCCATTGCAAAGTTAATAGGGAACAGTATTTCTCCCAAGAACATGCTACAGCTGTTAAGTGTCATAACTATTTCCTTCTTTGAATGACTATTGCTTTTTTAGTTATTGAGAAGTGTAGTTTTCCAAAATCTTAGGCTGTTAGAAATTTTGTTGTTTGAAATTATATAAATATGAAAGAAACCCTGAACTCTCATCAGGAACCTCTATGTCACTTTGACATAAACAGCTTTGACTTACAACCAGAATGCATAGCTTCAGGTAGGGGGTTTCTGAAGACAGCATTCCACATTTCTGTTAACTTTGTAGTTTATAAGGAAGAGGATCATGGATCCACTTTCCTGATAATTTTCATATTGGGGCTATTTTTCCATTTTACTTAAGTTGTTGAATTATTAGCATTGGGTTGTATATACTATTCCCTTGTTATTCTTTTAATGTCAGTAGGGTCTATACTGATGTCCCATTTTTATAATTCATTGATTTCTAGGTTTATCTTTATTATTTTCTCCTTTTTCTTGTGTTTAATTTGCTTTTCAATTATTTCTTAAGGGGGACATTTAGATTGTTGATTTGTGAACATTTAAATATAAACACTAAATGTTATAAATTTCATTCTAAAGATTGCTTTAGCTACATTCCAAAAAATGCACTTTTATACTTATTTTTTGTGTATTTTTATGTTATATGACTTTAATCCTCTTAAATTATATAGCCTTATGTTATGACTCAGAATGTGGTCGATCTTGGTGAATGTTCATGTGCACTTGAAAAGAAAGTTTATTGTGCTCTGCTTGGTAAATGTGCTTAATTGGTGTTATCTATGTCAGAATGAGTTGATTAATAGTGCAATTTAGTTATTCCACATCTTTACTGATCTGTCTACTTCTATCAGTTATAGAGTAATTTTGAAATCTTTACTGTAATTCTAAATTTTTCTCCATTGAGGTCTATCCACTTTTGTTTCTTCTATTTTGAAGTTCTGATATTGGCTGCCTACACATTTAATATTCTCATGTCTTCTCAATGCATTAACTTTGTGATTATTAACTGATTTCCCTCATTATCCCTGGTAATATTCTTTGCTCCCAAATCTATTTTATTTGACAGTAAAGTAGTCATTCCAGCTTTCTTTTACTTAGTTGTACTATAGTACATATTTTTCCATTATTTTAATTTTTTTCTTTCTTTGACTTCATAATTAATGTGAGTTATTTGTATGCTGAGTTTAGTTGGGTTTTGCTTTTTATCATCTGACAATCACTGTCATTTTTTGGAGTGTTTAGATCATTTATATTTAACGTAATTATCGATGTGATTGGGCTGTGCCTTCTTTCTATCAATATTATTTAATGTTATTTTTTTTTCTCCATTATTGAACAACTCTTTTTTGGGGGGAGTTCTAGAGTTTATATTACCAATTTTTAACTTATTATAGTCTACTTTGAGATAATGTAATATGTCTTTGTATGTTGAAAAAAAAAAAGAAGATAGCAGGAAGGGAAGAATGAAGGGGGGGTAATCGGAGGGGGAGATGAACCATGAGAGAGTATGGACTCTGAGAAACAAACTGAGGGTTCTAGAGGGGAGGGGGGCTGGGGGATGAGTTAGCCTGGTGATGGGTATTAAAGAGGGCACGTACTGCAGGGAGCACTGGGTATTATATGCAAACAATGAATCATGGAACACTACATCAAAAACTAATGATGTAATGTATGGTGATTAACATAACATAATAATAAAAAAAATCTGAAAAAAAAAGTTAAAACAGTATCCTATTTTCCTCCTCATACTTATACTTTTGCTACTATACATTTTTGTTTCTTTCTTTTTTTTTTTTAAGATTTTATTTATTTATTTGAGAGAGAGAGAGAGTGAAAGTGAGAGAGATCACAGAGGGAGAGGGAGAAGCAGACTCATCCCTGAGTGGAGAGCACTATGCAGGATTCGATCCCAGGACCCTGAGATTATGACCTGAGCCAAAGGCAGACGTTTAACCATCTGAACTACCCAGGCTCCCCTATACATTTTTCTTTTACATGAATTACAAGTTACACAGTTCACTGTTATTATTTTTGTTTCAAGCTATACATTATCTTTTAAATAATTTTAAAATTAGAAAACATTTACATTACTAACATATTTACAATATCCTGTTCTTTGGTTGCCTTGGGTAAATGTAAGGTTTCATCTAATATTTTCTTCTGCCTTAAAAACTTCCTTTAACATTTGTTTCAGTGCAGGTTTTTTGGAAACAAATATTTCCAGCTTTTAATTTTTTTAACTAGTTTTTTTTTGTTTCATATTCATTTTTGAAAGATTTTTTCCTCTGAATACAAAGTTCTAGATAAACAGATTTATCTAAAAAAAATAACACATTAAATATATCATTCATTGTCTTTTAGTTGGCATTGCTTCTAATGAGAAATCTGAGATTTTTATTTTTGTCTTATTTTATATAATATTTTTTCCCTGTCTGCTTTGCAGTTTTTTCTTTCTTTATCTTTGGTTTTTAATAATTTGATTATGGTTGGCTTTCATGTGTTTTATTGCATATTTATTCTTTTAGAATGTGTGGGCTTATGGTTTTCATAAATTTAGAAGTTTTTGACCTTTATTTCAATGCTTTTTTGCCTCCTATTCCCCCAGGACTCAATTGTATACATATATTAACTGTTTGATATTATCCACTCAGCCTCTGTTTTTTCTTTTTCGGTCTTTTTTTCTTTCTATGCTTCATTTTATATAGTTTCTATTTCTTCTAGTTTATAGATTTTTTTTTCTTCTGCAGTTTTAATCTTCTGTTAAATCTACCCAGTGTACTTTCTATCAGGTATTGAATTTATCGCTATATTTTATATTTGGGTTTTTCAGAAAAACCTCTAGTTTTTTTCCTTCCCATGGTCATTTCCATATTACATTTTTATTTTATTTATTTTTAAAAAAATTTTTAAAGATTTTATTTATTTATTCGACAGAGGGACACAGCGAGAGAGGGGACACAAGCAGGGGGAGTGGGGGAGGGAGAAGCAGGCTTCCCGCAAAGCAGTGAGCCCAATGTGTGGCTCAATCCCAGGACCCTGGGATCATGACCTGAGCTGAAGGCAGATGCTTAATGACTGAGCCACCCAGGCACCCCTCTATATTACATTTTTAAACATGTGAAAAATATTTAGTAGTTGTTTTAATACCCTTGCCTGCTAATACCATTACCTCAGTCATTTGTGTCTCTGTTTCTATTGTTTGACTTATCTCCTGGTTATGGATCGTATTTTCTGCTACCTTGCAAGTTTCAAAATATATGATCAGATCCAAGGCATTGTGATTATTATGTTGAGTGTTAAGGATTTTGTTATGTTTTTTTAAGTAATGTTGGATACTCTTCTGGTATATATACTTAAGTTACTTGGATCTGTGGTGGTTTGCTTTGAAAAATTTTCTGTTGGCGCTTGATGTAATTAAACCCCATTACAAAGAAATAGCCTTCTGTGAATTTAATTCAATGTTTCATGTCTTATGAAACTTCACCATTCTGGCTAAGAACACAAACTAGTCCTAGCTTTGTGTGGGCTTTGGGAATTTTTATGCCTCCTTATTTTGGTTGTTGTTTCCCAGATGATGTAGTTTCTACTTACAGATGTGCAGATCTGTACTAAGCCAAAGACTTAAAGGAAGTCTCTGAAGATCTCCAGAGCTCCCTCTGCATGTTTCCCTGTTCTTTGGTGCTCTGCACCATATTTTCTAAGTAGTTCAGCCTCTCAAAATCTGATCTTTGTCCCCTCAGCTCAATGAGATCACCAGGCTTTCTGTGGGTTCCTCTTACCTTTGTTGAGTCTTTGGGCAATAAACTGGTATAATTTTAGGGCTCATTTTATTGATTTTCCTTCTACAGGGGGTAGTCCTTAACTGCTTGTTGTCCAATGTTTGAAAATCATTGTTTTATATATTTTGTCCAGTTTTTTTGTTCTCTAAGATAGGAATAGAAATTTAATTTCCCTCCAACTTGGCTGGAAACAAACATCCTCCAAATCCATTTTAATCCTGCTATTAACTTTCACTTTTCTTTAATCCTTCTTGTGTCATCATTCTCCATTCGAATTTTCTGTGATCTGTAATTCACAGTCTGTTCACTCTTTAGGGTTTGTTCTTATTTAATTAATGCCAAGTCTTTTTGCTTTCTAGGATCTAGGATGTACATCCAGCTCTCAACAAGATCATGGTATCAAGGGTGAAGGATTACTAATTAAAAAAAACCCTAAACAACTCAAGTGAAAACACTTAGATTATATTAGAGACTCTGTCAAGCACTGACACCATAATTCTGTATAAATTCTTACTGAGGTTAAGTGCATTTAGTAAATCAAAGGATATTTTTTTTCCTGCCCAAATGTATTTAAAAGAAAAGCAAAATCTCTGCTTTTAATATTCATGTCTTTCTTAGTATTATGTGCCACTCTTGATGCACAGGGTTGACCTTTTTAAAATAATCAAGCATCAATTCACATTTTATTAGTGGTTCTTATTCTGGACATGGCCCATTGCACTTGGAGGCTACTTGAAGCCTTGCAAATTGATGGAACATTTTGTGTATATATGTGTATGTACATTAGTTCTATACCTTTCTGTAATGGTATAGGGCCCCATGATACAAAAAAAGTTTAACTGCAAATCAGATTATAACCTAAACTATTACTTATGCATGTATTTTTGATGTGAAGGAATCACTAAAAAATTAATGAAATTTTTTATTTTACTTTATCATTTGTTTTATTTGGTGCTTATTGTTCTTATATTTTCTGTATATTTAGATCTATAATTACAAAGAAGTGATTTGCAGCTTTCAGGGCCTGTTACTCTGTCTTCAGGGATGAAGATAACATTTTTTTTTTTAACTTCCATTAGTAATGTAATCCCTACTATTATTTTAAAGAATGGTTGGGAATAATGACTGGTAAGAAATAACTGGGAATTATATTTCCCACTGGAATTTCTATGGCTCATCAAAAGTTTCTGTTACTTCTTTGAAATCTTTTTTTTTTTTTTTAAGATTTTATTTATTTATTTGACAGAGAGAGACACAGCGAGAGAGGGAACACAAGCAGGGGAGTGGGGAAGGGAGAAGCAGGCTTCCCACCGAGCAGGGAGCCCGATGCGGGGCTCGATCCCAGGACCCTGGGATCATGACCTGAGCCGAAAGCAGACGCTTAACGACTGAGCCACCCAGGCACCCCTTCTCTGAAATCTTAATATTATTCAGGGGGAGGTAGCTAGAAATATAAAGACTTTACTCTGCAATATGCCTTTTCTCTAGTAATGATGATATGGTGGTGATATTTGTTAATGTGCAGAGCGTATCGATTCAAAGGAAATAATTTGTGAACTGCAAAATGGTGCAGTAAAGAATATTAAATCTATTTTTGACAGTGTTTCATGAAACATATCTGTATATTAAAAACATATTCTTAATACTTTTTTCCTCTCAAATTGACACAAAGGAGTTGGCCTTTTTTCCATATTGCTGCAATGAAAATATGGATGTTTGTTATACTTTTAGACATTTATTGAGGCATAACTTAATTTACATACCATAAAATTCATGCACTTTAATGGTATAATTTTTAGTAACTTTAAGAGTTATACAAGCATCAATACATTCTAGTTTTAGAACATTCTATATACCCCAAAATTTTCTTATGCCAATTTTCAGTTCTGCTCCCATCCCCCGCCTTGGTAACCCCTTTCTGCTTTCTATCACTAGATCTTCCTTTTCTGGAAATTTCATAAAGATGGAACCATAAAATATGTAATCCTATGCTTTTGAATTCTTTAATTTAGTATTTTTGAGGTTCATCCACATGGTAGCATGATCAGTAGTCTCCTTTTTTTTGACTCAAGGGTACATTCTAAACATAAAGGTAATAATTACCACTAACAGGATATTTTTGTCAATTTATTTTCAAAACATTGCACATGTATTACATTAGGATTTATTTTTTATGAATACATAATATTTTAGAAAATATTTTAAGAGGATTTTAAAGTATAACTAAGTCATGTTTAATAAGGAGAATTATAGGTAACATATATTTATGGCATACTCACTCTGCTATAAACATGGGGTTTCAGAGTCCATTGTCTCTATAAAGTAGATATTTAAGACATATCTACTTCCTTGAAGCTGACTCTATGGTAAAACACATGTGCTAATTCTTGTGCACACCATTTCATATTCATTTATTTATTGCTGTGTAACAAAACACTATGTGCTAGTAGTTCAAAGCAGGGTTCACAAATTACTAGCCGATGGGCCAAATCTGATCCAAGGCCTATTTTTTGTATGACCTATGAGCTAAGAATCATCTTTATATTTAAAGTAATTGTTTAAAAAAAAAACAAAAACAAAGAAGAATATGTGACAGAGACTGTATGTTCCTTGCAAAGACTAAAATATGGCCCTTTACAGAAAAAAAAGTTTTGTTCCCTGCTTTAAACAAAAACGGCTGTTACCTCTAAAGATTCTGTGGGTTGACTCATTCTGGATAGATGGTTCTTGAGTCTTTCATGTGCTGGTAGGCAGTTCCTGACTGGGGCTACAACCATTGAGCTTGACTGATTGTTCTTTCACATGGCTGGCAGATGATGTTTCTGTGGCCTGGAAACTCAGCTGGGAATGTATCCAGGAAATCTATGCTTAGCCTTTCTATGTGGCTTGCACTTCATATAGCATGGTATCCAGAGCATCCCAATGGTAAACATTCTAAGAGATCTATGCAGAAGCTGTAAGGTTTTTTGGAAAGTCATGGAGTATAATTCTTCTGCAATCTATTGAATATACAACATCAGCTTAGATTCAATGTAGGTGGGGTCCAGCACTCTAGGGAGTGAATACTGGGAGACGTGGTTCCGTGCAGGGGGTCAGAGGAGGGGTGGTCTTTGCAGACTAAATTCCACAGTCTACTCTGGATTCTTTTTTTTTTTTTTTTAATTTTTTGTTGTTATGTTAATCACCATACATTACATCATTAGTTTTTGATGTAGTGTTCCATGATTCATTGTTTGTGCATAACACCCAGTGCTCCATGCAGAACATGCCCTCTTTAATACCCATCACCAGGCTAACCCATCTTCCCACCCCCCTCCCCTCTAGAACCCTCAGTTTGTTTTTCAGAGTACATTGTCTCTCATGGTTCGTCTCCGCCTCCGATTTCCCCCCCTTCATTCTTCCCCTCCTGCGATCTTCTTTTTTTTTTTTTTCTTAACATATACTGCATTATTTGTTTCAGAGGTACAGATCTGTGATTCAACAGTCTTGCACAATTCACAGCACTCACCATAGCACATACCCTCCCCAATGTCTATCACCCAGCCACTCCATCCCTCCCACCCCACCCCCCACTCCGGCAACCCTCAGTTTGTTTCCTGATTTAAGAATTCCTCATATCAGTGAAGTCTTATGATATATGTCTTACTCTGATTGACTTATTTTGCTCAGCATAACACCCTCCAGTTCTATCCACGCCGTTGCAAATGGCAAGATCTCATTCCTTTTGATGGCTGCATAATATTCCATTGTGTGTGTGTATCTATCTATCTATCTATCTATCTATCTATCTATCTATCTATCATCTATCTATCTATCTATCTATCTATCTATCATCACATCTTCTTTATCCATTCATCTGTTGAAGGACATCTTGGCTCTTTCTGTAGTTTGGCTATTGTGGACATTGCTGCTATAAATATCGGGGTGCATGTACCCCTTCGGATCACTACATTTGTATCTTTGGGGTAAATACCCAGTGGTGCAATTGCTGGGTCGTATGGCAGCTCTATTTTCAACTTTTTGAGGAATCTCCACACTGTTGTCCAGAGTGGCTGCACCAGCTTGCTTTCCTACCAACAGTGTGGGAGGATTCCCATTTCTCTGCATCCTTGCCAACATCTGTCGTTTCCTGACTTGTTAATTTTAGCCATTCTGACTGGTGTGAGGTGGTATCTCATTGAGGTTTTGATTTGGATTTCCCTGATGCCAAGCGATGTTGAGCCCTTTTTCATGTGTCTGTTAGCCATTTGGATGTCTTCTTTGGAAAAATGTCTGTTCATGTCTTCTGCCCATTTCTTGATTGGATCATTTGTTCTTTGGCTGTTGAGTTTGATAAGTTCTTTCTAGATTTTGGATACTAGCCCTTTATCTGATATGTCATTTGCAAATATCTTCTCCCATTCTGTCGGTTGTCTTTTGTTTTTGTTTACTGTTTCTTTGCTGTGCAAAAGCTTTTTATCTTGATGAAGTCCCAATAGTTCATTTTTGCCCTTGCTTCCCTTGCCTTTGGCAATGTTCCTAGGAAGAAGTTGCCTCGGCTGAGGTCGAAGAGGTTGCTGCCTATGTTCTCCTTTAGGATTTTGATGGACTTCTGTCTCACGTTTAGGTCTTTCAACCATTTGGAGTCTATTTTTGTGTGTGGTGGAAAGAAATGGTCCAGTTTCATTCTTCTGCATGTGGCTGTCCAATTTTCCCAACACCATTTGTTGAAGAGACTGTCTTTTTTCCATTGGACATTCTTTCCTGCTTTGTCAAAGATGAGTTGACCATAGAGTAGAGGGTCCATTTCTGGGCTCTCTATTCGGTTCCATTGATCTATGTGCCTGTTTTTGTGCCAGTACCATACTGTCTTGATGATGACAGCTTTGTAATAGAGCTTGATGTCCGGAATTGTGATGCCACCAGCTTTGCTTTTCTTTTTCAACATTCCTCTGGCTATGTGGGGTCTTTTCTGGTTCCATACAAATTTTAGGATGATTTGTTCCATTTCTTTGAAAAAAGTGAATGGTATTTTGATGGGGATTGCATTGAATGTGTAGATTGCTCTAGGTAGCATTGACATCTTCACAATATTTGTTCTTCCAATCCATGAGCATGTAACGTTTTTCCATTTCTTTGTGTCTTCCTCAATTTCTCTCATGAGTATTTTATAGTTTTCTGAGTGCAGATCCTTTGCCTCTTTGGTTAGATTTATTCCTAGGTATCTTATGGTTTTGGGTGCAATTGTAAATGGGATCGACTCCTTAATTTCTCTTTCTTCTGTCTTGTTGTTGGTGTATAGGAATGCCACTGACTTCTGTGCATTGATTTTATATCCGGCCACTTTACTGAATTCCTGTATGAGTTCTAGCAGTTTTGGGGTGGAGTCTTTTGGGTTTTCCACATAAAGTATCATATCATCTGCAAAGAGTGAGAGTTTGACTTCTTTGCTGATTCAGATGCCTTTGATTTCTTTTTGTTGTCTGATTGCTGTGGCTAGGACTTCTAATACTATGTTGAATAGCAGTGGTGATAGTGGACATCACTGCCACATTCCTGACCTTAGGGGGAAGCCTCTCAGTTTTTCCCTATTGACAATGATACTTGCTGTAGGTTTTTCATAGATGGCTTTTGTGATATGGAGGTATGTACCCTCTATGCCTATACTCTGAAGAGTTTTGATCAAGAAAGGAAGCTGTACTTTGTCAAATGCTTTTTCTGCATCTATTGAGAGGATCATATGATTCTTGTTCTTTCTTTGTTAATGTATTGTTTCACGTTGATTCATTTGTGGGTGTTTAACCAACCTTGCAGCCCAGGGATAAACCCCACTTGGTCGTGGTGAATAATCCTTTTAATGTACTGTTGGATCTTATTGGCTAGTATTTTGGTGAGAATTTTTGCATCCATGTTCATCAGGGATATTGGTCTGTAATTCTCCTTTTTTATGGGGTCTTTGTCTGGTTTTGGGATCAAGGTAATGCTGGCCTCATAAAACGAGTTTGGAAGTTTTCCTTCCATTTCTATTTTTCGGAACAGTTTCAGAAGAACAGGTATTAATTCTTCTTGAAATGTTTGGTAGAATTCCCCTGGGAAGCCATGTGGCCCTGGGCTTTTGTTTTGGGGAGATTTTTGATGACTGCTTCCATTTCCTTAGTGGTTATAGGTCTGTTCAGGTTTTCTATTTCTTCCTGGTTCAGTTTTGGTAGTTGATACATCTCTGGGAATGCGTCCATTTCTTCCAGGTTATCTAATTTGCTGGCATAGAGTTGCTCATAATATGTTCTTATAATTATTTGTATTTCTTTGGTGTTGGTTGTGATCTCTCCTCTTTCATTCATGATTTTGTTGATCTGGGTCATTTTTCTTTTCTTTTTGATAAGTCTGGCCAGGGGTTTGTCAATCTTATTAATTCTTTCAAAGAACCAGCTCCTAGTTTTGTTGATTTGTTCTACTGTTCTTTTGGTTTCTATTTCATTGATTTCTGCTCTGATCTTTATTATTTCTCTTCTCCTGCTGGGTTTAGGCTTTATTTGCTGTTCTTTCTCCAGCTCCTTTAGGTGTAGGGTTAGGTTGTGTATTTGTGACCTTTCTTGTTTCTTGAGGAAGGCTTGTATTGCTATGTACTTTCCTCTTAGGACCGCCTTTGCTGCATCCCAAAGATTTTGAACAGTTGTGTTTTCATTTTCATGTTTCCATGAATTTTTTTTAGTTCTTCTTTAATTTTCTGGTTGACCCATTCATTCGTTAGTAGGATGCTCTTTAGCCTCCATGCATTTGAGTTCTTTCTGACTTTCCTCTTGTGATTGAGTTCTAGTTTCAAAGCATTGTGGTCTGAAAATAGGCAGGGAATGATCCCAATCTTTTGGTAGTGGTTGAGACCTGATTTGTGAGCTAGGATTTGGTCTATTCTGGAGAATGTTCCATGGGCACTAGAGAAGAATGTGTATTCCATTGCTTTGGGATGGAATGTTCTGAATATGCTGTGAAGTCCATTTGGTCCAGTTTATCCTTTAAAGCCTTTATTTCCTTGTTGATCTTTTGCTTAGATGATCTGTCCATTTCAGTGAGGGGGGTGTTAAAGTCCCCCACTATTACTGTATTGTTGTCAATATGTTTCTTTGCTTTTGTTATTAATTGCCTTATATAATTGGCTGCTCCCATGTTAGCGGCATAGATGTTTACAATTGTTAGGTCTTCTTGTTGGATAGACCCTTTAAGTAGGATATAGTGTCCTTCTTGATCTCTTAGTACAGTCTTTGGTTTAAAATCTAATTTGTCTGATATAAGGATTGCCACCTCAGCTTTCTTTTGGTGTCCTTTAGCATGGTAAATGGTTTTCCACCCCCTCTCTTTCAATCTGGGGGTGTCTTTGGGTCTAAAGTGAGTCTCTTGTGACAGCGTATTGATGGGTCTTGTTTTTTAATCCAATCTGATAGCCTGTGTCTTTTGATTGGGGCATTTAGCCCATTTACATTCAGGGTAACTATTGAAAGATAGGAATTTAGTGCCATTGTATTGCCTGCAAGGTGACTGTTACTGTATATTGTCTGTGTTCCTTTCTGGTCCATGTTGCTTTTAGGCTCTCTCTTTGCTTAGAGGACCCCTTTCAATATTTCTTGTAGGTCTGGTTTGGTGTTTGCAAATTCCTTTAGTTTTTGTTTGTCCTGAAAGTCTTTTGATCTCTCCTTCAATTTTCAATGACAGCCTAGCTGGATATAGTATTCTTGGCTGCATATTTTTCTCGTTTAGTGCTCTGAATATATCATGCCAGTCCTTTCTGACCTGCCATGTCTCTGTGGATAGGTCTGTTGCCAATCTAATGTTTCTACCATTGTAGGTTACATATCTCTTCTCCCTAGCTGCTTCCAGGATTTTCTCTTTGTCTCTGAGACTCATAAGTTTTACTTAGATGTCAGGGTGTTGACCTATTTTTATTGATTTTGAGGTGGGTTTTCTGTGCCTCCTGGATTTTGATGCCTATTTCCTTCCCCAAATTAGGGATGTTCTCTGCTATAATTTGCTCCAACATACCTTCTGCCCCTCTCTCTCTTTCTTCTTCTTCTGGGATCCCAATTATTCTAATGGTGTTTCATCTTATGGTATCGCTTATCTCTCGAATTCTACCCTTGTGATCCAGTAGTTGTTTATCTCTCTTTTTCTCAGCTTCTTTATTTTCCATCATTTGGTCTTCTATATCACTGATTCTCTCTTCTGCCTCATTTATCCTAGCAGTCAGTGCTCCCATTTTTTATTGCACCTCATTAATAGCTTTTTTAATTTTGACTTGGTTAGATTTTAGTTCTTTTATTTCTCCAGAAAGGGTTTCTCTAATAACGTCCATGCTTTTTTCAAGCCCAGCTAGTATCTTTAAAGTGATGATTCTGAACTCTAGATCTGACATTGTACTAATGTCTGTATTGAGTAGATTCCTGGCAGTTGGTACTACCTCTTGTTCTTTTTGTTGAGGTGATTTTTTCCATCTTGTCATTTTGTCCAGAGGATAATAGATGAATGAGAGAACAAAATACTAACAGGGTAACAACATCCCCAGAAAATATACTCTACACCATTCAGAAAAGACCTGAAGCCGGGGGAAAAGAAAGGGAAAGAAAGAAAAAAGAAAAAGAAAATAAAAAACAAAACAAAAGGAAAAAGATAAAAACAAACAAAAACAGAACAAAACAAAACAAAACAAACCAGAATATGATCAAATATGATCAGGCTGGTGCATAGATTAGTGCCACACACTAGATTTTGGGTGTATTTTGGTCTGTTAGAAGAAAGTGCCTCCCAAAATTTTAAAAGAAGAAAAACTTATATATGTACAAAAATAAGGGTTGATATGATAAAGGGATGGAATATGACTGTAAAGATGAAAATTATAAAAAATTTTATAAAAGGAATTGATAAGAAGTTGTTTGAAAAATGCAAGAAGAGGATTTAAAAAAAAAAGAAAAAAAAGGGAGAGAATATGATCAGGCAGGAGACTAGAACAAAACCATACACTAGAGATTTAGGGTAAAGAGAAAACAACTTATATATATATATGCCAAAAATAAGGGTAACTACTATGAAGGGATAGAATATGACTCTAAAAATGTAAAATAAAAATGTTTTTTAAAAAAGGGATTGATAAGATGTTGGTTGAAAAAGGGAAAAAGAAAAATTAAAAAAAAGGCAGTTAAAAAAAATTGACTTTGAAAGACTAAAGAATCATGGTAAAAAAGCCATGGATTCTATGTGCAGTATTCCCCTAGTGCTGGAGTTCTGCCGTTCTCATTGATCGGTAAACTTGGTCTTGGCTGGCTGTTCTTGCTGATCTTCTGGGGGAGGGGCCTGTTGCCGTGGTTCCCAAATGTCTTTGCGGGAGGTGGAATTGCCCCGCCCTTGCCTGTCTGGGCTAGGTAATCTGCTCCGGTTTGCTCTTAGGAGCTTTTGTTCCCTGCAAGCTTCCCATGCAGCTTTGGAGGATGAGAGTGAAAATAGTGGCCTCCCACTCTCTGCCCCTCAGGAGTCGAGAACCCGGGGCCCTGCTCCTCAGTGAGCCCCCAGAGAAAAGCAGTCAATCACTCCCATCTCCCAGGTCTCTGGCCGCACTCCGTGCTCACCCGGCCTGTGACCGAGCATTTCTATCTCTGGCACCCCACTCGGTGTGGAGTCTCCAAACCCAGCAGATACCTGCAGTGCGCTCCTGTGCCGCTCCTCCTAGGGGAGGAAGGGGAGTCTCCCCAGATCTGCTGCTTGTTGGGTCCCTGCTGGAGGAACAGTGGCCCGACTGTGCCGCGGATCAGCGTTTATGGCCACCCCGAGCTGAGACCCCGCTCCTCGGCTCCGTCTCCGCAGCTGGCTTACCCACTCCAATACCTGGGAGCTCTACCGCACTCAGGCACCCCCAGTCTTTCTGTGACCCTGAGGGTCCTGAGACCACACTGTCCCGTGAGGGTTCCACCCCCCACTTAGCCACTGGAGCAATGTCCCTCAGTGGAGCTGACTTCTAGAAGTTCCAATTTTGTGCTCCGCTGCTCTATCACTTGCCAGAAGCGGCTGACTGAGGCCCCCTCCCCCGCCGTCTATCCTTCTGCATATCGCCTTGGATTCTCTTTTCCGCACGTCCTACCTTCCAGAAAGTGGTCACTTTTCTGTTCAGAGAGTTGTTGCTATTATTTTCTTCGATCTCCTGTTGAGTTTGTAGGTGATCAGAATGGTTTGATCCCTATCCAGCTGAATTCCTGAGACCAGACAGAATCCAGGTCTCCTACTCCTCCACCATCTTGCTCCACCCGTCCCTTTACTCTGGATTCTAATGACTCCTTTCCCTCCCAAGTGCAAAATATATGCAGTCCCTCACAAGACTCCCCAAGTTTTATCTCATTATATTATCACAATCAGGTTTAAAGCCTAGCATTTCATCATCTAAATCAGGTCCAGGTGTGAATGAGACTCCTCAAATAAGGTGCTTCTTAATCTGAAAATCTGTACATCAAAGAGATGTGCCTCCCACACATTCAGCATAGACTGGGAGACATGATAATTATTATAGACATATCCATTTAAAACAGGAAATAGGCACATGAAAGTCATTGTTCTACAGCAATGTGAAATCCAGCTCGGCTCAGGTGATGATTGATCTGCTTTGGTTGCAGGAAACATATGCTGGTTAAGGCCCAGTTCTGCCCCCTGGGGTTGTTGACTTCTGGTTTTGGCTCTATCCTTTGGGGCTCCAAACTGAATCATTCCTTCTTTTCCATAAGCAATGGCCAAGCTCTCAGCTGAGTAAATTTTACAGCCTGCTTCCTGCTCATAGAAATTTGATGCCTGAGATACCTTTTCATTGTAGCTGTCTCTTTGAGTACAAGTTGGTACAATTATTTAAAAAATTTGTTCATTTTTATGTATCAAGTTATAAATCTGTTCATTTGCTAATTGTGAGCCCACACCCACATTTTTTTTCTGAAAGGATCCCTTCTCTAGCTCACAACTTTAAAGAATCCTTGTCTAGTAAAGAGTATCTAAAAGGCAAGCCCCTTAGATTCATAGCAGACCTTTTTTCTAGGCAAGAAAATCTAAGTAGGATACCCTTAAGATTTTTTAAAAACATTTTATCTAGCTAAGAGGTTATAGAAGGCATGCCCTTATTATTCTTAGAAGTCATTTTTTTTTCCTGGTGGAGAAGGTCTACAAGGAACTGCCTTAAATCTTTCTGAAGCCTTAACAAAAGGTTTTACAGATGCTCTCTCAATCTGAAATTTATCCTGAGGCCACATTTTACAAAAAGAGCCCTGATTTGATCTTTGTCCAGATGCCATTTCTTACTTTGAGAAAGTTGTGCTGTCTGGGAAGACTAGGTGTGAGAAACAATTCTATATTTTAAACAAGCAAGTCCTTGTTTTTTATATTTCCTTTAAATTCTGATAAAAAATTTAAGTCTTTTCTGTAGCTGTAATTTCTCTATATTTTTTCATATCCAGCTAAAATAAAATAAACAAGTTGGCATTTTTTCATATTCTTCCAGGAAAAAAGAATCCTGAGCTGTATCAAATATCTCATTAAGTAAATTTTTGATACCCAAACAGTAATGCACCATGGCAAAAATGGTCAGAGCAGTGTATCCAGAATGGAGGCAAAACGGAGTACATTATCTGTGATTTTTAAAACACTGAAATGATCTAAAAGTCATTGTTTACATTATCACCTTTGAACAGCAATTCTTAAACAATGTCACTGTGAAAATTCTCTGCTAGTGCAGACCACTCCACTACTCTCTCTTGTGGTTATGTTGGGATATCACTTTCATGGTTATGTTAGGTTATATGGCAAGAGGGTTTTGCAGATGTAATTAAGGTTTCTAATCGAATGAGTTCATCAGAAGTAATATCCTGGTTGGTCCTGACCTAATCATATGAGCTCCTAACAGGGAGTCTAGAGGTTAGAGACAGAAGTCAGAGAGATGCAGTCCTGTTCACCTTGAAAACACACATTTTCAGGTCATAAAGCGCCTATGAGGGCCATGAGACTTCAGCCTTCTTCCCTGACAGAGAGCCAGACATACAGATGTTGTGAGATAATAAACAGATATTGTTTTAAGCCACTAAATTTATGGTAATTTGTTATACATCAATAGAAAATTAATCCATTTGGTTTAAATTTTGTTATGCTATGGTTTTCTCTGGGATAATGGTTAGGAATGTTGAATGATGCTAAGTTATAAAATTCATTGCACTGTAACATAATTACCAACTATTTAAGTGTTAAATTTCTAAAGTGGAACAAAAATGCTCTTGGAGATAAATATAACCTCCTTTGGAAATACAGATGATGAAGCAAGTACTTATCCCTGAAGGTTTTGAAGCAAGCTGCATCATGTAGACATTTGAACTAGGCCTTTAAGGATGAGTAACAGCTAGGCTGGCTGACAAAGGAGGAAAGGATATTTGTAGAATGAACAGTATGAGTTGTCCCCCAGAGTGAAAGTCAGATGCTTGGGATTATGGAAGAGAAACAGATTGAGCATTAAGGTGATTTTAATGTATAGTTAAGTTTACTGCCAAAAATCTAATTTTAAAGGATACAATATTTTATTTGAGTTTATGGATAAAAACAATGTTTTAAAAATATGGATACCTACAGAAGAAAAGGGGTGGGAAAAAGTAAAATCTGTTGTGTTTCTGGACTTTATTGATTAATATCACCTAAAGTACCAAGGTGGGACAGGTCAAAGGATCTGGAACCAAAAGTAATAAACTTTTACTAATCTATGATAATAGTCTTCATACAAATAATAATCTCTCCAACTTTAAAGGGCTGCATGTTTTATATAGAAAAATATGCTAAAAAGTTTTATAAGAAATCATGAGATTTATGGTGTATATTGAGATGCTGCTTTATGTTTAAAATACTGTCAATATTAACTATATATATCCTATTTAAACATATAACCCATAATAAAATTATTCCACATTTGAAAATCTCATATCAATTATAAAGAAATGCATTATTTAATCATAATGCATAAGAAAACCAATTCAGATTAAACAGGAAGTTTGAAAATACTTCCATTTCTTATTTCATTGTGTATCATTTTTATGTGGAATCATAAAACAGCAAAAAATGCAGTGACAAAAAATGTAACAAATTCTGGACATGCAACAACAATATTGAGCTACTCAGCTAAAAGTAACAAATTACTATTTTTTTCCTCTAATTTAACAGTGCTGCGGAGATGAGCCAGGCACTTGTGCAATCAGCATGAGGAAACTGTGAGTTAGCAATAGTTCAACTTCAAGATTAAGTTTTTATAGTAGAGCTACCTAGTGGGGCTTATATGACAAGGCTCATATTTTTTTTTGCCTCTTCATCCCCTTATCTCGATTTTAAATTTGACTGCTTTACTCTTTAACTATGATGGTTTCTTCTTTCTGAGATGAGGAAATTAAGGCTCAGAGAGAACATTATGGAATCACTGACTCTCCTATTTAGAATGGAACACAGAGATATCTGAGTCACAAGAACCCTGGTGTGATATCCTGGTAATGCTGAAGATGTGATTACCTCTTCTTAGAGGCTAAGATACCTTTAGGCTTGATATCTAGAAAGTATTCTCATCTTGAATCAAAAAACATTTGGGGGCACACACTTTAAGTCTTTTGCATAAGACAGACTGTCAGATATGTAAAGATTGCTCTTATCATTGCAGTCCACAGTCCACTAGGCTAATTCTTCAGGTAGGCCAATGGTTGAGTAGGAGTTAAAATTCAGGTCTCATTCTTCCCATACTTTATTTTTTACCCCTACCCCCATGCTGTCTAGGGAACAATCCAGGATATATAAGTAGGAAAGGGCAAGTTGTCATTGCCTTCCATGAAAATCTTACCATAAGATTTTACTAATATTTTTATATAGTTGAATTTTCAAAAAATGCTCTATAAATGTTTACATCCAGAAATTGCAATAGAAATTATGTGATATTAGAAGTTATGTTAGCTTATACGATTTCCAAAAGGTTAGAATGAAGAACTTTACAACTTATGGAAAGCATCAAAATCAGTTTAGCCAACTTTCGAAGAATATTGGGTGTACCCCACCTAGGAAAGAATGAAAGAATATATTGCTTTTAAACCTGCTTCCTATTTGATAAACTATAACAGCCATGCAGTATGTACAGATTGGCTCATGCATTTTTTTCACTTTACTGTAATGGTCACTTATGAAACAATTTAAAGCTACTAGATAGGAAAATATCATGACTATGCTTTTTTAAACTGTCCAGGGAATATAATAATACTTGCAAAGGCATTTTTAGCCAGAACTTTATGATAATCTTAACAGTTGACAGATGTGATTTGCTCCTATTTTGTCATGGTTATTTTGAATGGGGAAAGATGTGCCATTAGAGAAGTTCTGCCAGCTAATTAGCACATTAGATGTTTTATCAGCCTTGCTGGCTTCCTGCACATAGTATGGTTCAGTATATTCAGGTTTATTTGACATGAAAAAATGGCGGTGCCTTTTACATATGAACCAATATAAGTAAAAATATATATTACAATGTGCTATGGTTTGAACGTATGTATCCCTCCTCCCCCATATTCATGTGTTGAAAATCTAATGCCCAATGTAATGGTATTAGGAGGTGTGGGGCCTTTGGGAGGTGTTTAGGTCAGAGCCTGCATGATTGTTATTATGTCCTTATAAAAGAAGTCCCAGAGAGCTAGCTTGTCACTTTTGCCTAAAATACAATGACAAATCTCCGACTGGAAGAAGGCCCTCACCTGACCATGCCGGCACCTTGATTTCAGCCTGGGCCAGCCTCCAGAACTGTGAGAAATAAATTTCTGTGTTTTTTTTTTTTTAACTAAAACAGTTGACAATTTTATTTCCACATTTCACAAGACGAATGAAAATTGATTTTTTTTTTTAATCTCACTACTCCCCTGCCAAAACTATTCTCTCTTTGATAGGAAGGAGGAACAAGTCTTCCTTGTCCTGCTGTTAAAAAATACCTAGAGTCACACCACCATTATCTCCTGGGGAAGCAGAACAAGTAATATAAAATGGATATAAAGGAGGCTCCCCCTTCTCCTCATCTGTCCCATCTTGAGTCATTCCTTGCTGCGTGGGTACCGTGTGGGCAATAGATCTCATCACTGGGGGCCCCGGCATTCCTGGCATGTGGCCTCCCATAGGCAGACTCATTTCAGGAGCAGGTCCCACTGGCATCATCCCAGGAAGAGGAGGGCCCATCATTGGCATCATGGGAGGGCCCCCCCATATAGAGTGCTGGCATCATACCAGCGCAAGGCAGACCCAGGAGACTGGGGGGTAAGTGGGATCCTTGCCTGTGCAGGAGTAGGAGGTATCTTTCCTTATTGAAATACAGCAGTTGTTTTGTCAGTCAGGCTCTGAGCCTGTTCTTCCATCCATTTCTGAGAGTAGTCTTTCACATTCTCTTTGTGTTTCCCACCACTGCAGTGTTTCTTTTTCACAGATGGACAGTCCTGGGTGAGACATGTGTTGTAGTGGTCACAATAAAACGTAGGGAAGTTGCTCTCAAATTTCTGTTTTTAATAAGCTAACCAGTCTGTGATATTTTACAGCCCGAATGAACTAAGACACTGCAAAAGAAATTGTAAATTATGTTCAAGGTAGATTTATATTTCTTTAATTTGTATTTCATTAATTTTAATGTATTTCATATTCCTGTCTACACCTCAAAGTCCAATGTAAATGCCACAAAGTATGGTATGTCTATCAAAAAGGATCAATTGAAGTCTAGAGAATAAATAATACATTCCCATAATTATATGCTATTTTAGCCATTTTCGATAAAGAAAAGGAAAATGCCTCATTATTACACCATATAACATAATAAAGGCATTGTAGAAATAATGTTTCTAAGTAATTTTATAGGGAATACTGAAATAGGTTTATAGTAAATCAACAGTTCAATTTTTAGAAATATATAATTTTGCTATGATCTTGTCAGGGAAGAAATTTTAAGAGATTATGAAAAAAAGATCATTTCTAGCTCCATATGTCTCGGTTCCCAGAATTTTATTCTAAACTCTATAGGCAAAAATAAGAACATCTGAACTAGGACTATGAACTGAATATTCTTGTGACTATTTAGTTTTCAAAATAAGCAATCTTAATCTGGGAATATTGGTCTGCTAGAGTTATTTAACAAATTTAAACTAGACAAATGTGGAAAGCTGTGGACTTGGGAGATGATACACACAAAAACCAAAATAATAGAAAAAAATCTTCAATGAGTTTATGCAGCTCAGTAGTCCTTTCCCCCTTTTGTCTCTTCTTTATTGCTTACCTGGTTCCACAAAGTAGCAATTACAGAGATTGCATTCCTCCCCCATCTCTTCCTGGGGTTGACACATTTCCCCTGCTTAGAAACATTCAGAGGCCTCCTTTTGTCTTAAAGGAGGAAATTTTTACCTGATCTTGCCTATCACAGCCTCTGTCATTAAATGAGACTTTTATATTCACATGCAGTACACCCACAGCTTCTCCAGCTCTGGCTCTTCAAGCATTATAACTAACCCCAAGCTCTGCACCGGTGTTTTGCCTTTCATTTCCCATCTTTACTGTCAGGAATTGTCACTATCCTTTATCTTATGCACTTTACTTTTCTTTTCCGAGTAAAAATTTCCCCCCAATAATTAAAAAAATATAGGGGTGCTTGGGTGGCTCAGACAGTTAAGCATCTGCCTTCAGCTCAGGTCATGATCCCAGGGTTCTGGGATCGAGCCCCACATCGGGCTCCCTGCTCAGCAGGGAGCCTGCTTCTCCCTCTCCCTCTGCCACTCCCCCTGCTTGTGCTCTCTCTCTCTCTAAAAAATAAATAAAAATCTTAAAAAATATATATTTTCAGGCTTGCGTTGACTAAAAATCAAACAACACATGAATAAAGTCCCTTAGTTTACCACCTATGCCCCCATCACTACCACCTCATCTCCTTCCTTTAAGAACCAAATAGGTTTTAAGAATTATCATTTTTATTTTTTCAGAATTTCATTGTCTCAGTATATCCCACTCCCACTGAAAGCCACACAATCTAGCTTCCTGCCCATTCTCTGCACTGGTATAGCACTCAATAAATTCATCAATGACCTCTCTGCTGCTTCTCCTGATGGCTATTTATAGTAACATCTCATTCAATATTTCAGAATAACTTAAAACTGATGGCTACCCTCTCTGGAAAACTACCCTCCCTGAGTTTCCATGTTAGGGTTCCCCCTTCCTTTTCCTTCTGAATTTCTATCCATTCCTTCTATTTCTTCTTTGCATTTTATCTCGGCACAGTCCTGGGGTTTTTTAATGTTCTCATTCTTCACTCCCTATTCCCTTGGTGATTTGATCCATATCCAGTGCTCTCACTATGACCTATATGGAGATGAAAGCTGGCCTTGTTATCTTTCTCTTCCAATTCACTCCTTTCATTGTTACTTATCTAAAGAATGGCACCATTCCGTGGCATAAGCCAAAAGCACAGGAACAAGCCTGATACCCTTTTCTCTCTCTTGTCACCTTTTATTCAGGGCTTTAACAAATCCTGACAAATTTCCTTTTAAATATTATTGAACTTGACCCTTTTTTCTCCATCTCTACCATAATCACTACCACCCTTATCCAAGCTATCATGATCTTTTGCTTGTATGATGCCATCATGTCCTATCTATCATTATTCACTCAGCCTTTCTTCAATTAGTTCTTTTTTTTTTTTAAGATTCATTTATATATTTTAGAGAGTGTGTGCAAGCTGGGGGAGGAGCAAGGGAGAGGGAGAGAATCTCAAGCAGACTCCCCACTGAGAGTAGAGCCTGCTGTGCGGCTTGATCTCAGGACCCTTACATCATGACCTGAGCCGAAATCAAGTCAGAAGCTCAGCTGGCTGCACCAACTAGGTACCCCTTCAATCAGTTCTTTATATTGCAAATGTTAATTTGATTATGTTGCCATGCTCCCCTCCACACACTTAAAATCTTTTGATAAAATCTCATTGTTCTTTGGATAAAGAAAATCTCTTTTAGATGACTTGTAAGGCCCTACATGGTTTCTAACAACCAAAGAAACTCTTTAGTTTCTTTGCGCCATTCACAATGCACTCTTCAATCCTTTGTATCCGATATACTTTCCCAAAATACCTCTTTATTTATTTTTAATTCTCAAATTGCAATTCAAGCATTGCTTTCTCAATGTAGCCTTTTCTTTCTCTGTAACAGTCATCCCACGATGGTCTTTTAGGATCCCGATAACTCTTGTTTTTAGCACTTCCTCCAGTTAGAACTTTGCATTTTTATCAGTTATTATAAAAATATCTACCTTTGCTAGTCAACTATTAGTTCCACCAGGAAAGACATTAAGATTTCTGTTCTTTATTATTACATAATTAATGTTCAAGAAATAATATATTATATGACTTAATGAATGCCTCCTATATTAGTATCCAACTCCTTTTTGGAGACTTTATAACTCTTGGCTCCATCCCACTTTTATAATTCTGCTTTTGACTCTTTGGTACTGGCATTTGCTTCTTCTCTCTCATTCTTGACTCTTAAGCATCCTTCTAAGGACTTGATTGGATTTGCCCTCTGCCACTCTATTCTGAGAAATTGTAGACTAGATAGTGCACCTAGTCTACCATAATTCTAGAATTTGGACAGAGCCTTGTAGTTACTTAAAGTTGCCATTCTCCTTTTCCCTTAGGAAAATCTTGCATTCATGCCTTTTACTCAGTTTACTTCAAATCTAGGACATTTGCTCAATAAGATTTTTGAATGTATTGTTCGCCTCATTATTTACAGCCTTCTTCTTTCCATTTAATTATAGCTACTCCTCAGTCTCTTTGGTCCTTTGAATTTCCTTTATTTCTTATCCTTCTGATAACTCATCTATAGTTACAGCTTTGTTTTTAGCAGCTTTATTAAGACATAATTCACATACCCATATAATTCACTATTTAAAGTGTACAATTCAATAGTTTTTAGCATAAACACAGGGTGCATATCTATTACCACAATCATTTTTATAAAATTTTCATTACCTGAAAAATAAACCATGCACTCCCCAACCATCACCCTGCAATCTCCTAACTCTTTCCTGCAGCTCTAGGAGACCACTAATCTACTTTCTGTTTCTATAGATTTGCCTATTCTGGACATTTCTTTTAATTGGGATTACACAATATGTAGTTCTTTGTGACTGGCTTTTTAGTCATGATTTTAAACTACATCGCCATGTAATTTCTCAATAATTTATCTCTAGACATAACTCCTCTTCTGATTTCCAGTAATGAATTGACAAATGTGTGGTCTATATAAATCATTCTTGCTGCAGCATAACATACCTAAAGTAGAATTGGCAACTTGACTTTTCAGCTAGCTTGCCTGCCTTTATTCCTTATTTCTGTCAAGGCACATGACATCACAGGCATGTTCTCTCCCCAACCTCATGCTTGCTATAACACCATCTATTCAGCATAAAGCATATAGGTGTTTGTAAAGTGCTTTTTGAATGAATGAGTGATTTGATAGATGCATCAGTTACTTTCTGTTCAGTCTCATAACAGTTGGCCAGGCCTTCATTTCCTCAGGCGTGCTTCCAAGGGTCTTTCTACCCCAATAAGACTTTGATTTGTTATTCTTAATATATCACCCTCCCATTCCTATTTAGCATATAGTTATTGAGTTTTTGCTGGGAAAGCAGACTCATGCAATTCAAAGAATATAAGATTTAATGTTATAGGGTCTGGATCTAAGTCCTAATTTAATTACTTTCCTGCTGTGTGATTATGGGTAGGGTACTTTGGCCTTTTTTTGGATTCAAGTTCCTTATTTGTAAACTGGGAGAGGTGACATTAGTATTGCCTGTCCCACAGGAGATCGAAACATTTGCAGTACCTGCCATAGTACCTATTATATTGCAGGTACTCACAAATATTGGTGGCAAAAGATATTTGAATGTGTTTGTGTGTTATAAAATACTCTCTAATTTACAAGTATTAATTTATTAATTAACCCTGTTTCAAGCTCTGAGAAACAAATAAAAGGTCTAAACCATTTTCTAGGAGCAAGAAATTTTGTAACCTGTTGGCTTAATACAAAGTTTGATGATACACTTTCATTAAAATGCAGTGGTTTGATGAGGAAACAATTCAATGTTTCAAATTTTGGAGTATGTTTTTCAATGAGTTTTGAAAAGATTGGTTCATTACTTGTGTTTGTACAGCTTGGGTTCAGAAGCTAGGCTACTCTTACCAAGGCTGATCCTATAAACTGAGAGGACTTAGAGCCTTCTCTTAGGGCTACGTAAGGCATCAGGACCTGCCTTTGGTCTGCATTGCTGCTCTTGTCCCTGCTGAGACCTTCTGGCAACTGAGTTGTTTCTTTGCAAAAGCAGCCAGGATCCTTGGGCACTTGCAGATTGCTAGACTCATTCTCTTCCCACAAGCTCCCTTGTCAGCAATGGAAACTATAACCCATAGGGAATAATGAGCAACAGTAATTCTCTTGGACTAGATCCCTTCCTTTTCCCTAAAAGCTATGGAAAAGGATTATGAATCTATGCTAACTGTGCAAAAAATCACTCATTTTGAGATAAAGAATTGTTCTGGAAGTAAGAATTTAGTTTTAATCTTTCTAACAGATTCTCAGTTACTTAAACTATTGAAATATTCTTGGGCTCCCTTTAATATGGCTCTATAATCTGGTCTTCATATATTCTTATAATTTATTTGCCACTTTATTTTGATGTTAACCACATGATCCATGAAAAATCATTGCCTCAGTGGCCCTCAGACATAACTTTTTCTTTCTTATCTTTTCACTTTTTTTTTCTTTACACAGGGATGCTTTTATTTTTTTTAATTGAGGTATAATTGGCATATAACATTTTATTAGTTTCAGATATACAGCATGATTCAATATTTGTATATACTGTAAAATGATCACTACAATGAATCTAGTTAAAATTTGTTACCATAGTTACAAAAAAATAGATTTTCTTGTGATGAGGACTTTTAAGGTATGCTCTCTTAGCCACTTTCGAATATACAATATAGTATCATTAACTATAGTCGTCGTGGTATACATTACATCCTCATGATTGTTTTATAACTGGAAGTTTATACCTTTTGACCCTCTTCAACCATTTCATCCCACCCCCACCTCTGGCAACCCAGCCCCCACTCCCTTTTTAAACCCACTTCTGCATGCAGGGACTATTTTCCCCCATTGCTATGAAGCTTTCTCTGATCATGGAGGTTTACAATCATCTTACCTTTCTTCAAACTGTAGAATTTATATTCAGCACCATACTCTTTTGGCACTGGATCTCTTCCCCAATGAGATTATAAAACTCTCAATAGTTTTATTTTTTTAAGATTTATTTATTGTTAGAGAGAGACTGGTGGGGAGGGGCAGAAGGAGAGAGAGAATCTCAAGCAAACTCCCCACTGAGCGTGGAGCCAGACATGTAGCTCAGTCTCATGACCCTGAGATCATGACCTGAGCCAAAATTAAGATTCGGATGCATAACCAACTGAGCCATCCAGGTACCCCAAAACTCTCAATAGATTTTATATCTTTTTGCCCCACCAGTGTCTAGCATGTTATGAACATAGAGTGCAGTCAATACCTGTTTTTGTACAGATAAACAGATGATTGCTATAAATAGCTGAGGAAAACAGATGCCATTAGGAACAACTCTCTTAGAAGGTTGATTCAAGCAATTTTACTAAAACTTATTGAAAAAGGACTTAATTTTAAAACCAGAGACAGAAAAATACATAAAGAACAATGAAACAGTTTATCAGTTAATTGAATTTTGAAATTAATCATTTTTGTATGCATGCAATGTACCTGTTTCTAGTCTGAGTTCAAGTATGAATGCAATGTTGAATTCAAATAGAGCTTTGGTGAATGAGTAACTAGCACAAGGTCAGCAACAGGCTAAACATGCTGCGTGTCTGCTTCCCAGTCAGTATCGTGGAAGTTACCATTGTAGCTAAAAGGTCACTATGATACCCCACAATTTGCATTATTAAACCTTCTGGGAATATGATCCTATATCATGCCATCTCCTAGACTACTTAAGTTTTTAAAGCAATGAGATTTTATGACTTTGGGAAACCAACTCCTGAAGCCTAGAAGAATGACATAACACCAATGACTTTGAGCATCTTTGTAAAATATTGACAGTGACAGAAACCTAAGCAGAGATAGATATGACTTTCATTTACTGGGCACTCTAAGTCAAATAAATTAATATTGATTAATTAGTCTTGCATCTAATTAAGTGGTATTCTTTCCACCTAGGTAAAATCATTGAACTGTTGTGTGTGCGTGTGTGTGTGTGTGTTTCTGTGTGTGTGTGTGTGTGTATGTCTATCTGTGGTAATGATATCGAGACCTGTGGTCTCCACTTGCCACTAGCTCAATATTGTGGATGTTTTAGAAAAGTAGAGGGGCGCCTGGGTGGCTCAGTCGGTTAAGCGTCTGCCTTCGGCTCAAGTCATGATCCCAGGGTCCTGGGATCAAGTCCGGCATCAGGCTTCTTGCTCAGTGGGGAGCCTACTTCTCCCTCTCCCTCTGCAGCTCCCCTTGCTTGTGTGCTCTCTCTTTCTCTCTCTCTCTCTCTGTCAAATAAATAAATAAAATCTTAAAAAAAAAGAAGAAGGAAGTAGAAAGTTTTCCCTCTATGAAAATATGACTGCAAAGCTCACTTGAGAACTTGTCTTACCCTCGCGATTGAATCCAAGACTATTTTGGTTTGTTTATTTATGAAGCAAAACGTTCTGAAACACTGATATGATCATTGTTGGGTTTTTAAACTCATTTTTAATTTATTTTGAATGTGATCAATGATAAAATTATGAATATAGTTTTGTATTGAATGTGCACACAAGGTATTCTAAATCCATCACATTATTATCTACTTAAAAAGCAAATCATGATCATATTGTTCTCTACACTCTGATCCTTACCCCAGGGGTGTCTCTATGAAAGCCAGGTCAAAAGTCCTATGCATACAAATTTCAAATCTGTCCTAGGTGAGGAACAGAGAATATTAGATTAGATTTATAGATAAGAGACAGCCAGCCCTTTATCCTGAGATGGGATGGAAAGAATCCTAGATTTTTACTCTAACCTTTTGAAACATAAATGCATCTTTCCAAGAGTCTTATAAACCATGGGTGTCTACTACTTTACGACCTAGATCTATTTCCAGGTTCTAGATTCATGTTTTTTTTGAAATATAAACAGAGAGACAGTGCTTCCTGTCACCTTGGGCCTTGACCTAGGGACCTAATTCAGAGCATTTGGCATTCCTGGGTCAGAGCAATTAACTACAGATCTAATTCTCATGGTATGTGAAGAGTAAAATGTTTCTAGAGGAATTGAAAGCATACATTCCCTAACTTATGTCATAAACCTTTCTGTGTCTTAGGAGGCTATGGCTTTTCACAGGAGCACTGAGAAGTATAGGGGCATTTTTTCTCCTCGTAGGCTAGAATTGGAGATAGGTGCTTTCCATTCTGTTACTTGATTGTCACAAGAAGTCTGCATGATAGCTATCACTGTGATACTTTTTAAAGTTGAGGAAAATGGAACTCAGCAAGTTTAAACAATTGGCCCAAGATTGTGAAGCTAGAATAGTTATTGGTTTGGTAAAAAATAAAATTATGCCTTATTGCAAGCCCATCCTCTTTCCACTATACCAAATGAAAGTTAAGGAGAACAATTTCAAGGCATCTCTTGTCCAAAGGCTTCTTTGACAAATAAAACAGATTTCATTTTATTACTTTCAATTTATAGAAAGTTAAAAACCTAGGGAAATATGAATCCACATTGGTACCTGATGTCTGGGAGAAAAAAAACCAACATGAAAATTTTCTATAATTTTCGAAGGATAATTTTAAAAGTATCTGATATCAGAAAGGGGACCTTCCTAAAAACCAAAACTACTACAAAATGTGTTATTTAGTGGCTCTAGTTACTTCCTCAGATGGACACATCTTCTCTACCTTTTCAATGTCTTTCCATTTTTCCAAGTTAACATGAAGAGACCTATACTGAGAGGCAAGATAAGTACTCCTAAGAAATTATACAATAGCACATCATAGATCTGAGAGAAGTTTTCCACATATCTGGTGCCTAAGGATAGCATTTAAATAAGGAAACATGCTAAACCTGGAATGCTAGGTATAGTTACTCTACTAATGGTGCTTTTTCAGCCTGAAGTCAAATGCAAGACAAAAGATAGTATCTTTCTTCTTGAAATAAAGAATTCCTATAACTTGAGCAGAGAGATCAACCAGCAAATTTCCTTATTTCCTTAGTATACATCCTTCACTCCACAATAAGACAAAAGAAATTGATTAAATGAAATCAAAACCAAACACAACAAAACATAGTGGCTTTATAAGATACGATTAATATTTCCTTTGCCTTTTTCAAAATGGAAAAATACTCATAAACTAATAACTTTTCTAATTATTTAAAGTCTTAGAAATATTTTTGGACCACAAATGACATAATATTTGATACTCCTCAAAATACACAGTTTTATATTTTAATTGTGAGTAATAGGAAAACTTCTGGAAAGTCAAATGGCTCACAGTTGATTCAAAGACTCATTTGAAGAAGAAAGGAAAGAATAATATGATCTGAATTAGAATTGAAATCTTGTTTTTTTTTTTTTTTACTTTGATATGATTTTTGGGGAAGGGACAGGTGAGAAAATATGAGTATGTGTATATTTTCTTGATCATCCCCCTAGTAAATTACACATATCATGGAAAAAATATAAAAACATACATCTGAGGTTCTAAAATTTGTATTTTAGGTTCTATTTAAAATTGTAAAGCACTTATCAAGACTGTTTTTAGAAAGTGCTACAAATTATAAATAGCTGAGAGAATTGTGTGAATAACGAAATGAGGGAATATATATTTCTCTTCCAGATATAGTAATACTGTACCTAGGCACTTTCCAAATCTACTTTATTGTGAAGCTCTGCATCACACAAAGCCTCTTCAGGCTGATCTTCTATGCCTCAGAACCTCTAAATATAAGAATCTGCCTGATTTTTATTCCTCAAGTTTAGGTCCTTAGATACATATCCACTTGCCTTTATCAAAGAGTATATTTACTTGATTCATAATTTTCAAGTTTTGTCTTTTAGGTTGAAAGTCCCTTGACATCATGCATTTTCTCTTACATGTTATGTAGCTCTACATAAAATCCAGTGGGACTAAGGTGTTATTTGCAGAAAGAACTGTTGAAAGAAGTTTTTGGAATTATGAAACTTAAGTCACCAGATCTGAATGAAACATGTTTAAGCAATTCACTTAAATAGATTTCTCCCTCAGAAATATTCTAAAGAAGTGGACACCAATGGGAATGGCTTTCATTAAATGTCAAATATATAATGCCCTTTGTCCTTGACCTTGGGAAAATCAATATGTTACATTGACAGGTATGACTAGCTAGGCATAACGTTAAGAGATTTAAAAATGTTAGCATACATCTGCAAAAGAATGAAACAGGACTATTTTCTTACACCATACACAAAAATAAATTCAAAATGATTAAAGACCTAAATATGAGCTATAGCAACTTTTTTTTTCTAGATAGGACCCCTGAGGCAAGGGAGACAAAAGCAAAAATAAACTATTGGAACTACATCAAAATAAAAAGCTTCTGCACAACAAAGGAAACAATCAACAAAACTAAAGGTATCCTACAGAATGACAGAAGATATTTGCAGATGACCTATCTGATGAAAGATTAGTATCCAAAGAACTTATAAAGAACTTCTAAAACTCAACACCTCCCCCAAAACAAATAATCTAAAAATGGGCAGAAAACATGAATAGACATTTCTCCAAAGAAGATATACAGGTGGCCAAAAGATACATGAAAAGATGCTCATCATCACTTACCATCAGGGAAATGCAAATCAAAACTACATTGAGACATCATCTTACACCTGTAACAACAGCTAAAATCAACAACACAAGAAACAACAGGTGTTGGCGATGATGTAGAGAAAAAGGAACCCTCTTACGCTGTTGGTAGGAATGCAAACTGGTGCAGACACAGTGGAAAACAGTATGGAGGTTCCTCAAAAAATTAAAAATAGAATTATCCTAAGATCCAGCAATTGCACTACTGGGTATTTACCCAAAGAATACAAAAACACTAATTCAAAGGAAGGCAGCTATGCTAACCACTATACCACCAATGCTCCAACACTAATTCAAAGGGATACATACACCCCTATGTTTATTGCAGCATTATTTACAATAGCCAAGGTGTCTATTGATAGATGAATGGATAAAGAAGAGGTGATACATATCACCTCTTCTATATATATATATATATATATCTCCATTATAATATATATATTATATATAAGTGTATAATATTATAATATATAATATATATATATATAATGGAATATTATTCAGCCATAAAAAGAATGAAATCTTGCCATTTGCAATGACATGGATGGAGCTAGAGAGTATAATGCTAAGCAAAATAAGCCAGTCACAGAAAGACAAATGCCATATGATTTCACTCATATGTGGAACTTAAGAAACAAAACAAACAAGCAAAGTTGAAAAAGAGTGAGAAACCCAAGAAACAGACTTTTAACTATAGAGAACAAACTGATGGTTACCAGAGGGGAGGTCAGTGGGGGGATGGGTGAAATAGATGATGGGATTAAGGAGTGTACTTGCCCTGATGAGCATTGGGTGATGTGTGGAATTGTTAAATCACTATATTGTACACCTGAAACTAAAATAACACTTATATGTTAACTAACTGGAATTAAAATAACTTAAAAAGAAAACAATAGAAAGCATAAAAAAACCAATGTTAGCATGAACCAATGCATATCAGTAGAGTCATATTTAAAATAACATATATAACATATATATAATATAAAATAACATATATAATATATAATAGAGATCAGTAAAAGCAGAAGATAGAAAATGCTTAAAATCATATAGTAATAGAATTTCAAGCGATTTATTCACTAACTATACTAAATAATGAACTTGAAACTGTTTTTTTACTTTTCCCAAATGAACAATATCACTACAAGGCACTGAATAACCCCCATTACAACTTGTTTAATTTAGCAATTTTGATGCAAATGAAATGAGGGAGTAAGAGAAAGGAGTGGCCCCCCCCCCAAAATTTGAGTTAATACAAATAAAACAGACATCCGGGGACCTCATGTGGGTGCTTTTACAGTAGTTACATAATTTGCTTCTTTCATGTATCACAAAATATAATTCCTTCCAAGGAGCTAAAGCTATTTTATTTTCTTCTTTCAAATGTATAATAAAATGTCATGCACATGAAACCTCTTAAAGACTCAATAAGATTAAAAATAGACCAGTACTAAACAGACTATTGAGATTTCTATTAACAGTGTAAAGGGTAATTCATTGTATATTAGGCAATGGGAAAGAGATTTTATGGGTAGGTTTTTCTTTTTTGATCTGCACAAGTCACACTGGATTTAGTGAAGTGTTAGCATTACATATAAAACAGATGCGTTTGTGTCTTAACATTCTAAGGTTCTCTATGCCATGGATATTGTTTATCTTTTAGTGGTGTTACCACCCCTCTCCAGAAACCGGTCTTACTAACCTATAATGATCTTTAAGCCTTAGTCTGCCTCTCATCATCTTTCCCAACGATTTGTGGTGTGTCCTCATCTTTTTTTCCTTTCAGTAGTCCAATAATTCTTTGAAACCAGCTCAAGCTAACTCTTACCTTCCTAGATTATGTCCTAATTCCAGTGCATCATGCCCCATCTATTTGGTAGGAAATAAAAAAGTTTCTTTGAGAGGCAGATGAATAGGGCAGCAAGAAAGTCAGCTGCTAGATTGTCTCTAGTTTGTGGCCTATCTGCTGGCAATGAAAATAACTCTGGAGTTCAGTTGTTACTACACTTTCTCTGTGCTTCCTTTGACACTGACAGGTAAGAACATATGGCTGAGCTAGGCCAGACTACAAAGGGCCAGTCTGACTGCAAAGCTGTGCAAGAAAGATGACTTGTCCCTTTTTAAGCCTGCTTTCCCTCTGGCTTACTATGGGAAGCAGACACTCAGAATAAAAGATCTATAACATAAAAAAATTTAAACGAGCAGACACAAAATGAGTGACTTCCCTTTCATCCCTTGGTTCCTCTTTTATTTTCCCTAGTTCCTCATAGAGGTGATTTCTGTTCTTAATTATGCAACTACTGTAGCCTGTTCCTAATAGGACCAAAAAAAAAAAAAAGAGTTAAATTGGAGGTTGAAAGAAACCAGATGTTCCCTGCACTTTGTATGGATAGTAAGAGTGTATGATAATTATGCTAGGCTCTGCTGCCGTATAAGACAATTTGTTTCTGAGCCACAGTTACCTAACTTTGGTACTCTAGTACCAAAGTACTGATGATATGAAATCCCATAGCAGGTCTGGCTGTGACCTACCAGAAACATTTCAGCAACATTGATTGGTGTTTTTGTATCAGCCAGAGTGGGTTCTTGGCAGAAATGTCTAAGAATGAATCATTTACAAATAACTCATCTCCCTGGAGAGAAATAAAAGATACCAACGATCAGAGATACAAACATGTTTGTACTTAGTGAATTAAAAAAAAAAAGGAAACTGCATTTTGCTTAGTTGTTAAACAGTTGTTCTTTCCCTCACTGCCTTGCCTTATCATGTGAACTAGATTCTTTTTTCATTTTATGCCCTTCCAGAGCATTCTTTGTTTCTTTTGGTTCTGGTCAATTTGCCGAATTCCCATCTCTTGTTTTGTACATTGTTTTTCATTTTTTGTTCTTATATTCCTTTGGGATGTTCCTACTTTTAGATTGTTATGGAAAGTGGCATAGTAAATTGAAGTAATTATACCCATTTTTTCCATGGTTAAGTTCACATGGCTCACTGTCCTTGTTTGTTGCAAATACCTTACCATCTGGGGATCCTCATTCTATCCTAAGATAATGGACTAAAGTAGATATACAGGGATCTTCAACGTCTCTTAATATGACTTGTAAACCTTTCCCAAAATTGTGTTTTTTTAAACTGTTCCTTTTTGGGGCACCTGGATGGCTCAGTCGTTAAGCGTCTGCCTTCGGCTCAGGTCATGTTCCCAGGACCCTGGGATCGAGCCCCACGTCAGACTCCCTGCTCGTTGGGAAGCCTACTTCTCCCTCTTCCACTTCCCCCTGCTTGTGTTCCCTGTCTTGCCGTATCTCTCTCTGTCAAATAAATAAATAAAAATCTTAAAAAATAATAATAATAAACTGTTCCTTTTTTAGGACACATGATGTAATGAGCACTGGGTATTATATGCAACTGATGAATCACTGAACTCTACCTCTAAAACTAATGATAATATACTATGTGTTAATTACTTGAATTTAAATAAAATAAAATTAAAAAAATAAAGAAAAACTGTTCCTTTTTTAATACAACTTTCTGATCAAAAACCTTGGGTGATTTTTTTTTTTTTTATTGTACACTGGATATAATCCAAAAACCTTTATTGTCCATTTGGGATCTTTCCTAACCTTATCCTAATTTGAAATAATCTCTCCTGCAAGCAATTAATTTTACCTGTCTATTATCCATGACTTATATCCTATTACTTATTTGGGAAATTATTCCTTTTCCTCTCATCTGATATAAATCATAAGTATTTTTCATATCTAATTCAAATTTAACCTCTTTGATATTGTAACTCTCTCCATCTTCTGAACTCATGCATGATTTATATTCTCTGCTATCCATTTTAAGCTTTCTATAAAGTCTTATTTATAAACTTTGTTCATACATCACATACTTTTTCACCTAGATTGGAAATGTTATAAGGAAAGAGGCAACTTTTTTTGTTTTGTTTTGTTTTGCTACTACTCTAGTATGGCTTTTCTGATAGTAACTAATTTGTTTGCTAGACTAATACAGCAGATTATACTGTATTAGGTATAATTTAGACTATTCCTAGTGGTTTTTAGTCAAAGAATAGCGAAGATAAATGGGTTAATGCTGATGATGTTCATTGGGAAGCAGACACTCAGAATAAAAGATCTATTCTTTTATTCTGAATGCAAAAGATGTATTCATGGGGGAGATGATGATTTACACTCCAGACTTTTATGTCCAACATGGCTCTCATTTCCCTTTGGTTTTGAGTAGATGTATTTATTGAGATTATGGAGTGAATTTTAAAAAAGCAAAGGTGAATTTGGCAGATTGTTTATTGGGAAATTTGTATTGATCTCATTAGCTAATAACCTGAATCCCAAGACTTTAAAAACATCTATATTTTTGACCAGGACTTATATAGCACATAATACCATTCCCCTCCTAATACCACATTATACAATGTTCCCTCCAAAATTTAGCTTCATAGGACATATACTGGGTCCACCAATATTGTATGACAAGGGATATAGAGGAAATATTAACAAGAGAGAAAGGATAACTCTGATTTTTGTCCTTGAATTTCACTCCCATTTTCATTTTGGCAGGTCTTGTCATCTTACGACCTTAAACATCCATCACTAAATTCTAAAAAGTAAAAAAAAAAAAAAAAAAGCCAACTGTGCTAGATATATTGGTGCTGGAGTCTGTCTACCACATCCAACAATAATAGGTAAGCAGGTAACACGGCAACTAGAGAGAGAGGTCAGTCATTCAAAGATAATATGGCTGATGGAGAGTATAATTATCACTGACTTGTTCAGGCCGACAGACAAGGAAAATACAATGATTGAGGGCTGTAACATTGTTCTATCCTGTTGTAGGTACAACTCCACAAACTGAGAATATTAGAGAGGCCAGAATACTACCCACTTCTAACTTATGCATTTCTAACGTGAATACTTTGAATTTAAGGTATTCATGGAACATCTAAGTGGGGATGACCTTTATGTAATTGAACATGTGTATTTGGATCTTGACAAAATTGTTAAAAATAACTAGAGCTACAGTATTTTGTTAATGGATATAAAACATAAAAATATATAAATTGTGATTATCAGCAACATAAAATGGGGCGGCAAGTAATGTGTAAAATATTTCTGTGCAATTACAGTGAAGTGATAAGCTTAAAATAGACTGTTATATGATATATATGAAAACCTCATGGTGATCACAAATCAAAAACCTATAACAAATATATACATGATAAGACAAAAAAATCAAAGCATACCTCTACAAAACATTAATTCACAAAGACAGCAAGAAAAAAAGAAAGGAACAAAGGACCTACAAAACAGTCAGAAAACAATTTAAGAAATGGTGATAGCAAGTCCTTACATATTAATTTTTTAAAATGTAAATAATTTAAATCCTCCCATTGAAAGACAAAGTAGCTGAATAGACCCAACTATATGTTGCATACAGGAGACTCACTTAAGGTTTAAAGACGTTCTTAGAATGAAAGTGAAGGGATAAAGAAAGATAATGCATGCAAATGGTGGCCAAATGAAGCAGGGATAGCTATACTTAAGTCAGACAAAATAGACTTGAAATCAAAAGCAGAATAAGAAGAGATAAAGAAAATCATCATATAATGACAAAGGAGTCAATTCATTAAGAGGATGTAACAATTATATATGTACCCAATATTAGAGCACCTAAATACACTAAAAAATTATTAACAGATCTAAAGGCAGAACTGCAATAAAGATAACAATGCAATAAAAGTAGAGGACTTCAGTACCCCACTATCAAGAATGGAAAGATCATCTAGACAGAAAATCAATAAGTAAATAAGAGACTTAAACTACACTTTAGACTAAATGGACCTCATGGACATGTACAGAACATATTATTCAACAGCAACAAGAATACACATTCTTCTCAAGTGTATAGGGAGCATTCTCCAGGATAGAGCATATGTTAGGTTGCAAAACAAGTCTTAGCAAATTTAAGACAACTGAAATCTTACCTCTTCCAAGCACAATGGTATGAAACTAGAAATCAATAATAGGAGGAAAGCTGGAATATTCACAGATATGTAGAAATTAACTGACTTATGAACAGTGGGTCAAAGAAGAAATCAAAAAAATATCTTGAGACAAAAATGGAAGCACAACATACCAAAATTTGTGGAATGCAGCACAAGTAGTTCTAAAATGGAAGTTCATAGGGATAAAGGCCTACATAGAGAAAAAAGACCTCAAACAGTTTAACATTACACCCCAAAGGAACTAGAAAAAAAGCCAAAAAATTCAGCGGCATAGAGGAAATAATAAATAATGGAGCAGAAATAAAAAAAGTAGAAACTAGAATAATAATAGAAATGACCAATGAAACAGAGTTGGTTTTTTTAAAAAGATAAAATGCACAAACCTTTAGCTAGCCTTAGAAGAGAGTACTCAAATACAATAATAAATTAAGGAGGAGACTTTACAACTGATAATACAGAAACACAAAAGTTCATAAGAGACTATACTATGAACAATTATATGCCAACAAAATTAGATGACTTAGAAGTGGCTAAATTCGTTACCAAGACTGAATCTTGAAGTAATAGAAAATCTGGACAGACCAATAGCAAGCAAGGAGATTGAATCAGAATAACTGAATTCAGTAAGTTTTCCAGATAAAAAGTCAACATAAAAAATAAGTGTGAGTGACGCCTGGGTGGTTCAGTAGGTTAAGTGTCTGCCTTCTGCTCAGGTCATGATCCTAGGGTCCTGGGATGGAGTCCTGCATTGGGTTCCTTGCTCAGGGGGAGTCTGCTTCTCCGTCTGCCTGCCACTCCCCCTGCTTGTGCCCTCTCTCTCTCTCTGACAAATAAATAAATAAATGATTTAAAAAATTAGTTGTGTTTATGTATACTAATAATGGATTATCTGAAAGAGAGATTAAGAAAACAATCCTATTTATAATAGCATCACAAACAATAAAATAGGAAAAATTTAACCAAGAAGGTGAAAGACCTCTACACTGATAAGATGTTAATAAAAGAGAATGAAAAAAACACAATTAGAAAGATATTCCATGTTTTTTGGATTGGAAGAATTAATATTGTTAAAATGTCCATGCTACCCAAAATGATCTATGGATTCAATGCAATCCCTTTCAAAATTCCAATGCCATTTTTCACAGAAATAGAAAATGATCCTAAAAAATCCTAAAATTGTTATGGAACCACAGAAGACCCTCAACTAGATAAAGTAATCTTGAACACAGAACAAAGCTGAAGCCTTCATACTTCTTGACCTCAAACTATATTACAAATATTTAGTAACTAAAACCATATGACACTGGCATGAAAATGGACACCTAGAATAAGATACTTAGGAACAGAAAAGAGAGCCCAGAAATAAACCAACACATATACTATCAACCAGTCTTCAAGAATATATAATGGGCAAAGGTAGTCTCTTGAATAAAAGGTGTTGGAAAAACTGGATATCCACATGCAAAACAATGTAACTGGACCCCTATCTTAAGCCACTCATGAAAATTAACTCTAAGTGCATTTAAGACTTAAATGTAAAGTCTAACACTGTACATGTCCAAGAAGAAATCACAGGAAAAGTTCCTTGACATTGGTCTCGGCAATGATTACTTGGATAAGACCTCAAGAGCACAGGCAACCATAGCTAAAATTGGTAAGTAGGATTACCTCAAACTAAAGAGTTTCTGCACAGAAAGGCAATACAGAATGGGACACCATGTATCTCTTAAGGAGTTAAAATCCAAAACATATAAACAACTCCTATAATTCAATGGGAAAAGAGCAAATAATTCAATTAAAAAATGGGCAAAGGACCTGAATAGACATTTTTTCCAAAAAAGACATGCAAATGGCCAATAGGTAATGAAAAATTGCTCAAAATTAATCATCATGGGAATGCAAGTCAAAACCTTGATGAGATATGACTTAATGTTTGTTGGGATGGCTATTATCAAAAAGGCAAGAGATAACAAATGCTATTGGTAGGTTGTAGAGAAAAGGGAACCCTAGGCACTATTGGTGAGAATGTAATTTGGTATAGCTATTATGGAAAATAGTATGATGGTTCCTCAAAACATTAAAAATAAAACCATATGACCCAGCAATCCCATTCCTGGGTATCTGGAGAAAATGAAATCAGTATGTCAAAGAGTTATCTGCATTCCCATAAGTGCAGCATTATTCACAATAGCCATGATAAGGAAATGACCCAAAAGGTTTTTAAAGAATGAATGAATGAATAATTATTAAAATAAATTTTCAAAGACAGAATGAATGAATAAGGAAAATTGACACACACACACACATGCACACACACACACACAGTTGATCCTAAACAACAGAGGTTTGAACTACCTGGGTCGACTGGTATGCATATTTTTTACAGTACTGTAAATGTGTTTTCCTTATGCTTAGTATTTTCTTTTTTCTAGCTTTATTGCAAGAATGCAGTATATAATACATATAACATAAAATATGTGTTGTTTATGTTATTAGTAAGGCTTCCAGCTAATAGTAGACTGTTAGTATTAATTTTTGGGAGAGTCAAAAGTTATACATGGATATTCAACTGCAGGGGGTTAGCACCCCTAATCTTGTGGTTGTATAAGGGTCAACTGTATAATAGAATATTATTCAAGCCATAACAAGGAAGGAAATCATGCCATTTGCAACAATGTGGATGAAGCTAGACAGAGTAATGCTGAGTGAAATAAGCCAGAGAAAAAGAAGTACTGACCGATACCAACTATATGTAGAACTTAAAAAAAAAACAAAATTGATTTCATAAAAATAACAAATAGAATGATGTTTGCCAGAGGCTGGGGTTGGAGGAAAAGGGGTGGTGAAGAACAAAGGGTACAAACTTTCAGTTATATGATGAATACATTCTGAGGATCCAAAACATAGCTTGATAACAATAGTGAATAATATGGTATTATATACTTGGAATTTGCTGAGAGTAGATCTTAAGTGTTCTCACACCACACACATGTAAAAAGAGTTAACTCTGTGCAGTAACAGATGTGTTAATTATCTTGATCTTGGTAAGCATTCCACAATGTATATTATATCAAACCATCACATTGTACACTTTAAATATGTACAATTATATTTGTCAGTTATTCCTCATTAAAGTTGGGAAAAAAGTTTAATTCATGAGAAGTCCATGCAGTAACCCAGAGATCCAGGCTCCTTCCTGATTTTGGCATTACCAGCTTTAATGTGTGGCTTCCAAAATTATTCTGGTTATCTTCTTCAAGCTAACACAGAAGGTCAAGGTCATGTAGCATAAAGGAAGAAGATTTTATGGTACTGTTTAGGTAGTAGTGTACATTACTTATTCTAATATTTTGTTGGTTAGTACTTTGATTGACCTGAACCTAGCTAACTACAAAAGACTCAGAAATTTACTCAAGCTGTGGACCAGCAAATAAGAGGTTAGATGAATAAATTCAGGTTTTTGCCGCACTTACTTGTGTAAACTGTTTTATTTCATAGGCTTTAAAACTACATAATTCTAGTTCACACTGGAACTCAATATTGTATGAGGAAATCTAAGATTTTTAGCAGTAATTTAAGATAGTCTTGTGAGGGCTTCATGCATTTTTTTTAAATGAAACATTTTTATGCCTGCTTTGGAATAAAATTAAACTCTTTGCCTTTTAAAATTACATAAGAAAATAATTTTTTCTACATAAGAAGTACAGTAAAATAAACCAGAAGCACTTTAATCTTAGTTCTTCATTTATTTTTGGTGTTGAAAGGTTGAGAAATGAGCATTTATTAAATGTTGGAAGTGTTGTAAATGATGAAACCAAGTAGGTATAAAGCATATTGCTATGTTATGAATTTTTAATGAATAATAAGAGAAATCCAGTTTACCTATGACAAAATTGAGGAAAAAATACTTTCCATAAAGACAAATGTGAATAACACATTTGCTTTGATATTTAATATTCCAAATATAGAGGACATTTTAATTTAATAGAGATCTATTTTCTAAAAGTACCTCCTAAAGTACTAACTAACAAACAAAGAGACAGGAATCTAAGTACTAATCAAAAACTTCCATTTTCTTCATTCATTAAAGTAGTGGAAAAAGCAGGCAGGAGGGAAAGAATGAAGGGGGGGAAATCGGAGGAGGGGATGAACCATGAGAGACTATGGACTCTGAAAAACAAACTGAGGGTTCTAGAGGGGAGGGGGGGTGGGAGGATGGGTTAGCCCGGTGATGGGTATTAAATAGGGCACGTTCTGCATGGAGCACGGGGTGTTATACGCAAATAATGAATCATGGAACACTACATCAAAAAGTAATGATGTAATGAATGGTGATTAACATAACATAATAATAAAAAAAGTAGTAGAAAAAGATCAAAACATTTTTCTTATTTTATCTCTACTCTCTTATCTTGCTCCCTACTCCCCACATACATATAAAACAAGTAAATATCCTGAGCAGAAGAAAATCACATACATATACCGTATTTTTTATTTGTTTACATTCACAAGGACAAAATGAAATTTGAACCTTAAATAAAGCAGCAAAAGAACAATAAAATGCCCCCTTCATTCTATGACACAAATATGCTAATTATTTTCCTTTGAAAATCCATTTGAATTTTTCTAGTGACACTAGCTATACAAAATTACCAGTCACTATAGTTGTTATTCACCTTGAGTTTCTAAAATTACATAAGAGGTAGTCTTCTTTCCTTTTAATAAGTTAACATCTAAAAAGAGTGGATTTTTTGTTTTTTGTCTTTTTTAGTAACTAGGGCATCATGCTTGCACGTTGAATACTCAGATTTGATATTCTAGCTATGAACATTGTACGAGTAAAAAGTTGTAGGGACTAAAGTATAGTGGAGAGTGGAAAGCGACTGAAAAAAATCAGGTCTGTGTGCATTACTGTGACGATCTTAACATTAATAACTTTATACATGAAATAAAGAAAAAAATGCTGTTTAGAAGTTCTAAAAATGTAGCTATATTTAGACATTCTGAAGAACTGCATATGCAGAATGCCCAACAGTTTCTAATCATTAACACTATCTTGTATTTCATTATTTCCATAGTTTCCATTCTATATTTGCCCTTGAAAACTTAAGCCTTTTGCATGCCTCACTCTGAGTGACCACAGTGTGGTGTGGATTTCATCATGCGTGTAATTGCAAACTTTGAATTTTACCATAAACAATGTGTCCTTGGAGGGAGAGAAAGAGAGGTGGAAGGAGAAGGTTGGAGAATAAATAATACAAGGGGGTGCCTGGGTGGCTCAGTCGGTTAAGCCACTGCCTTCAGCCTAGGTCATGATCCCAGGGTCCTGGGATCAGGCCCTGTGTCGGGCTCCTTGCTCAGCAGGGAGCCTGCTTCTCCCTCTCCTCCCCACTCGTGCTCTCTCTTGCTATCTCTCTCTCTCTCAAATAAATAAAATCTTAAAAAAAAATAATACAAGAAATTCTTCCTGCTATTGTGCTCAAAGCACTTATACCCCAAGGTGAACCTAAGAAGGAAAATAGGATTTTTGCTATTGGGGATGGGGGATGGATCAGTGGGGGCATAATGTCAGTTTCAGAGGGCCTCTCATAGTGTATCTTGTAGCCTGAGTGTAATTTTAGTGTTTGAGTAGTCGTAATTGAGATACTAATGACTCTAAGTGCCAGTCAAAACTTCCATCTGTTGCCAGCTGACAAAACATCTGTCTGATCCGTTGTTGGAGGAAAAGCCAGCTTTGGTAGCATTAGTGAAATATGATGATCTCTAAATTACAGAATTTTTATGGGGTAGTCAAAAGGATTCCTTATAGTAATTTGATTTATATACAATTTTGGAATTAAGAACCAATTTTAGAACATTTACCCTGTGTAAGATGGAAATCCCTGGGATGAAATATGCATAGTGCTACATCATTTTTCCCTGATCCATTTGTATATTTAAACAGTTTCCTGCATTAAGTGGGTACATTGCTCTTTATTTTTCTAAAGAAAACTTATTGTCATTCTTTCAGCATCATTAATATATCCTATTCCCCATGGCTTTAAGATTTCCAGAACCCAGTCTTTAAGAATCACAAGGCAAAAAGATGTAAGATGTATAACCAAAAAAATCTTTTCTTAAATTAGAAAAACATCAAAAAATTACAAGCTCCAAATATTACTGGAGAAGAGTCTATAAATGCACATTGAAATTTATGAAATATTTTATATTTCCAAAGACGTAGAGAAGAGTATCTTAACCCATCTAGTGCAGAAAATGCTAAGTAGGAAGCTTTATGATAAGGACAGCAGTGGTTACCAAAGTTAAGTGTTGTGGCTCTTGCCTGAACTGATCCATATTATGCTGTATTTATATATTATTATGATATATTTGAATGTTTTAAAATTAGCTTAGTATAAAAATATGTCATGTAAATGATTTATAAATTGACCTACATATTTGGGTTAATCCTAAAATTTATTTATGGTGGTTTATTTTTATTTTGGAGATTGCCAAGCCAGATATCAATATTCAGAATTAAAAAGGTATCTGAGAGGGACTTTGTGGAGATTTACAGAAATAAAAACTTTATTTTCTTGTAAGCATTTCTTACTGCTTTTAATGTGACTGTACTTTTCTCCTGTTGACTAAAACTGTAGTATAATTTCAGAATTGATTTTGTAGCAACTTACTAAGTTAAAAGCTTTATCTGAAGTGGGTTATAGTGTATAAACTTCAAAGTGGGTTATTGTGTATAAACTTTCTGCCTTGCAGAGGCAGACAGCAAATAATGTGTGTCTTGTTAAATTTATAGCATATTCATGTAGGTTATTGAGTAGGAAAAACACACTTCTAGTTGTCTCTTTTATTTTTACACTACAACCCACACTCAAAACACTTCAGATGCCTGGTTTGGTTTTTTTTTTACCCCCTACACCAAGCAGTTCTCTGTGACACCAGCTAGGTGTTCCACAATTTAGCTCCATTCTGACACTATCTACATGTTGATAATGTCAGATTCCAAAGGTTAAGACCTTAGTCTCATGAGCCTGTCCTTCTACTTCAGATGCCAATCAAAAGTAGTAGGTCCTTGGGTTACCCAAAACTTCTGTCCAAGTTGGCTACACCCAGGGTTCCCATGACTTCCTTACCATCAAATTTGAATATTTGCTAAAACAGCTCACAGAATTCAGGGAAACACATTCACCAATTTATTATATAATAAAGGATATGATAAAGGATACAGATGAATAGCCATATAAAGAGATATTTTAGGTGAAGTCTGAGAGGGTCCTGAGCACAGGAGCTTCTGTCCTGGTGGAGTTGAAGTACACCACTCTCCTAGCACATTGATGTACTCACCAACCCGAGGCTCTCCAAACCCCAGACTACTGGAATTTATGTGGAGGCTTTATTATGTAGGCACAATGCATCATTAACTCAGTTTCCAGCTCCTCTTCCCTTCCTGGAGAATAGTGGGGAGGGGTGTAGAATGTGGGGCTGAAAATTGCAAGCTTCTAATCATGGTTTGTCTTTCTGGTGACCAGTTCCCATCCAGGAGCCCATACAGTCACCTTGTTAGAACAAAAGGCATTCTTATCACCCAGGAAATTCCAAGGGATTTAGGAGCTCTGTGTCAGAAACTAAGGTTGAAAACTAATTTTAGAACAAAAGATGCTCCTTGTGCTCTTATCACTTAGGAAATTGCAAGGGTTTTAGGAGCTTTGTGCCAAGAGCTGGGAAAGGAGACCAATATATATTTTTTCTATTTCAGTCATGGACTGTAATCACAGTTCCTCTATTAACTTGAAGTGTGTACTCTTGCTATCTTGTCTGTATTACATGACCTTCAGGAGTTGCACTGGATGAACCCATACCTTTAACGGAAACAAGTAGGTGATGGTTTGCAAGTGTGGAGATAAGGTGACATAGAATTAACGAGGCTTCTAAACTCCTTAACCTAGGTGAATAGGTTACTGACCTGAGTATTTGGAATAAGGAATGAGGGTCAAGAAAAGTAAGTCTGGTAGTTGGAGTAGATAGATCATATTGCAAAGTTAGTCAAATATGTTTTCTTGGTTATCATTTATGAAACATTATTTACAGGTTCTTTGGTTATTTAAAAATTAGAACTTTACAGCTCTCAGTGAAACAGTTTTATGTTTTCACTTTTTAACAATAACCCGATACAGTAAGAGTAAAAACTCTGCTAAGAGTCACTGAGAAAACTAATGAACTAGGGAAAAAAACTCTTACTTCATTTCTATGTCATTTATATGTTCCCTTGAGTGAAAGAGCTAACTAAACACAAGAAAAAAAATGGGAAATGCTCTGTTTATGATCTTATTTTATTTAAAATTTTATTTTTGAAAAATTTTTACTTTCTTATAAACTGTACTCTCACATATGATTATTTGAATCTCTTCTCTTAGGGTTATATGATTAGGAACAAATTCTAATTTGGCTTCACAGATTGAGAATCTGGCCAATGAACAATGAGCCCTTTTTGAGCTGTTGCAATTCTTCTAAATGCTAATGAGAATTCATGTTTTCTGCTTACTTTTAGGATTATATTTTGAAGAGACAATATTACTTGTGAATACAGGCTGAATCCTTAGTGTTTCTCAAAATATGGGTCACAATCATCTAAGCTGCTGTTAAAGGACAGATTTGTAGATACAATTGCTGATTAACTGAATGAGAATTTTTGCATGCAGGGCATAAGAATATGTGTTGTAACAAGCACCATCAAATGATTCTTATATACTTATCAAAGTGGGAAAACCACTCTTTTAAAATGTACAAAGTTTTCTGGAAAACATAAAAAAAAATAAAAATCTATGCATAACTTCCATTTATAGTTTTCTGGAAAACATAACATGAAAAAAATATCTATATGTTTTCATACATCTAGGATGTTCTGTTATTTTATTTCAGTATTTTAAGGATGTCAATGTTTATTTTTAATATAGTCCTCAGTATTATAAAACTATATTAGTGATAATTATTGAATGAATCATTAGTTATCAAACAGTAACATGAAAAATCTTAAAAATCTTCTTGAGTATAGAGCATAGGTGAATATGTATTATATTAGTGAAAAAGGTGTTAACTGACAATTACTGCAAGGAATATATATCATACTTTATGCCCATTAAGTACCTCATTATAAATTTTTTTTAGCTATAGCATTACCTATGAAATTGTGACATAACCCCTATAGGTTATAAAAGCATTTCATTACATCACTCAGCCATAGTATTGTGGAATCAAAATTTTCTGTGCAAGTGAAAGATTTATAATGAAAAGCAATCAAATTAGGCATGAAGAACATGGGTGTTTCCTCTGTATCAGATAAGTATGTGTTTGAAATATAGAAGAGAGTAATAGATCATTATTAACATTGCATGGATTTCATTCTTGGCATTTCAAGAATCTTTAAGTATAGGAAATACTCCTTTATTTCTATATTTGTAAATCCAATTATTTGGCACACATCTCAAAGCATTATTATTTCTATTAAGAATGTGTTTTTTAGTTGTTTTAAGAACACATTTTAAGCATCCCTCTGATAGCCAGTGTTATCCTTTAATATTAGAATTAGACATACCAAAATCTGCCTTCTTATTTAGTAAATGAGGCATTTTTTTCTAGCAAGAAAAGGGATTATGTAAAGAACACATTTTGAAAAGATAAACACATTTTGAAGTTTTAAACATTCTAAGATATCTGGATGGATACATTCAAAGTGTTCCTTGGTCTTTTAAAATACTTTTTCTTTCTTGATAGTTTAAAAAATTATCACTAAGATTACACTTGTAATCTTTACTTAGTTTAAAAAATAGAACATTAGTACTACACATAGGCCCCCCCATGTATCCCTTTCCAATTATAAATTCTGATCGCCTCCCCAGAAGAAACTCTCCTGACTTCTAACACCATGGTTCAATTTTGCCTCCTGTATATATCTGTTGGTTTATGCCAGTAAATAACACAGGTATATCTGATTATTTGCATGAGATTTACTTGTAGACAAGAAAAAACAATAGATTGATTTCTTTTAATAAATGCAAAAACAATTTATATACAAGAAAGAAGAGGAATGGAGAAGGAAAAACCAATTAAAATATTTTTCCTTCCCTTCAGTAAGATGCTGATTATTTGACAGTAAGTAGAGATCAGTCATGGTTTTCTGTCTTTGGACACTGAGCTGTCACCAAAGAATTTCAGTTGTTTAAGAATTATCCAGAATATCTTGGTCCAGAGACATATAAGTAACAGGATGCCTCTGTAGTCAGACTGCCAGTGTCTTTTTGTTTTTCCCCTCTGTCCCACTTATGTCAGATCCATACCACTTCCTCTATACACTCATATACCTAGGTATGCATTTTGTTTGGATAATGTATTTTAGAAGCAGAAATGAAGTATCATAGACAATGTGTGAGTTCAATTTTGGTGGCCATTGCCAGTTTTCCAAAATGTTTGTGCAAATTTAAATTCCCACTGGTAGTTTATGAGAGTGCTAGTTATTCTCTGTCCTTGCCAACACTTTTAAATCACCTCTTCTAACAGTATCTCGTTGTAGTTTTAAATTACATTTCCTAATGACTAATGGAACATGAGGCTTTTCCTCTAGCCTCAAGGATAACTTGAGGTTTTGACTATTCATTGAGCCTTCCCTGCAACATGAACTCAGTAAGCTGAGCAGGGAGCTAGATGTGGGGCTCAATCCCAGGACCCTGGGATTATGACCTGAGCTGAAGGAGGATGCTTAACTGACTGAGCCACCAGGCACCCCATTTTAGAAAGTTTCTATGCACTTTTCTTGTCTATTTTTTTACATTGGGTTGTCTGCCTTTTTCATATTAATTTGAAGGAATTTGCTATAATTTTTTGACATAAACCCTTTCTCAGTTATATTTATTCTAAAAACCTTCTTGCCTTTATTGAAGAATTTAGTCACAGAAGTTCTAAATTTTAATATATTCTAATTCATTAATATTTTTCATTTTGGTTGGTGTTTCTTGTATCCTATTTAAGAAATCTTTTACTACTCTAAGGTCATGGAAATATTCTCCAAAGGTAACTTCTGTGTGTTTTACCTTTTATATTTAGATCTATAATTCACCTGGAATTGATTTTTGTGTGATATGAAGTAGCAGAAAAGTTTCATTTTTCCTATGTGGATCTCAAAATATCCAGCACCACTTATTGAAAAAAAAATTGCCCTTCTCCCACTTCTCTATAGTATCCCCATTATTATAGATGAAGAGTAAGAGTACATATGGATTTGGGTTTGCTTCTAAATGTTCTTTTCTTTCATTTCTCTTCGTGGCTATACCACAATCTTAATTATTGTACCTTTATAGCAAGTTTTGATGTATGATATGGTGGTTCTCCTAGCCTTGTTCTTATTTGAGAGTGTTTTTCTCATTAAGTCCTTTGCATTTCTAAGTAAGTTTTAGAATCAGATTGCTCATTTACATACTTATGTGTATACAAACATGCACCAAAACACAAATGCAAACACTGTTAGCATTTGGGGGAGATTGTACTGAATTTATAAATGATTTGGAGAGAATTGACATCTCTAATAATGAGGTTTTCAATCCATTAAAATAATTAATCCATCCATTTGCTTATTTAATACTTTTCTCTCCATACTTTCCTGCATAAAAGTCTTACATATCTTTCATTAGCTATATTCCTAGGTATTTGATGTTTATTGATACTATCTTTAATGGTATATTTTATAATTTTACCTTCTTTTATGGTTAGGACATAGAAATCCATTTTATTTTTGCATGTTGACTTTTGATCTAACAATCTTCCAAAATCTAATTCTAATATTTATCTGTAGATTCTTTTGGACTTTCTACATAAATAAGTCACATGACTATTAATAGTAATATTTATTTCTTCCCTTCCTATCTCTTTGGTTTTAATCTGTTTTTCTTGCTTATTTGCATTCACAAAGACCTGTAGTACAATACTGACTAGAAGGATTGTGATAGTTTGGGGTTTTTTAAATTATAATAAAATATGCATAACATAAAATTTGCCATCTTAACCAGTTCAATAGTATTAAGTACATTTACACTGTTGTGCAACTGTCACTGCCATCCATCTCTAGAACTCTTTTAATCTTGCAAAACTGAAACTCTGAATCCATTAAACAATTGCCTCCTACCCCCAACCCTTTGCAACTGCCATTCTATTTTCGGTGTCTATGAATTTGACCTACTTATATAGGAGAAGAAACTCTAAGTAACTGGTATAAATGGAATCACATAATGTTTGTCTTTTTGTGACCAGTTTATTTCACTTAGCATATTGTCCTCAAGGCTCATGCATGTTGTAGCATGTGCCAGAATTTTCTTCTTTTAAAAAGTTGAATAATACTCCATTATATGTATATACAACATTTTGTTGATCCATTGATCTGTTGATAGAGCCTTGGATTGTTTCCATATTTTGGCTATTATGAATAATGCTGCTGGTATAAGTTTGGGTTTTTTTTTTTAAGCAAGGATTTACTCTCTTCCCACTATGGGTTGATTATGCTTTCCTGCTCCTATGAATTGCAGTGCTAGTAGATGTTTCACAAACATAAGCTTTAAAAGAGCTTTCTCAGTGAAGCTTGCCCTCTTGTACTTCTATCATCATGAGAAAAACATGCCTCAGGCAACTTCCTGGTCATTGAAGGATAAGAGTCATGTTGAATTGACCTAGACAAAATCCTAGAATGGAGTCAAGCTCATTTGAGCTCAGCTTCTCGGTTAGTCAACCTCTATATGATCCACAGTTGTTCAAATGTCAATAAATGGTTGTTCTTTTAAGACGACATGCTGGGAAGGAGCATGTTATGCAGCATTATTGTGGCAATACCAGCTTTCAATATTTTATCATTAATGAGATTGTTGTAGGTTTTATAAAAATAGATGCTGTTTATTAAGAAAGTTTTTTTCTATTCCTGGGTTTATATATTTTTCTTTATATATATATATTTTTCTTTTTTAAATAAACAGTCTTACTGAAGTATATTTCACATACCATAAAATTCACCCATTTCCCACATAATTCAATTATTTTTAGGAACTTTATTCTTTCCTCTTCCTAGCTTTCTAGTTTACTTGTGAATGGATGTTTAGATGTGGAATTCTGTCACATGCCTTTTTTCTATGTTTATTAAGACACTCATATAGTTTTTCTGTATTTTCTAAATGTGGTGAATTCCATTATCTTGTATTAACATAAATACAAGCATAGTAAATATAATATAAAGACAATATAATAGTGTCAAATGTCCTCATATATATATCTCTGGACTCAGTATTTATATTTATGAAATATATTGGAATCTTTTTTTCCTTTGTGTAATGCCTTATCTGGCTTAGGTATCTAAGTTATTTTGGTTTTATAATATGGGTTGAAAAAGTTACCTTTTGCATGTTCTTAAAGTTTGCTTAAAATTGGTGCTATTTCATCCTTAAATGTGTGATAGAATTCACTGATGACACAAATATATCTATCTTTTCTGTCAAAGAAAAGGATGTTTGTGCTAGAAATTCATAGGAGATATATGAAAAACACACACAAAGACTAATCTTCTGAATTCCCAAACATGTAGGGTATATTTGGCATTGGTTAGGAAGAAATGGGATTCTTAAATTTAGGGTGGAATCTGTGTTAAAATACCCAAGGCCTCCCTCAGCCTTGATGATTCACTAGAAGAGCTCACGTGACATGGAAAAAGCTGTTGTATTTAGTTATGGTTTTGTTTACAGTGAAAGAATACAGATTAAAATCAGCAAAGGGAAAGGACACATGAGGCAAAGTCCAAGAAAAATCAGGTGTAGGCTTCCAAGTGTTTCTTTTCAATAGAGTCACATAGGAACATGCTTAAATCTCTCAGCAGTGATGTGTGACAAGTGTGAGATATTGCCAATCAAGAAAGCTGCTCACCAGAGCTCTGGTGTTCAGGGTTTTTATTAGGGGTCAGTGATGTGGGCATGCAGCACCCATGTGACTGACCTCAGCTACTCAGACCCCAGACCCTCACAGCAAAAATAGACATTCACTGTAATTCACACTGTCAGGATAAACTTATCTAGTCACACTGTATAGCATGGCCCAAGGCCTCAGGCATACAAGAATAATGCTTTATTTAAAGTTTTTATTTAAATTCCATTTAGTTAATATACAGTGTAATATTAGTTTCAAGTGCACAATATAGTGATTCAACACTTCCATACAACACCCAGTGCTCATCACAACAAGTGCACTCCTTAATCAGGGATATAAAGATCAGGTCGAAGATTACAAGGGCTTTGAGCCTAGCTCCTGGGAGCTGTCCAAGGTCTAGTTCTGAAAATGAACTTTCCTTTGGAAACTGTTTTTCAAAAGAAATTTCTTTGGAGTGTGCAGGGTTTATGCAACCTAGTCCTGCTGAACTAGCCATTTCTTGTATACCTTCTTTATCTCTTGTCAGAGTGCTATTTTTAAAACTATTTGAATAATATTAATTTAGCTACATCAGGGTTTTTTTTTTGGATTATTCATATTGTACATACTTTTCCACTGGCCTTGATTCCTCCTTGTCTCTCTTATCTTCCATCTGGGCCCATTTTCCTTGTGCATGAGAAATCTTTATTAGCATTCTCTTCAGTACAGATCTGCTGATGATGAATTCTCTCAGTTTTTGTTTGAATATTTCTTTATGTTACCTTCATTTTTAAAGAATATTTTTAGTTAATAGAGAATTCAATTTGGAAGTTAGATCTCCCCATTCACTTAGAGTTTTCATTACATTTTATTTGGACATTTCCTGTATCTATGAAGAAATCTGTTGTTAGTTTTTCTGTTGCTACTTTAGAGATAATGACTTTTTTTCTTATAGATTTCTATTTTTTTTTTTTGTTTTGTTTTTCATAAGCTGTATTCTTAAATGCCTGGGTATGTTTTAATTTCTACTTATCCACCATGGGATTTCTAAAATTTATGTAATATGTGGCTTCCTGTCTTTACTCACTTTTGGAAAATTCCTAGCATTACACTATATATAGTGTTTTTGCCCTCTTTTAACCTCCAGTACTTCTGGCTTATATATATATATATATTTAATTTTCCATCTTTTCTGCATTTTTGTAGTTTAGTCTATATATTTTATTCTGAATGGTTTATTTATTTATTTTTTATTATTTTTTAAAGATTTTATTTATTCATTTGAGACAGAGAGAGAGCGAGTATAGGAGCAGGGGGAACACGCAGGGGGAGAGGGAGAAGCAGACTCCCTGCTGAGCCAAAAGCCTGATATGGGGTTCGATCCCAGGACCTGGAGATCATTACTTGAACTGAAGGCAGACATTCAACATCTGAACCAACTCAGTGCCACTGAATGGTTTTTCAGTTCATTAACTTCCTTTTTGACTGTGTGTGCCAATTCATTGAGTGTTTAATTTCAGTTTTTGTGTTTTCAGTTTTAAAACCTTTTATTCCTTTTATAGGGTAAAATTTTTCATCACATATTTAATTCCTTGCCATGTTAATCATAGATTTTGTTTTTTAAATTTATGTATGAGCACTCTGTTCTCCTCTGGGACTGTTTTTACTATTTGAGGGTGTCATTTGTTTGTTTGCTTTTTGTTTTTTCAGTCTGGCCTTTGACTTATATATGCCATGACTTAATTTCAAGAGTTATTTTAAAACTACAATAATCGAGAGACATATTTTATATTAAAATAAAAATAGGCTAATTGATAAATGAAAAAGAACAGAGTCCAGATATAAACTCTCACTTATATAGTAAATCTGTTTTCAATAAAGGTTCTATAGTAGTTTCCTATAGTTACAGTAACAAGTTATCACAAACTTGGTGGCTTAAAAAAATACAACATATTCTCTTACATTTCTGGAGGCCGGAAGTGCCAATTGGATTTCACTGTGCCAAAATCAAGGTGTCAGGGTTTTACTCCCTCCAGGGCTCTAGGAGAGGAATTGTTTCCTTGCCTTTTCCTGTTTCCAGTGGCTGCCTGTATTCCTTGGTTTGTGGCCCTTGCCTCCATCTTCAAAGACAGTGGATAGCATCTTTTCTCTCTGACTCTACTCTCCCCCACCCATCACATGGCTACTTTCTTTTCAGTAGTAAAATCTCCCTCTTCCTTCTTGTAAGAATACTTACGATTACAGTTACAGTCCATCTGGATAACCTGGGATAATCTCTCCATCTCAAGATTCTTGAATTAATCAATTTGCAAAGTCCCTTTGCCATAAAAGGTAACATCCACAGGCTCCAGGGTTTAGGACCTGGATATTACTGGGGGCCATTAGTCAACCTATTTATGTGCCAAGGCAGTTCAATGGGCTAGGGCTAGTATTTTCAACATATAGTCCTAAAATTATTGTAAAACCATGAACTAGCCAGTCAGCCCATCAAAGGAAAGAAGGAAGGAAATCTCTTTACTAATACCATATAAAAAAATTAACTCAATATAGATTATTAATTTAATGTGAGGGCTAACTCTATGAAATTTCAAGAAAAATTATGGGAGCATATTTTTGTAATCTTGGGTTTTTCAAAGATTTCTTAATATGAGGAAAAAAACCCATGAGACATAAAAGAAAAATCAATTAATTGAGCTTTATCAAAATTAAAAACTTTTGCTCTCAAAAGACCTCATTTTGAAAATGAGGAGGCAATCTACACACTAGGCATAAATATTTATGAAACATATATCTGACAAAGGACTTGTGTCTAGAATATATAAAGAACTCTTGTAACTCAACAAGACAAACAAGCCAATCCTAAACATGGGCAAATAATTTCAATATTCATTTAACAGAAGAAGATATACTGATGAAAAATAAGCACATAAGAAGATGCTCAAAATCATGTAGCTCTCTGTATAAGATACCTAATAATAGAATTATCTCTGAATTCTTTTATACCAAAACCAATACCCTCCCCAAATCACCTAACCAAAATCCAAACCCTGTAATAAGTACTTTCTAATATTCTCCTACTGAGATTCCACACAGTTCCCATGGTGCATATTATTCCTCAGAGCAATGAGGAATAAACCCAATTTATTGGCTGGAAGAAAGGTATCAATAGTAGTGATAGTTTCAAGACTGTTTCTGAAGAAAGAGAGAAAGAGAGAGACAGACAGATTTGCAAAATTCCCACCATCGCATCACATCTAACCTTGTGGTAACATCAGCATTAACATCTTCCAGCATATCTGTGTTTCAGTCTAACACTAACACCCCCTTTTGTGCACTAGAACATATTCATTCTAGCCTACTCAAGAGCATTATTCCAGTAATTCTCCCTTCAAGAGAAAGCACAGTGTAGCTAGTATCTACGTGGACCCTATACCTAGACTCTCTGGGTTGAAATGCCACTATCTGTATGACTTGAGTAATAGTTATCTCCTTTGTGTCTCAACTTTTACATCTTCAAAAAATAAGGATAATCATAATACTTACATTATAAGATTGTGAAGAATAAATGTTATTTTTTCCTAAGCGATTTCTAAGAGGGCTTTGCTTGACTGTTAGCACAATGACTTTAATTAATACATTTCTTCTATATCATCAAATTTCACTCCTATTAGATCATTTCCATTAATGTACAAACATGCCTCTCTATTTTTTTCTCCCATTTTGAAAATAAACTGCCTTTTAACTGCACTTTCTCCTCTGGCTACTACTCCATTTCTTAAGAAATCTCCCTTGCAGGGGCGCCTGGGTGGCTCAGTCGTTAAGCATCTGCCTTCGGCTCAGGTTGTGATCCCAGAGTCCTGGGATCGAGCCCCGCATCGGGTTCCCTGCTCCATGGGGAAGCCTGCTTCTCCCTCTCCCACTCCCCCTGCTTGTGTTCCCTCTCTCGCTGTCTCTCTCTCTGTCAAATAAATAAATAAAAAAATCTTAAAAAAAAAAAAAAAAAAGAAATCTCCTTTGCAGCCAGACTCCTGGAGGGTTAACTTCACTTCTTATCTCCAACTCCTCTTCTACCATTCTCAGGTTTTTGCCCCCACCACTTCTCTGATTTTGCTCTTCTCAAAATTACAAATCACTGTCTACCCTGATGTTGTGAAATATAATGGTTAATTCTCAAATTTCACTTTACTTGAACTATTAGTATTTCATATAATTATACAATTAATTTCTCCCCACTCTCCAAGTCTTTCTTTACTGGGCTTCCAGTACTCCGCATACTCCCGCCTGTCCCTTTCTACAGTTAGTTCCTTTCTCTCTGGATTTTTAATGTTGGTAAGTACCAGGGCTCCATCACTAGTTCTTTCTTTTTCTGTTAGTGTCTTCTCTCTCTTGGTGAGTTCATATCTTCCCGTGACTTTTAATATCATCATATACGTATTTCTTGCCCAAAACTATCTCAGAAGAATAATATGTATATAATTGTGTGTGTGTGTGTGTATCAGCCCTCTTGACATCTCCAATTCAAAATACCTATCCATCAGTGTCCAGACCTTCCCTCACCAACTATGCTCAGCCAATAATCCTCCCTGTTTTAGTTGTTCTCTACCCTTCCTGTTGCTCAGTATAAAAACTTGGTGTTCTCCTTGACTCCTCTCTTTTTTTTCACATACACCATGTCAACTCCTATTGCTTCTGCCTTCAAAACATATCCAGAACATGACTGCTTCTGATCCCACCCAGTGTAACAAACTTGGTATAATGCCTCATCATCTCTTTTCTGCATTTTCATAGTAGGCTTCTAACTAGTAGTCCTGCTTCTACCCTTGGCCATTACAATTTATTCTGAACAAAATGTAAGGCAGCTCATATCACTTCTCTACTCAAGCTGTCATCATTTTATACAAAGTCATTAAAATAATCTATAGATCCTTATCTTCTCCTTGCTTCCCTTTACCTAGCCAATCATATAGCTTGCTCTTTTCTCCTTTTTCCCTTTACCTACACTCTGGTGACATTGGTCTTGCCATATCTTGCACATTATAAGAAATTCTACCCATTGTAGGACTTTTGTACTGTAGAGTTTGTTTTCCTGCAGTGACCTTCCCAGATAGCCACATGGCAATTTTCAGGTGATTGTGTTCAGATTTTACCTCCACAATGAGGCCACTTTCCCTCTTAACCTATTTAATTCTGCAATTGTGCTTTTTATGCAGATATATTCTTGCTACTTTTTTTCCTGCTATTTTCTATTATATTTTAATAGCACCTAAACACTGTATTATACTGTAGAGTTGACTTATTCATTGTTTTTATCATTTATTTTCTGTCACCCCTGCTGGAATATATACTTCATAAGAGTAGGAATATTTACATCTCTTTCACTGATATATCCCAAGAACCCAATTAGGCACATGTAGTAAATATTTGCTAAATAGTGAATAAAAATAAAGGAGTCAAAAGAAGGAGATCTGAAACACTGCCCCCCCCCCCCGTACTCTAGTGTCTTTGTCTAGGAAGTCCAATGAAATAAGTAAAAGCCTGTAAAATTTGAATGAGCAAGAACAAAAATCATAACAATCTTTTTATCATTCACTGACAAAAGCAGACTACTTGTCATTTAATATATATAAGAGTTTAGTCTATGTCCTATGAATTAGTATTCTAAAGAACTATTATTTTAAAACCATTTTATTATTTAGAAAGGTTTACTACATTTATAAATATGAATAATCCTGGTGTAAACTACGTGTTTCTTCAAATTTATTTGCTTCACAGTCTAAGCGTGGAGTATCAAGAAGCCAATGTGTTATATGGACATCTGCTTTGTGTTTGTGCAAGATAGAGTGATCTTACAGCTCAGCTGGGGCAGATAGCTTTAGGCTCAGCTCCAGGAATGCTTGGATGACTGATACTGACCCTTGGCCAAGATAAAGTAGAAGCAGGATGGCTGGTGACGTTTGAACTTTGAAACTCTCCTGGAGATACCCAGGCTAGTTTGCTTACATTGTTTAGAGATGTATTGATTAATGGCTTACACCAGGTTTAACATGTCACAATTTCTGCCTTTATCAGAAGACCCTGCTGGATATATGTCCAAGCTCTGCTGAAACCAAGATTCTTCACTGGTATCTTGGTGGGTCACAATAATAAAATGAAGCACATCCTGTACTAATAAGAATAGGCCCTATGGAATGACACCTGGAAGTCTCTTGGGCTCCCCAGTCTTTCCTTCAGTTGATATGCTACATTTTTTACTTTTATGAAAGGCTTAATGTGTGTGGGTAGTCTAGAGAGTCTTGTGAATTCTTTCAATTATACTCTTGTAATTGATATAGTGGTTATGGATTTTTTCCAAGGAATGAATTATAACCTGTTTTCAGCTCTAATTTATAATTATTTCACTGTAATATTTTATAATGTTTAATTAAAAATAAATACTTTCACAGATTATCTTCTTTAAAACATCTAACTTCTCATAAATAGTCATTTTTTTTCATTCTCCTAAAAACTCACTAAAATAATTAAAGGTTTTAAGAAAGATAGGCTGCAAATCAGATTTTCATTTTATGAGATGATGTAGCTACAGTTTGATCACATCTTAACTTCCATATGTCCTATAAACTTTTAGGGCCATGCTGTATTATTTTCTGAATGTGAATCTCTCTCTTACATAACAGCATGGAATTATATTTTACTATAAATTCTATAACTTTAATTGTAAAATATAATTTTAAACTTTGCTTCTTTCAAATGATTTAAGATGAATTATTTTTCCAATTTACCCACAAAGTCTAGGAGTAATACTTCCTAGAAATGTACTGTCTTTGTTAAAGGGCTGCATTTTTGAGGTGATTTTTACATAGCCAGAGAATTCCTAAAATGAACTTTGAGGCAAAGTCATGTCATCGTTGATCTCCTGTTCAACAATCCTTGAAGCACTAATAACTCAAAATGGTTACAATATTTCATTACCATGGAAATTGGAAGTGATGGCTGTGACCTTGATGTATGAGCTGGTGACCCAAAACATGTAATGGATTCAGAGTCTCTAGGTGCTTGAAAATTATGTTTGTATAACCTTTTGGGATCAAAGTATATTGGTCCTAAAATGAATCCATTTAAATCTGTTGGTAAGCTGCATATTTAAAAAATAATACTGTTACTCTGCTGCTTTTTTCTATTTGAATACAGATATACAATTTCTGATGAGGCTGTATTTGTTGAATCAAAAACTACAAAAGCATCTTGAAATAATGCTGTTCTTTAAATGAATGTTTGGATAAAAGATTTTACAATGGAAATAGTCAAAGTTAGCTAACAAGCCATGCCTGTTGATTAACATGTAATGTGTGTACTTTTCAAACCATGTATTTTCTTTTTATCACTTTTTTAGCTGTTACTTTGAAATAACTATTCCCAAATTTTATAAATCTTTCTGTGGCAAACACTGGCCACATGATCACCATAACCATCTCCTCTTTCCAGGCTTCTTGTAGTTGTAGTGGGGGAATGTGATCTCTTGTGGTAAACAGAATACTGACAGAAGTAATGTATACCATTCGTGGTCAGTCCTAGATCTCCCAGGAGATCTTCCACATTGTCTTGTCTCCCAGTTGGATGCAGAAGATTCAGTATAGGACTATATACAGCCCTAGGGTACAACATCCCACAAACTGGAAGGACCCTTGATTATAGAGGTACTGCTAGTAGGAGTCAGTCAGCCCCCAACATCCATACTATACTTTGCATAAATGATACATACACTTTTATTTTCTTAATCCACTAAGATTTTAGTTTAGTTTCTTAAAAATAAGTTAGCATGTCCTGAATAATACAGCTTCCTCATATTTAAAAAAAAATATGTGTATCATACCTGAATTGTCACATTTGTGATAGGAATTTTGACATGTCATGACTTCATTGTAAAAAGGTAAGGTATATTCTGATTTTATTGCTTATTTTAGAGAGGATAGGGTAGGGGTCAAGATAACATGTAATTCATTTTGCTTCTAGTTTTATGGCTATAATTTTAATACAAAATGCTATCTGGTTATGAAATCCTTTTAAAATGGCTATTCTAGGCTTTCATATTATCTGTAAACATTTTGAAAAGCCATGTTTAATCTCTTATTTCAATACATTTTTCTAAGCTATTCTTTTTTTTTTTTCTTTCATCACATCTGCGATTTACTTTGCTTTGGTAAAACACTGTAAAGTGAAACACAATTTCATTCAACATTTACTCAATACAAATTTACTGAAGACCTACTATCTGCCAGACAGTACGTTAAGTGCTGAGTTATACAACAGTGAACAAACCATATCTGAATCCTGCCCTAATAAATAAACTTGGGATCTAGTAAGGAAACAGATTCCCAATAATTAATTATACAAGTAATCTACATTAACAATTACGGTAAGTAAATAGGCATCTGGAGGGAGGTGTAAGAGGGTGTTAAAAGAGACCTAATCTAGTATAAGGAAACAGGGAATACTTTCCGAGAAAGGGATTTTTATATTGGGCATTATAAAAAAAAAAAAGAAAGAAAGGAAAGAAAGAAAGAAAGAAAGAAAGAAAGAAAGAAAGAAAGAAAGAA
>NW_023270825.1:56088194-56253818 GCF_011800145.1 Mirounga leonina | reverse complement strand
GAAAGAAAGAAAGAAAGAAAGAAAGAAAGAAAGAAAGAAAGAAAGAAAGAAAGAAAGAAAGAAAGAAAGAAAGAAAGAAAAACTCCAGACCTGGTTAATTTTGTAAGGAGATATTCCTGTCATTTTAGCAAATTATGTCTCTGTAATCCTGATCACAAAGCACAGATCTGGGGGCACCTGGGTGGCTCAGTTGGTTAAGCATCTGCCTTAGGCTTAGGCTCAGGTCACGATCCTGGGGTCCTGGGATTGAACCCCACCTTGGACTCAGTAGAGAGCCTGCTTGTCCCTCTCCTTCTGCTGCTCCCCCTGCTTGTGCGCGCTCTCTCTCTCTCTCTGTCAAATAAGTAAATAAAAAATTTAAAACAAAATCTTAAAAAAAAACCCCAAAAAACAAAAACAAAGCATAGATCTATATTATTCAGAAGGGAATTTTAGCTCAGAATTTTTATTTATTTTTATTTCATTTTATTTTTCAGAATTTTTATGATGAAGAAAGTTCTTTGAAGAGTCATGTTTATTTAAGGAATTACATTCTGAATTCTACAATTTGTTAAGATGGGCTCTCCAAATTTCACAGCCCAAGACAAAAGCTGATAGCAATTGAGATCACTTTAACTGTCTAGGAATTGAGACTTTTATCAGAGAGTGAATTGATTTACATTGTAATTTACAGTTTGAGATTCAGAGATGAGAATGATTTTTTTTTCACATTCAGTTGGACTTTCACTTCAGTTAATACTAAAATCTGTCCATTAGATTACTGTAGCCAGACTGAAGGATTAGAAAAGAAGCAGGTGATTTCATATTGGGAGATGTGTGCATGCTTATTTTTGCAGTTATGTTTCATCAAAGACATTCTTTTTTTTTTTAATTTTTAGAATTTTTAAAAAAGATTTTATTTATTTATTTGAGAGAGAGAGAGAGCACGAGCAGGGTGAGGGACAGAGGGAGAAGCAGGTTCTCCACTAAACAGGGAGCCTGATGTGGGGCTCAATCCCAGGGCCCTGGGATCATGACCTGAGCCAGAGGCAGACACTTAACCAACTGAGCCACCCAGGCGCCCTCATCAAAGACATTCTTAAGTGAAACTTACTTGCTTTTTTTTTTTTTTTAACAACAAGTGCATGACCATGAAGAATATGATGACCACTAGTACAGTATGGCACTACTGCCTTGATTTGTGCTAAGGTGCTAGAAGTTTTATACACCGTTATTTGCTTTATCATTCAATATGGTGAAAGGCAAATAATGTATTAGTGTATACTGCAAATGGGTTTGGCCTTATAACCCCCTAAAAGAGTCTCAGGGGACACACTGACCCATAGACTGGTTCATCTGGCTTGGGAGTAGCATGTTACCCAGTTCCAATCAATGAGAGATGAGGGAAAGTCTGCCAAAGGGTTTTTGGATGGGTTTCCTACATCCTAAGTAGATACAATGAAAACACAGCTCTGTTCTTCCACAAGATACTGTCTTCTCTGGATATTTCCATGTGTGGAGTTGAATCTCAGTGCTGCTTTGACCAACCTGAAACCACGATGGTCATTAAAACAAAGAAAGAGCTGCCACAGAGAGGGTGGCAAAACTAGAGCAAATAAACAAACAATAATGATAAGGAAAGAAGCTGGATCCTTGATGATGTCATTGTGCCACTCTGAATTAACTAACCATAAAGCTGGCTAACCACCATCTATTACTACGTGTGATGAGAGTCTTACTACCTAAATACATTAGAGCTGGGATTTTCTGTTACTTTTAGTAGAAGATATTCTGGTAGATAAGTTCCATTTTCTTTTTACCCAAGAAATGGAAAAATAATCAGTACATAGTTATAAAAGAAATTCTCTCTGGGTCACTCATTTTGAAAGGAATAAACTTAATCTCACAGGAAAGTCTCTGTGATTAAAAGTGGGAAATTATACAAGGTGCCTGGGTGGCTCAGTTGTTAAGCGTCTGCCTTTGGCTCAGGTCATGATCCCAGGGTCCTGGGATCGAGCCCCGCATCGGGCTCCCTGCTCAGCGGGAAGCCTGCTTCTCCCTCTCCCACTCCCCCTGCTTGTGTTCCCTCTCTCACTGTGTCTCTCTCTGTCAAATAAATAAATAATTTTTAAAAAAGTGGAAATTATGTCAGAATGCTACAGAAACAAGTGTGTTTGATCTTGGGAGACTGCTCAGACTCCTTAAATTACCTATGATTAGAGTTAGGGGTATTTCTAGATTGTGAGATGGGATTGAATCTTAAGGAACAAGGCAAAAGGTTTCAATTTATAAAATTATTAGGTATAAAAGGGAAATTTTTAAAAATCCATAGTTACTACATCAATTAATATTATCCCCATATTTAGGTATTTAGTAACTTGGAATGTTTATTTACCAGCTTCTACCTATATCATAAGAAAATGGGGTTATCCTAGAACATGCATGTTATTAAAAAAAAAAGTCTTGTAAGCAAATTAGACAACATCTGTTATATGAAGTGTCTTTGTGGAACAGCATTGATTTTAATTCAAGTAATACTCATTGCACTCACTCTTGCTTAGAGGTAAAGTACCTTAATGAAACTTGTCAAGTGAATTGATGACCAAAGTAAGACAAAAAATACCTACACTGTGATAATCCTTTGGTTTGCACAGGAGGAAGTTACTCAGATGCCAACATTTCTAATACGTGTTGAAATTTTTTTAAGTAACCACAGTACACATCACTTAAAATGGCCAAAACCCCCCTAAAACCCAAAGAAGACACATATTTTCTTCCTTAAATTATGTTTCAGTGTAAAAACAACCTGTACATGATAAAGAAAATTTAGTAAGTAAAAGAAAAATGGAAAATATTCATCCATTATCAAAATACCCAAATACAATTTTATATTCTCAATTTTCATATTCTTACTTTAGTCTCTTTTATTTAGCATCTTTTTACATAGTTAAAGTCAACCATTATATATATGTAATTTATATTTCATACCTTCCATATTATAGTATTATATAATTGAATAAGTTAAAACATTTGTGAAATGAAACACTGAATGAATTTGCATGGGTGACTTAGCTACTCTTGGTGAGTATTCAAATTATTTCTCAATAGTTACTATGACACATAATACTTAGATGAAATCCTCTTGGCATAACTTTAATGTTTAATAAATATGTAGGCCTACCACATTATTATGGTTTTCCAAAGCATAATTACCCAATCAAATAATATGAAAAATAATATATTTATATATCACCTAAATGCATTAACCTATACCTATTACATAGTAAACTTGCAGTTTTTGTGAATGCAACTATTTTATCAGTTCTTCCTTGTGGTGTTACAATGTTAATATTTGATAATATAAATTAAGTAGTTAATATAACTTTACTAGCCTCTATAATTTTTATAACTGTCTAGACATGTGTGTCTAATATGGGAAAATCCTTGGCCTTTCCAAATATCTAGCAGACTATACTGTATTGTTTTATTATTTGTGTTTTCATGTTTGCTAAATATTTAAAATTTGGAAAATCATGAAGATAGAAATAATAAAATGACACAACCCAACAGGACCCAGTGAGATAAATAAATTGGGTCACTGAATATAGAGTCAGATTTTATTTATTTATTTATTTTTTTTAAAGATTTTTTTAAAATTTATTTATCTGAGAGAGAGAATGGGAGACAGAGAGCATGAGAGGGGGAGGATCAGAGGGAGAAGCAGACTCCCTGCCGAGCAGGGAGCCCGATGCGGGACTCGATCCCGGGACTTCAGGATCATGACCTGAGCCGAAGGCAGTTGCTTAACCAACTGAGCCACCCAGGCGCCCAGATTTTTTTTAATCTAAATTTTTGATATTCTGTTCATTGTAGATTTTTTGCATTAATTTTTACATTTTATTTTTTAATCTTTCATTAAATATTATTGTTATTAGTGAGTTGTCATCTTGAGTTTTAAACCTGAAAGTATTTTGTATATATTTCCTCAATGTAAAGTCAAATATTTTTCATAAACATGTTAAACTTAATTTGAAAGTTACTCTATTTCTAAGAATAAGTTTTATTTCATTTTTACTCTTCATCAAGATTACACAATGTAATATAACCTCAATCAATTAGAGATGCCATGGTCATGTGGGCATATAGTACTTTATAATTTATCATTATTAAAAACGTGAAGGTAGACTTTATTAATAAAAATGTAACATGAGAAAATCAACCATTCCAGTTTATAGAAGAAATACATTTAATTTTAAAGTTTTCATGATAAGAACAATTTATATACATAAACAAGGCAGACCAGAGATATTCAGTGGAACTTTCTGCAGTGGTGGAAATGTTCTATACCTGTGCTGTTCAGTGTGGAAACCACTAGCCAATGTGGCTATGGCCACTTGCAATGAGTAACTCAACTTTACACTTTATTGAATTTTTGTTCATTTAAATTTAAACTTAAATAGCTTCATGTGTCTAGTGGCTACTCTAATGGATAGTAGGTTTGGATCCTATAGGATTAGCTATAATATAAGCAGCTTACTTCAATTTACATTAGATCTAAATGTTACTTGGGCCTATGGATTTTCTCAAACCCAGTGTCTGCAGTTTAGGAATAGAACCATGTATTATATATCTTTTAAAAATTAAGGGACTTGGAAACTTGATGTGGAATATTTGACAAATAGTTCTCATCAACCACTTTTTTCACAAATGCTTTATGGCTTCTGAACATGTTGCAAATTGTTCCCAGTCTTACGTGTTTAGGAACATATGTGCCTCCATAGGATCCTCCTTAGAAGTGATAGAAAAAAAAATGTATCAACATGATAATCCTGGGGCACCTGGGTGGCTCAGTCAGTTAAACGTCTGCCTTCAGGTCATGATCTCAGGGTCCTGGGATTAAGCCCGGTGTCAGGCTCCCTGGGACCCTGCTTCTCTCTCTCCCTCTGCTCCTCCCCGCCCCGCTAGTACTCTCTCTCCCTCTTTCTCTCTCTCAAATAAATAAATGAAATCTTTAAGAAAGAACAAAACAGGATAATCCTGAAATTTAGGCTAGCTGCAAAACAAAAACCCCACAAAAACATTAGTGTATAATTTGCATAAAGCAGAGCCCAGAAAGCCTATCTTTGATAGTCTGCTTGAGAATTCTGTGTTATCAGCTCAGAGTAAACTCGATGAGCACCTGAGCTCTGTACGATCTAAAACTGATATGATCACATGGAACACCTTGTTAGTTTCTACACCAGGATATAATGGAAGAGCCCACAGATACTCGAAAGGACAGGTCTTAGGGGAAATAGATGCTCCTCTTGTCAGGCATATAATTGTATTTAAGTGTTGACTAATGATATCAGATGGTGACAGTTAATTATCTGAAGTGATTTTAAGTAGCTTGCTTTGAATAATTAGTTTCTTTAAATGATAAACAACAACATTCAAAGCTCCCTCTTCTGATGGATTTTGCAAATGATTCCTGAAAACTAAAAGAAAGCATAGTCTTTGTCAGTAGACAATAGAACTCTGTGTGTGGATCTGTGAACTGCTGTTTGTATTTCTGTGAGTTTCTCCTTGCATCTTGAACAGATGTCAGAATAATTATTTGCATGCTGCAACATGACCACTATGGATTCTATCTTAAATTAAGAAAATGGTCTACATTAAAAACAAAACAAAAAAATGAAGAAGACATGTAAAAAAGCAAAACAATTTTTAGAAGAAAATATAAAAATATTTTTTTCATAAATTCAAGGTGGGGAAGGATTTCTTATACAAGCCATAAAAGTGCCAACCATTAAATAATAAACATGATTGACAAATTCTACATTATGTTAAGAATACAGCACATTGAAAGACATGATAAAGGAAGTAAAAAAACAAGCTACAGTCTTGGAGATCTTTTTCATATATGTAACCATCAGATAATTATTATTTACAATATATAAGAAAGTACAAATCAATTATAAAATAAACCTTTAGAAAAATGAGCAAAACACAATAATAAGCCTATTCTAGAAGAGAATATGGGAATGTCAATAAACATAAGAAATGATTTCCAACTTCATTAGTAATTAGGAAAATGCTAATTAAAGCCCTAGTGGCATAGCATTTTATGTAATCTAGGATGGCAAAAATTAATAAGAGCTTCTGAAGCATGTGTACTATACAAACTTATATAGTAATGTTGACATGTAGTTGGTACAGCTATACTGGAAAGCAATTGGGAATTCTCTTAAGAAACTGCAGTTATTGGTATGCTCCAGCAACCTCACCCCCAGGATTATAATACAGATATATTGTTGCATAGGCATACCAGGGGATATATGCAAAAATGTTCACAACTAATAATAACTATATTAGCCCAAATCAGAAATGACTCAAATTATTTTGACAGGATCACACAATGGGATGTTCTACAACAATGAAAATTCAATGAACATTGACCTGCAATAATTTAGACACAGTTAAAAAAATACATCAAGTGAATTTATTTTCTGAAGATGTCATAAGCATTCCTTTTTTTTTTTTTAAAGATTTTATTTGAGAGAGAGAAAAAGAGCCAGCCCGAGAGCATGAGCTGGGGGGGAGGGGCAGAGGGAGAGGGAGAAGGAGACGGAGACTCCCTGCTGAGCAGAGAAGTAGTCCTGGTCCCAGGATCACGACCTGAGCCTAAGGTAGATTTTTAACTGACTGAGCCACCCATGCGTCCCCAGCATTCCCTTTTTTTTTTATAAAGGTTATAAAAATTCCAAATTAAACTATGTTTTTAGTAATATATACTCTTAAAAAATAACAGGAAAATGATTTTCTCAAATGAGATGTACACAAAAGTACTGGGTGGAACCATTATTGCTAATCTTTAATTCTTTGGTTGGGATTTAAGGTTACAGATTTATATTTGATAACTGATGATATATGAATATATTTTGCAAGTATTACATTAAAAATTAAGGTCAGTAACCTTGGTATATTTCAAACATTCCATTGCTGGATCTAGGGCTGACTTCTTTTGTGTTTTTGTTTTGTTTCTTCCAAATTTTTATTCAAATTCTAGTTAGTTAACATATTGTGTAATATTGGTTTCAGGAGTAGAATTTAGTGATTGATTCATCACTTACATATAACACCCAGTGCTCATCATAACAAGTTCCCTCCTTAATATCCATCATCCATTTATAGGGTTGATTTGTTTTACCAATAGATTTGTTAAAGGACTTACACAGTGTACATACAAGTACTTCCTGAAAAAGGTCATCTTCATTCCTTTATCGTGATTATTTTCTGAGAGAAACTATATTTCACATTCCTTAATTATTAGTCAGGATAACTGAAGATTTTATATATATACATATATATATGTATATGATATTAACATTAAATATTTACAACAGTTTTCTATCACATAGATTCATTTTATTTAACCATTTTTATTTGTCCCTTTTCACTGTATTTTAATATCCCAGAAAAATATTCTTAGCAATTTTTAGCCTCATTGTAACTATATGCTGATTTCAGAGAAATGATAAAAAGGCATCTCTGCTAATTTTCTAGGTAAGTGGTACCATCTGTATAACTGAGTTCTAAATGCTTGAACCTAACAGAGAAATACAGGTGAGAGGGTGAGAGGGTGGCGTATTATATCGTGATAAAGTGATGTGAGTTTTACATTTTGTTTCTTTTTTTTCCCCATGATTTTGAATAGCTTGCTGATCCATACTTGCTCAGGTGTGTATTTTTGCTAATCATCCAGCTGATATTTCTAGAATAGTGTGGAGCAAGTGAAAGATTGAGGCATTATTAATATAAACTGAATAGTTTGCTTTAATTATATTTTAATATTTACCAATTACCATGTAATTTACTATGTAAAGGACCATTACATGATTTCTTTTTTAGATACAAATTATAATCAAGGATTTTTCTGTCTCTTTTTAAGTATTTCAGAGTGATGGTTTATTACTTTTCAAAATGGAAAAATTTTTGGTGTAGCAAACAACTAGGAAAATAATTATTGTGATAAGTGATTATGCATTAAACTGGATGCTTAAGTAAAGAATTCCACTTTCTTAAAAATTTGGCTAAAAACATAGCAATGGTGAAATTATTACATATAATTTTTACAGCATATTATTTCAATAATTATATTTTTATGAAAGAAAATGATATAAACAAGATTTCCAAACTATACATTTTTACTAGTCCCATCACTAAAAAAGTCATTATAATTGGTTTAAAATAATTTGACATTTCTGCTTTGCATTAAATAGATTTAAACATTGGGCCTTATCCAGGTGATAGGAAACTGCCCATTCTCATTTTCTTTGTCCTTCTGTTTTATGATTTGAATTTCAGCTAGCTAAATATTTTTGAGATGAATATTGCATACAATAAAATGATTTTTCTAGGCTGAACCAACTAGATTAGTTACAGCTCAGGGAATAGTTTGCAAAATAATATTGCTATTGTTGCCTTGTGCTTTCCTATTTGCTGTTTTTATTTTTATATCAGTGAAAGTACATTCCACACTAGAGCTTTATAAAAAATAAAAATCATGCCTCCAGCAAAAGTACACTTTGTGTACTTTAGCACCAAGCAAAATATTCTACCAATAAAATCTGATGTTTGTGTTCAGCTGTTAAAATGACTTGTTATTCAGAGAGTGCATTACAAAATGCATGAGTCAAATCAGAAGAACCCATAGCTTCATCTAAATCAAATCTATTTCATCTTTACATATTAATATTTATTGAATTAGCATGTCAAACTTAAATGAATTTAATCACCGAAGTTGGTATATATTATTTTGATATTTATTTTATTTTTTTTTAATTTTAAAGATTTTATTTATTTATTTGACAGGGAGAGATATAGCGAGAGAGGGAACACAAGCAGGGGGAGTGGAAGAGGGAGAAGCAGGCCTCCAGCTGAGAAGGGAGCCCGATGCGGGGCTCGATCCCAAGAGCCCGGGATCATGACCTGAGCTGAAAGCAGATGCGTAATCCACTGAGCCACCCAGGTTCCCTGATATTTGTTATATTTTAAATGCCTACATATTTATTATTCATTAGGTGTCTTACCTGATTATATTAGTTAAAATGCTGTTATTTTAAAGTTATAGTTATATAGCCTTGTTTTATATACATCACACCCAATAATCATTAAAAAACTGATCCATATATTTTATTGAGTGACCTGGTAATTTGTAACTTCATTTGATGTAGCATTAGCCTAGAAGAGTTTCTTCCCAAAGATACTATCTATAATTCCTAGTTATTGCCTGTATATTATTAATATACTTTTTTTAAATGTTTTATTTGTTTATTCATGAAAGTCAGAGAGAGAGAGAGAGGCAGAGGCAGGGGGAGAAGCAGGCTCCCCGCCTAGCAGGGAGCCCGATGCAGGACTCAATCCCAGGACCCCGGTATCATGACCTGAGCCGAAGGCAGACGCTTAACCATCTGAGCCACCCAGGCACCCTTGCCTGTATATTATTAGACAAACTTCATTTCATTAATCTTTTTCTCATCAGGCAGGCATAATTATCTGCAATTTACCATTGAAAACTTTAGACTGAAGAGATTGGGAGATTTATCTCTGGACTTAAGCCAAGTAAAGGAGAATTCACACTAAATGGATTTGCCTATTAACTCGCTTTGTGGTCTTTTTATTTTTTTAAGTTTTTTTTTTTAAAGATTTTATTTATTTATTTGAGAGAGAGAATGAGATAGAGAGAGCATGAGAGAGGGGAGGGTCAGAGGGAGAAGTAGACTCCCTGCTGAGCAGGGAGCCCGATGCGGGACTCGATCCTGGGACTCCAGGATCATGACCTGAACCGAAGGCAGTTGCTTAACCAACTGAGCCACCCAGGCGCCCTAAGTTTTTTTTTTTTTTTATTATTTTGTTTTGAGAGTGTGTGTGCATGTGCGTACAAGAGTGGGGGTGGGGAGAGGTAGAGAGAGAATCTTAAGCAAGCTCCATGATCAGTGGGGAGCCCAATACAGGGCTCAATCTCAGGACCCAAGATCATGACCTGTGCCAAAATCAAGAGTTGGAAGCTTAACCAACTGAGCCACCCAGGCGCCCCTTTGACTTTTAATTGACTTACAAATTTCATAAGCATTTGATTAGAAATGGAATTAAATGTGTGATATTACTTTGAAAGTTTAATGCTTGCTACATTTTTTAACGGTAAAATAACATGCCACTCATTTAACAAATACAGCAGTAGAGGGTTGCCATCTGTATCAATCTGCCAGGTCTGACATAACGAAGTGCCATAGATGGGGTGGCTTAAATAATGGGAATTTATTTCCTTATGTTTCTGGAGGCTGGAAGTCCAAGATCAAAGTGTCAACAGCATTGGTTTTTCCTGAAGGCCTTTCTCCTTGGCTTGTGGATGGCTATCTTCTCCTCATGTCTTCATGTGGTCTTCTCCCAGAGCATATCCATCTTCTAAGCTACTCCTCTTATAAGAACAACAGTTATATTGGATGAGCATCCACTCTAATGACCTCATTTAACCTTAATTACCTCTGTAAAGATGCTAACTCCAGGTACAGTCCCATTCTGAGTTAATGGGGGTTAGCACATCAACATATAAAATTAGGGGTTACACAGTTCAGCTCTTAACACCACCAGAATTTCTGACTTTTGCTCTCTATGTTGTATTTGCTCTGCTGTGTGAATTAATTATAATGAAAATACATTATGACATTGCAATCTGAAAAAAAAAATTTTTAAAAGGAATTTAGTAAAGATATATCAAGTAGCCAAATAGCAGTCACTACATTTGTGTTAAAATATATAAACTTTATGTATAAGAGAAACCTCTTCAGTTCTTCACTCACAGGCAGTTTACTCACTTTTTAAACACACATCAAAACATATTTGCTTATCTGCTTTTTTTTGCTACAAATTACAACCAAGAAATTATAAAGAGAAAGAAGTAAGCCAACTAGAGTCTTGAAAATTGATATTAACTTGAACTTATAGAACTCTAAGTGAAAGAGAGAGATATTGACATACAAGCATATATGCATGTAGAAGTTTAATATAAAGGGAATCATTTAAACACCTCAAAAGCTCATGTAATATCACTATATATTTATAGAGGGTAATAACTTATAATAATAATAGTAAACCTGGATCAATAAGAAAAATGTGAGAAAAATCCTTTGTTAAAGAACCCACATAATATTTAATATAAAATGAGACTACATTTATTGAAAGAATATTAAGGTTTAATGTGCATGTAGGTTCTTCTTGTATTAAAACATTTTGTCGGGGCGCCTGGGTGGCTCAGTCAGTTAAGCGTGTGACTTTGGCTCAGGTCATGATCCCAGGGTCCTGGGATCGAGCCCTGCATCGGGCTCCCTGCTCAACAGGGAACCTGTATCTCCCTCTCCTGCTCCCCCTGTTTGTGCTCTCTGTCAAATAAATAAGTAAAATCTTAAAAATACATTTTGTCTTCAGGAGATCTAACTTGATTATATTATTTTGGGGGGATTGCTAGATTGGTTTGCTAATATTTTAGGAACTTTTAGCATCTATGTGCAAAAACAGGATTTATGTCTTCCTTTTCATAGTCCTTTTATGGTTCTATGATCTCATTTACTGTGTTGAATGGTTTGGATAATATTTTCTCATTTTGTGTGCTTTGTAAGATTGGAATGACTTATTTATTGAAAGATAGTAGGAAGGGAAAAATGAAGGGGGGGGGAATTGGAGGGGGAGACGAACCATGAGAGACAATGGACTCTGAGAAACAAACTGAGGGTTCTAGAGGGGAGGGGGGTGGTGGGATGGGTTAGCCTGGGATGGGTATTAAAGAGGGCACGTATTGCATGGAGCACTGGGTGTTATGCACAAACAATGAATCATGGAACACTACATCAAAAACTGATGATGTAATGTATGGTGATTAACATAACATAATAAAATTAAAAAAAAGAAAAAGAAAAAATAAAAAAAAGAAAGATTAGTAGAATTTGCCTTTAAAATTTCTGAGCCTGGGATGTTCTTTGTTGAAAAATACTTTAATATTAAAGTTCCTTTAAAGGGATAATTCATTCTTGTTTTTGTATCAATTTTTGTAAATTATCTTATTCTAGGAATTTTACCATTTCATCTAAACTTTCAAATCTCATTGTACATTTTTTTATAATCTCCTTTTAGTTACTGATTTTTAGTCCACTTAATATACTAGAAACTTAAAACACCTAATGCGCAGGATCCTCTCCTGATTTCTATGGTACTGTTTAGTGTCTTACTTCTGTCATATTTTTAATCTGAAAGTATTAGTTAGCTATTACAAAATGACAAATCATCCTAACACGTAGTGGCTAAAAAGTGACACTTATGTAGTTCACAGTTTGTGGTTCTGAGATAGATGCTGGACTTAGCTGGTAGATCTGGTCTCAGCTGGACTTTCCTCAAGTGTCCACAGTCAGTTGTGGCTCAGCTGGGGGTCTCTACACCTGGAGTGAGCTGGCTAATGGCAGGAGTGCATTGATTTTCCTTTGTGTGGTCTCTCATCTTCCAGCAAGCTAGCCTTGACTTGTACACATGGTGTTGGTAGAATTTCAAGAGAACAAAAGCACACAAGGTCTTTTGTGGCCTAGACTTGGACCTGGCACATCACTTCTGCTTTATTCTATTGGCCAGAACAAACCACAGAGATAGATCTGATTCAGAGAGCTGGATAGTAGTTACTATCTTTCAATAGGAAGAACTTGAACATCACATTGCAAAGGGTACGAGACAGTGAGGGATGGAGAACTCTGACCATTTTAACAATCGAGCATTATCCTTTTAATATTGAAAACATTTGTTTATATTTATCTGCATTTTTACTACTTCCTTTCTTACCATTCTTTCATCTCAAATCATATTCCTGGATGATTGTCCTTAGTTCTCTAATACATCAACTAGAATGTCCTTTAGTGGTATTTTTGTTGTTTTGTGAGTTCTGAAGTTTTTATTTATCTGAAATATCTTCATTTTGGAACCATTCTTAAAAGAGAGATTTTCTGGGAACTCTATTTCATGTTGTCATCTCAGTATTCCTAAGAAAATTTTCAGTGTCATTTGGATTTCATTATTGAGATGTCTAATTGCTGTTCTTTTCTGAGTCATTTCTTTGGGGCTGCTGTAAGATCTTTTTGTTGCTTTTGTGTTCTGTGGTTTTAGTGCAATATACAAGGGATGAATTTCTTTTTTATTTTGTTCTGTTTTGTACTTTATATATCTGTAGATTTACAATTTCATGAGTCCTGGACAATTTCTAGCCATCACCACTTCCTTCTAAATACATTTAATGTCTATTCTCAGTGCCAATTAGATGTGTATTATACTTTCTCATTTTATTCTCTGAGTTTCCTAATCTTCATATTTTTCATTCCCTTGTTCAATATACTACATTCTAGATAATCCCTTAATGTTTATTTTAGATTTTTTCATTTTCACTACTCAGCTATTCAAACCATTCAGGTTTAATTTCAACATTTTTGTATATCATTTCTGAAAGTTCCTTCTCATATTTTCCTGCCCACTTCTGATAGTCTCTTGCTCTAAAAATCAATATTTAGTCAGTTCTTTTTCTTTTAAAAACTGTATTATAGTAAGTTATATTGTGCTCTGTATCTGATTAGTACAATTCTTGGTTTGTAAATATATAATTTTTTTTTTTTTATTGACTGTCACTCATGATTTTATTATTGTGTTTAGTCATTTTCTTATTGTAAGCTTATATTTTTTTTGAAATTCTGTCACTGGAAATCTTGAAGAGCCTGTGCCTTTCTCCATGGAAGACTTGCATATTAGATTCCATGAGATTCCATTGGGGGTCACTATAGTCTAAGAAGCATGTTATCCTGTTTTAACCACCCTTGGCTTAATGTGACATTCTCATCAGTCTCTCAATCTTGAAAGTCCCAAGGCTTAGAACCCTGGTCACTGCAGTGCTAATATCAACATTTACCTTTAGCACTATTCCGTCTTAAAGGTCTCTACTCTATTGCTTGCTTATTAGTTACTGTTCCCTTCTTGGTTTCAACTGTTGTGTGAGTGTATTTGTGTATGAGTTTGGCCCTAGAGATTTAGATTACTTTCTAGTGATTTCAGTGTTGGTAATAAATTATATTTGTTGTGTTTCAACAAAGATACAGTTGTATTTTATTAGGAGGGTTCTTCAAGTATCTGATCTACCATCCTGTCAGGAAAACAAGCATACAAGATTTCCATCCAGAATTGTTACATGAGAAGCATAATTCAAAAACATAACATATAATTATCAGTAAATTATGTGACATAGTTCATTCATAAATATTCAATATGAATAAAGTAATGTTTATAATTTGATATTATTTCCATGATTGTATTTTTGCTCTGAACAGGATACCAAATTTTTAGATATTACTGGGGATGTGATTGAGTCAACAGAGTGTTTAATAGTTTTGAGATCAGTGTGGGAGAACCAATGAGACATAATAACATGCTTAAAAATCAGACAGATGACTTAGAAGCCATGTCCTTTGAACAGTTAAAATCTCTAGACTTCAAATAACTCTTATTTAATGGGGATAATAAATACAACCTTTTAAGTGCTATTTATTTTTTGTTTTGGTGTTATTTTTTTTCTTATGTTCAGTTAGCTAATAAGTGCTATTTAAAGGATTAATTGAAATGCTGAACCAGGGGCGCCTGGGTGGCTCAGTTATTAAGCATCTGCCTTCGGCCCAGGTCATGATCCCAGCCCGCATCTGGCTCCCTGCTCAGCCAGGAGCCTGCTTCTCCCTCCCCCACTCCCCCTGCTTGTGTTCCCTCTCTAGCTGTCTCTCTCTGTCAGATAAATAAATAAAATCTTAAAAAAAAAAAAAAAAAAAGAAATGCTGAGCCAAATCTGAAACATGGCGGTCTCAAATGTTCAATAAATAATATCTCCCATTTGTTACACACTTACTGAACATCTCTGCTAGGCATTACTTTGCTAGTTTTGGGGATATAGTATAGCTTCAGAGAATTACAAGATTCTTTAAATTTGGGGGAAATCTTATTGTGAAGACAGTATAAAACCACATAAAATTAATTCAAGAAAACTTATAGCATTCTTAGTTTTAAAAGTGCACCAAAGATAATGTATTCTGATAATAGAGAAAGGAAGATAACAAAAGATCTTCCTGAATCTTCCTTTTCTTAGGGAGTGAAGACAGCATTCAGATTCTGATTTAAAAAGGAAACAAGGGGTGGGAATGCAAACTGGTGAAAAAATTAAAAATAGAATTACTGTATGATCCAATAATCCTACTACTGGGTATTTACCCACAGAATATGAAAACACTAATTCAACAAGATATATATACCCCTATGTTTATTGCAGCATTATTTACAATAGCCAAATTATGGAAGCAATCCAAATGTCCATTGATAGATGGATGGATAAAGAAGATGTGATATACATATACAATGAAATATTAACCATAAAAAGAATGAAATCTTGCCATTTGCAACAACATGGTTGGAGCTAGAGGGTATTATGCTAAGTGAAATTAGTCAGAGAAAGACAAATACCATGTGATTTCACTCATATGTGGAATTTAAAAACAAAACAAATGAACAAAGTAAAAAGAGACAAATCAAGAAACACTCTTAACTATAGAGAACAAACTGATGGTTACCAGAAGAGATATGGGTGGGATGATGAGTGAAATAGGTCAAGAGGATTAAGAGTACACTTATCATGATGAACACTGAGTAATGTATAGAATTGTTGAATCACTGTATTGTACACCTGAAACTAGTATAACACTGTATATTGACTATACTGGAATTAATAAGAAAAAAGAAAAAGTCACATTCCTGAGACAGGTTAAAACTGTAAAAAAAAAAAAATGAAAAGGAGACAAGGAGGGGTGCCTGGGTGGCTCAGTCAATTCAGCATCCTACTCTTGATCTCAGCTCAGGTGTTGATCTTGGGGTCATGGGTTGAAGCCCTACTTTGGGCTCCATGCTGGGCATAGAGCCTATTAAAAAAAAAAAGAAACAAGGTATCAATATTTCCTTTTATTTCTCTAGACCTATAACAATATATTTTATGATTTCCTCTATATTCAAGGTTTGAAAGATTATGACATCTGAATTTAAAATTCAGTTGTTTGCTATTTAAGCAGATATTTACTATTAAAAGGATTGTGAAAATGTATTAACCTTAGAACTCTATAAATTATATTCCTCATGGAAGAGAATAAAAGCAATTGTAATTTACTGAATGTTCTATTGTCTCTTAAATATAACTGTGGATGAAATATGTTAATTTAGTAAATCACAACTATGCCATCATAAGAATTTTCTTAGTTTGTGATCCATGCAAATGTTAAATCTATTCTAATTTCATTTAAAAAATGGATGTAAGCAAATGAGCTCTGTTCAACTTTATTTATTTGTCAAAAATTGCTATGGGCAAAACTTTCCAGTGGAAAGTAAGAAATGAGATGGAAAGCATTAATGAGCCAAAGCAAAACTCAAAAATAAAAGAGAGCCTATGGGATTTCTTTCATTTCTTTTATAAACTATAAATATATTTCATCAGGTGAACTGTAGCAGAATTATAAGGCAGAAAAATGAGATAGTTCCTGGAGGCTTGGGGGGAGGGTATTAATTTGGGTTTTAACTGGAGTAAGGAGAATCTAAATTTCCACATTGCACATATTACCCCCTGCCTTTCAGTTTGAGGATATTGCATTGCCTCAAGAGAGGAGTGCAATTTGATTTCATGTGCTCTCCTAAGTCCATTAGCTTCAGACAACCTCGGGTTTACTCTGTGTTTTTCAAAGACACAAATAAAATATTTTAAGTTTAAGTGTCCAATAACAAATGAACATTCTTCTTTGAACATCACTGGTAAGCTCATGAATGCTGGGGGTTAGTGCTTATGGTGGTAGGATGGTAGTGCAGAGGAGGAGAACAAAACAATCTTTTGGAAACAAAAGAATTCTCTTTTGTAGTTGCTTTTTGCATTATTACTTCTGCCTCATTTATATTTTTTATTTGTGGCAATATTACCCTGTATGATACCCTTTTTCAGAGTACCAGTGCCAGTCTATTAAAATAAATTGATATTTCTATTTGTATTATCATTTGGTGGGAACAAATAAGCACTACAGAAAGCAATGGGTTGGGGACAGATATAAGAGGAGGGAAGGAAAGGAATTCTACAGTGTATCAAGATAGGAATAACAGTATTTCATTTTTAATCCTCATTTTTTAGATATAATTTACATACCATAAATTCAATATTTTAAGCTTGTAATTTAATGTTTGTTAGTATATTTTCAGGGTTGTGCAACCATCATAATACTCTAATTCTGAACATTTTCATCATCTTCAAAAGAAATGTCATACCCATTAGAAGTCACTTCTTATTCCCCTTTCCCCCAACAGCAGATAACCACTAATCTGCCTTCTCTAAGATTTGCCTATTTATATAAATTGAATCAGGCATTAACCTATTAGCTTTTGTGACTGGTTTCTTTTACTTAGTGTTTTTGAGGACCATTCACATCATAACATATATTACTACTTCATTTCATTGCAGAGTGTTATACCATTGTATGGCTGTATACCAGGTGTTATCTCTTCATCACTTGATAAATATTTGGGTTGCTTCTACTTTGTGGCTGTTACAAATAATGCTACTGTGAACATTTGTGTACAAATCTGTGTGTAAACAGATGCTTTCATTTCACTTGGGTGGATACACAGGAGTGGAATTTCTGAGTTTAACAGTTTTGAGAAATTGCCAAATGGTTTTCCAGCATGGTTGCATCATTTTACATTCCTATCAGAAACATATGCAAGTTCAAATATCTCCACATCCTTCTCAATACTTGTTTGTTTTATTTTTTTTCATGATAGCCATCCTAGTGATATGAAATATTATCTCATTGTGGGTTTGATTTGCACTTTATTAATGTCTAATATTTTTATAAACAATTTTAATTAGACATAATGTCTAATAATTGTAAGCATGTTTTCATGTACTTATGTATTTATTCAGATCTTTTGCCCAATTTTAGTTGGTTTGTCCCTTTATCATTGAATTATATGAGTTCTTTATATATTCTGGATATAAAAACATCAGCTATATGATTAGCAAATATTTTCTTCTACTTTTTGGGTTATCTTTTTATTTCCTTGATGGTGTTGTTTGAAGTTTAAAAGACTAATTTTAAGAAGTCTAATTTATAATTATTTTTGTTTTATCACTGCACTGTTCATGTATTATTTAATAAGTAATTGCCTAAGAAAGATTGTGAAAATTTACTCCTTTTTTTTTCCCCTAAGAGTTCTCTATAATTTTAGCTCTTTACATTTAGGCCTATGATTCATTTTGAGTTACACTTTGAACATGGTATGAAGTAGAGGTCTAACTTCATTCTTTAAGACATGGATATCCAGTTGTCACAACACCTTGCTTAGCAAAGAGTACTCCATTACAATGGCTTTAGTCTCATTAAAATACCATTGTTCAGCTTTGAAGCCTCTGTGATCCTTGCTGCTATTATGAAGAAACAAACACATGCATCTTACAACCTACTTTTTTTTTGGTAAGAAACACCTGGGGTATTTACTACATTAAAATGGGCTTTATTCTAACTCTTGACAGAGAAGCATAATACTTGACAGACTCTAGATTAATCTTATAATATGGTGTTAAAATAACTAAGATATTTTGTAATGTGTAAGTATTTGATTAAAAAAAAAAAAGAACATGGGTCAACCAGGAAATTAAAGAAGAATTAAAAAAATTCATGGAAACCAATGAAAATGAAAACACAACTATTCAAAATCTTTGGGATGCAGCAAAGGCAGTCCTAAGAGGAAAGTATATAGCAATACAAGCCTTTCTCAAGAAACAAGAAAGGTCTCAAGTACACAACCTAACCCTACACCTAAAGGAGCTGGAGAAAGAACAGCAAATAAAACCTAAACCCAGCAGGAGAAGAGAAATCATAAAGATCAGAGCAGAAATCAATGAAATAGAAACTAAAAGAACAGTAGAACAGATCAACGACACTAGGAGCTGGTTCTTTGAAAGAATTATCAAGATTGATAAACCCCTGGCCAGACTTATCAAAAAGAAAAGAAAAATGACCCAAAACAGCAAAATCATGAATGAAAGAGGAGAGATCACAACCAACACCAAAGAAATACAAATAATTATAAGAACATATTATGAGCAACCCTATGCCAGCAAATTAGATAACCTGGAAGAAATGGATGCATTCCTAGAGATGTATCAACTACCAAAACTGAACCAGGAAGAAATAGAAAACCTGAACAGACCTATAACCACTAAGGAAATTGAAGCAGTCATCAAAAATCTCCCCAAAAACAAAAGCCCAGGGCCAGATGGCTTCCCAGGGGAATTCTACCAAACATTTCAAGAAGAATTAATACCTATTCTTCTGAAACTGTTCCAAAAAATAGAAATGGAAGGAAAACTTCCAAACTCATTTTATGAGGCCAGCATTACCTTGATCCCAAAACCAGACAAAGACCCCATCAAAAAGGAGAATTACAGACCAATATCCCTGATGAACATGGATGCAAAAATTCTCACCAAAATACTAGCCAATAGGATCCAACAGTACATTAAAAGGATTATTCACCACGACCAAGTGGGATTTATCCCTGGGCTGCAAGGTTGGTTCAACATCCACAAATCAATCAATGTGATACAATACATTAACAAAAGAAAGAACAAGAATCATATGATTCTCTCAATAGATGCAGAAAAAGCATTTGACAAAGTACAGCATCCTTTCTTGATCAAAACGCTTCAGAGTATAGGCATAGAGGGTACATACCTCAATATCATAAAAGCTATCTATGAAAAACCTACAGCGAATATCATTCTCAATGGGGAAAAACTGAGAGCTTTCCCCCTAAGGTCAGGAATGCGGCAGGGATGTCCACTATCACCACTGCTATTCAACATAGTATTGGAAGTCCTAGCCACAGCAATCAGACAACAAAAAGAAATCAAAGGCATCCAAATCGGCAAAGAAGAAGTCAAACTCTCACTCTTTGCAGATGATAGGATACTTTATGTGGAAAACCCCAAAGACTCCACCCCAAAACTGCTAGAACTCATACAGGAATTCAGTAAAGTGGCAGGATATAAAATCAATGCACAGAAGTCAGTGGCATTCCTATACACCAACAACAAGACAGAAGAAAGAGAAATTAAGGAGTCGATCCCATTTACAATTGCACCCAAAACCATAAGATACCTAGGAATAAAGCTAACCAAAGAGGCAAAGGATCTGTACTCAGAAAACTATAAAATACTCATGAAAGAAATTGAGGAAGACACAAAGAAATGGAAAAACGTTCCATTCTCATGGATTGGAAGAACAAATATTGTGAAGATGTCAATGCTACCTAGAGCAATCTACACATTCAATGCAATCCCCATCAAAATACCATCCACTTTTTTCAAAGAAATGGAACAAATAATCCTAAAATTTGTATGGAACCAGAAAAGACCCCACATAGCCAGAGGAATGTTGAAAAAGAAAAGGAAAGCTGGCCGCATCACAATTCCGGACTTCCAGGTCTATTACAAAGCTGTCATCATCAAGACAGTATGGTACTGGCACAAAAACAGGCACATAGATCAATGGAACAGAGTAGAGAGCCCAGAAATGGACCCTCAACTCTATGGTCAACTCATCTTCGACAAAGCAGGAAAGAATGTCCAATGGAACAAAGACAGTCTCTTCAACAAATGGTGTTGGGAAAATTGGACAGCCACATGCAGAAGAACGAAACTGGGCCATTTCCTTACACCACACACAAAAATAGACTCCAAATGGTTGAAAGACCTCAATGTGAGACAGGAGTCCATCAAAATCCTAAAGGAAAACACAGGCAACAACCTCTTTGACCTCAGCCGCAGCAACTTCTTCCTAGAAACATTGCCAAAGGCAAGGGAAGCAAGGGCAAAAATGAACTATTGGGACTTCATCAGATAAAGAGCTTTTGCAAAGCAAAGGAAACAGTCAACAAAACCAAAAGACAACCGACAGAATAGGAGAAGATATTTGCAAATGACATATCAGATAAAGGACTGGTATCCAAAATCTATAAAGAACTCATCAAACTCAACACCCAAAGAACAAAGAATCCAATCAAGAAATGGGCAGAAGACATGAACAGACATTTTCCCAAAGAAGACATCCAAATGGCCAACAGATACATGACAAAGTGCTCAACATCACTCGATATCAGGGAAATCCAAATCAAAACCTCCATGAGATACCACCTCACACCAGTCAGAATGGCTAAAATTAACAAGTCAGGAAATGACAAATGTTGGTGGGGATGTGGAGAAAGGGGAACCCTCCTACACTGTTGGTGGGAATGCAGGCTGGTGCAGCCACTCTGGAAAACAGTATGGAGGTTCCTCAAAAAGTTGAAAATAGAGCTACCCTATGATCCAGCAATTGCACTACTGGGTATTTACCCCAAAGATACAAAAGTAGGAATCCAAAAGGGTACATGCACCCCGATGTTTATAGCAGCAATGTCCACAATAGCCAAACTGTGGAAAGAGCCAAGATGTCCATTGACAGATGACTGGATAAAGATGTGGTATATATATATACAATGGAATATTATGCAGCCATCAAAAGGAATGAGATCTTGCCATTTGCAACGATGTGGATGGAACTGGAGGGTATTATGTTGAGTGAAATAAGTCAAACAGAGAAAGACATGTATCATATGACCTCACTGATATGAGGAATTCTTAATTGCAGGAAACAAACTGAGGGTTGCCGGAGTTGGGGGTGGGGTTGGAGGGATGGGGTGACTGGGTGATAGACACTGGGGAGGGTATGTGCTCTGGTAAGCACTGTGAATTGTGCAAGACTGTTGAATCTCAGATCTATACCTCTGAAACAAATAATGCAATATATGTTAAGAAAAAAGAAGAAGAAGAAGAAGAAGAAGAAGAAGAAGAAGAAGAAGAAGGTAGCAGGAGGGGAAGAATGAAGGGGGGGAAATCGGAAGGGTAGATGAACCATGAGAGATGATGGACTCTGAAAAACAAACTGAGGGTTCTAGAGGGGAGGGGGGTGGGAGGATGGGTTAGCCTGGTGATGGGTATTGAGGAGGGCACATTCTGCATGGAGCACTGGGTATTATGCACAAACAATGAATCATGGAACACTACATCTAAAACTAATGATGCAATGTATGGGGATAATATAAGAATTAAAAAATTAAAAAAAAAAGAACATAACTTAATCCTTAGTCTAGCTTTGAACTACCAGCAGGAAGGTATATGATTTTTCATTATTTTCTGTTAGAAAAACAAAAGAGAACAAAAGATGGGGCAATACTATCTAAAATAAGTTATTTTTAAAAGAAAATTTCAAGGCTTCTGTATGTATTTTGCAAAGAAAGGATACTACGAGTAGATGATTCTTCTAAGAACAAACTTTAATAATTTCTCCTGTTTATGAGGATGTAAATGCTAGGATCTACTCTGGAAAGCTAAACTGCTTTACAAAAACGTTATAAAAGTCTATCTGCGCTGTGAGCAGAAGTAACCTTTCCAGATTTATGTTACCTTCAGAAAAAATTCATTTTTCTTTCTTTTTTTCTTTTTTTAAAGATTTTATTTATTTATTTGAGAAAGAATGAGGGAGAGAGCATGGGAGGGGGGAGGGTTAGAGGGAGAAACAGACTCCCTGCTGAGCAGGGACCCTTATGTGGGACTTGATGTGGGGACTCCAGGATCATGACCTGAGCCGAAGGCAGTTGCTTAACCAACTGAGCCACTCAGGCACCCAAAAAATTCATTTTTCTTATGGTTTTAGATTTTTTTTTAATTTCAGAAAATCTGCTTGTGTTTGCATTTGCATGTGTGTGTTATGCTTAAAATTTACCTAGTAGATACTAAAATATGACAGAAATAGAGAGGAGTCTTACTTTTTCCTAATATTTATGTTAGGATCCGGAAATGTATCAAACATCCATACTGAGCTGATATTCTAAAGCACCTTCATGGTGATATTCTTCTAGAGAGAGTAAACCAGACTCCAATAAACATACTGCTGGGTATTCACATAGTATGCATATTCAGGTTGGGAGAACATTGCATTAAGATAAATTTGTTAATTTATAAATTTATTAATTTATTTAATAAATTAATTAAATATTAACCTCTTTAGTAAAACCTCACAGGAGTGAGGTTTTACTAAAGAGGAAAGTGAGGATTGAAAAAGGGGTGCAGAGCCTAAGGAGAAATAAATAAAAAAAAAAAAGGAAAGTAGATCTTACCAAAGGGAAGCAGACTAGGAACTGTAGAAGGCCTGCCTGTGGGGATGTTAACATTATTCCAAGATTTTCCTTGGCCTTTGTTAACAGCATATTTACAATGTAGTTGCAAGAATATTTTTTCACTATGTTTTGAGTCTAGATATTCCCACATTTCTAGGTCAGAAAACGTGTGGTATCAGGGGGAATACAAAAACTAGGTAAGTAAGGGATAAAACTCAGCTCTGGGCTATATGGAACAAACCATGTAGTTTTGGGTAGTAACCATTCTTTTGGGGAGCAAGGTGACTAGACTGACTCAGAGCTATAATTGATATGTAATTGAGACCCTCCCAAATCCCTTCTCCTCAAATGTCCTTGAAGAAGATTGTTCTGGAAAGGGAAGGATGTGGGGTGCCTGGGTGGCTCAGTCGGTTAAGCATCCCACTCGATTTCGGCTCACATCATGATCTCAAGGTCATGAAATCGAGCCCCGCCTTGGGCTCTGCACTCAACACAGAGTCTGCTTGAGCTTCTTGAGATTCTCTCTTTCCCTCTCCCTCTGCTTCTTCCCTGCTTCTGCGCTCTCTCTTTCTCAAAAAAAAAAAAAAGGGGGGGGGAAGGAAGGGATGTATACTTTGGTTGATTGCTCGTGTAATGAAATGTAAGGGTATAGGCTTCTTGACACCAAGGAACTCCCAGATGATTTGTTTTTAAATGTCAGTTAAATTACCTAAATCAAATTTCCCTGTTAACAATGTTACATTCTCCAAATTCTTCTCCCTACAGAGGGAAGATCACCAAAGCAGTATCTCTCTAAAAGCATATTTAATAATCATATTTTCTAACTTAAGAATTCTTCAATAACTGATAGTAACCTGCAGGATGAAATCCGAACAATTTTGTAGGATATTGTAGGCTCTCCAGCTTCCCACCCCTTCCTTCTCTCTTATTTCTTTATCTTCTCCTTCAGGAAAAATTTCCTTTGGTCCATCTCCTACCCATCTTTTAGAATATTGTATTTACCAGTAGCAGCATCTATATTTTATTTCCTTTATTTGATTTTCTTCTCCACTAGTCTGTGATCTCCACAAGAGCAGGTATTATACCTTCCATTTCTATATTCTCAGAGCTTGGTTCCTTGGCTAACATGTAGTAATGAACAAGAAATATTTTTAAATACAGTTAAATGGCATATATATTTTCAATTTTTAAAATAATTTGGATGAAAATAAATTTTTATGGTATAATTAAAATATTAAAAATTTGGAATTGAAATTCATGCCTTTGAATGTGTTTTCACTTTTTAAAAAAATTACATCAAATCAGATAGCTAAATAATATCTAAAATATACTTACCAATATTTGGTAGATTAAAGGAAAGTTAGGATTAATGTTTTAGTGCTTTAGATTCCCTGCTTACCTTTCATTAAAGTTATTTAATTATGCATATTCATAAGCTTTATCAATAGAATGACCTTCTGAATCAAATTTTGCAATAGTCTTTTGTTCTTTAATTGGATTTGGATGATTTATAGCGTGACTACTGGAAAAATGATTTTATTTTTATTTTTATTTATTATTATTTTTAAAGATTTTATTTATTTATTTGACAGAGAGAGACCCACAGCGAGAGAGGGAACACAAGCAGGGGGAGTGGGAGAGGGAGAAGCAGGCTTCTTGCGGAGCAGAGACCCTGATGTGGGGCTCGATCCCAGGACCCTGGGATCATGACCTGAGCTGAAGGCAGATGCTTAATGACTGAGCCACCCAGGCGCCCCTGGAAAAATGATTTTAGACTCTGTAGTGTTGATGCACACATCAGCAATGGGCATTTCCGATGTGTTTCAAATGGTAAAAGTAACCAAATAACCAAATAGGCTATTACTTTCTAGTAAGGAGATATCTTCTCTGGCTTTTATTTATTTATTTTTTGCCTCTCTAGATTCAGTTAGAAATTACAGTTAGAAACTCTCTAAGCATAGAATAAATGTGCTACTTTTTTTTTTTGTATTTCAAGTCTTTATTTAAATTCTTATTAGTTAACATATAGTGTAATCTTGGTTTCGGGAGTAGAATTCAGTGATTCATCACTCACATACACTTACATACAACATCCAGTGCTCATCACAACTGCTCTTCTTAATACCCGTCACCTATTTAGCCCATCCCCGCCCACCTCCCCTTCATCAGCTCTCAGTTTTTTCTCTATGGTTAATAGTCTCTTATGGTTTGCCTCCCTCTCTCCTTTTTTCTTTATTCCTTCCTCTATTTTCATCTGTTTTGTTTCTTAAATTCCACATATGAGTAAAATCATATGGTATTTGTCTTTGACTTATTTTGCTTAGCAAAATACACTTTAGCTCCACCCATGTCATTGGAAATGGCAAGATTTCATTCTTTTTATGGCTGAATAATATTCCGTTGGATACATATACTACCTCTTCTTTATCCATTCTTCAGTTGATGGACATTTATGTTCTTTCCATAATTTGACTATTGTTGATAATGCTGCTATAAGCATCAGGGTGCATATGCCCCTTCAAATCAGTATTTTGTATCCTTTGTGTAAATACCTAGTAGTGCAATTGCTGGTCGTAGATTAGTTCTATTTTTAACTTTTTGAGGAAACTCCATCCTGTTTTCCAGAGTGGCTGTACCACTTTGCATTTCCACCAGCAAAGGGTTCCCCTTTCTCTACATCCTCACCAGCATCTGTTGTTTCCTGTACTGTTAATTTTAGCCATTCTGAGAGGTGTGAGGTGGTATCTCATAGTAGTTTTGATTTGTATTTCCCTAATGATGAGTGATGTTGAGCATCTTTTCATATGTCTGTTAGCCATTTGAATGTCTTCTTTGGAAACATGTCTATTCATTTCTTCTACCCATTCATTAACTGGATTATTTGTTTTTCGGGTGCTGAGTTTGATAAGTTCTTTATAGATTTTTGGATACTAACCCTTTATCAGATATGTCATTTGCAAATATCTTCTCCCATTCTGTCGGTTGTCTTTTGGTTTTGTTGACTGTTTCTTTTGCTGTGCAAAAGCTTCTTATCTTGATGAAGTCCCAATAGTTCATTTTTGCTTTTTGTTTCCCTTGCCTCCAGTGACATGTGTCATAAGGAATTGCTCTGGCTGAGGTCATAGAGCTTCCTGCCTATGTTTTCTTCTAGGATTTTGATGGCTTCCTGTCTCACATGTAGGTCTTTCATCCATTTTTTAATTTGTTTTTGTGTATGGTGTAAGAAAGTGGTCTAGTTTCATTTTTGTGCATGTGGCGGTCCAGTTTTCCCTAGACCATTTGTTGAAGAGGCTGTCTTTTTTCCATTGGATATTCTTTCCTGCTTTGTCAAAGATCAGTTAACCATACAGTTTTGGGTCCATTTCTGGGTTTTTCTGTTCTGTCCCAGTGATCTATGTGTCTGTGTTTGTGCTAGTACATACTGTCTTGATTCAGGGTCTTTTGTGGTTCCATACAAATTTTAGGATTGTCTGTTGTAGCTCTGTGAAAAATGCTGGTGGTATTTTGATAGGGACTGCATTAAGTGTGTAGATTACTTTGGGTAGTATAGACATTTTAGCAATATTTGTTCTTGTAATCCATGAGCATGGAATGTCTTTCCATTTCTTTGTGTCATCTTCAATTCCTTTCATCAGTGTTTTATAGTTTTCAGAGTACAGATCTTTTACCTCTTTCCAAAATCTATCTGTGAATAGATCTGTTGCTAACCTTATTAGTCTTCTCTTGTAAATTAGGGATTTCTTTCCCTTGGTGCTTTCAGGAATTTTTCCTTATCTCTGTATTTTGTGAATTTAACTAGGATATGTCTTGGTGTTGGTCTGCTTTTGTTGATTTTGATGGGAGTTATCTGCCTCCTGGATTTGGATGCCTGTTTCCTTTCTCTAGGTTAGGGGAGTTTCCAGATATAATTAGCTCAAATAAACCTTCTGCCCTTTTCACCCTCTCTTCTTTTTCTGGGACTCCTATGATCCGAATGTTATTATGCTTTATGGAGTCATGGTGTTCCTTACATCTACCTTTGTGATCCAATATTTTTCTTTTCCTCTCCTTTTTAACTTCATTATTTTCCATAATTTTATCTTCTATGTCACTTATTCATTCCTCTGCTTCTTCCATCCTTGTGGTCTTTACATCATTATATCCAGTCAGTTTCACATCTCAGTTACACCATTTTTTTATTTCAGCCTGACTAGTTTTTAGGTCCTTTATCTCTGTGGCAAGGAACTACCTGGTGTTTTCTTTGCTTTTCTGAAGCCTAGCTAGTATCCTTATGATTATTATAAATTCTGGGTGAAGCATATTACTTATATCTGTTTCCATTAGATCCCTGGCTATCACCTTTTCTTCTTCTTTCTTTTGGGATGAATTCCTCTGTCTTGGCATTTTTGTCTAGGTCTCTGTCTTCTCTATGTTAGGAAAGCCTGCTATGTTTTCTGCTCCTGAGAGTAATGGCTTTATTAAGAGGTTATATGCTGTCTAGGGCCTGGCATATCAGGAAATGTTTCTGGTGTGTGCTGTGTGCACTCTGCTGCTGTGTTTTGGCTGCTCTATCCCTCAGGTCAGTCCTGTACAGTTTCTCCTTGCCTGCAATATAGGGTGTTTAGACCTTGTCCAGTGTTTGGTGAGTTGAACTAGTGTGCTCTGGTCTGCTTGTTAAAGGAGGCCAGATTCTATTTCCACTAGAGTTGAAGCTTTGCAGCACTCTATGGTCAGTAATGTGCTGCTTGTGGGGGTGGGGGTGTTGTGCTGGTCTTCCAGGGGAGGGGCCCTCTGCTGCTCTGGCTCTCAGATACACTTGTCCTAGTACAGAAGCACCTACAGAGTGCAGGCAGTTGGTGTAACCGGCTCAAACCTCCACCATTGGTGCTGTGCTGCTCTCTGAAGTTCATCCATGCTGCTGGGTTGTGTGTGTGTGGGGGGAGTGGCGCCCACTCTTCCCCAGTGAGGGGAGTTCATGCCCGCTACTATCTGGGAAGCCCTCACAAAAGAGCAAACAGTCTCCTCTCATGTGTCCCAGGTCTCCCTCAGATCCCTGCCTTCACCCTGTCTGTGTCTGGGCTATCTGCCTGCCTGGCAGTGTAGTATACCTGTGTTTTATCTCAGGCATGCTGGCTGAGTTCTAAAACTCCAAATTTTAGGGACCCGGCGCAGGGTGTAGCTGTGCTGATCCTCTGGGGGAGGGTCTCGCTGGGCTGGGACTGGTGCCTGTCTGTCCCATAAGGGGAGTTGCACTAACATGCACCACAGCTTTGAGTTTAAAGCGGAGCAAAGGGCCGGCATCCAGGTTAGCTGCCCTCAGCCTGTGTCTCTGCCCCTATGCTAATAATGCAATGATGCCTGCCAGCTATTTTGTCCCCTGAGAAGCAGTGCCATCTCTCCCAAACACACTCAGTAAGGGGAACTGTCTGTCCCAGTGCATCCAGGGGATCCTGTGACCACCCTGTCTGCTCCTGGGACTCTGCTCTCCTTCTCCACAGGAGCACCACTATGCCTGCCAGGCTCCACCCTGGCCACTGAGCAGACTTCTAAAACTTCAGTCTTTGAGTTTTGCTGATTGTAAAAACTCACAATAATCTGCCTCTCTCATTTTCCCAGTGCTTTAGGGGAAGTGTTTTTCTTGTGCAATCCCCTGTGCACTGCCTTTCTCTCTCTCCTCTTTCTGTGATCAGGGCTTCCTCCCCTCTACAGCACCCATGATTCTTTTCTTCCCCAAATCACATCTCTGCACCTCCTACCTTTCATGATATGGCCTCTTTTTTCCCTCTAGTTGTGCAGTTTGTTCTCTCAGTCCTCATAATGATTTCTTGGGTATTCAGGATGATTTGATATTTATCTAGCTGTGTTTGAGGGATGAGGCAAACATAGGGTCCCATTGCTGCTCCCCCATCTTAACTCCTCCCAGAATAAATACACTTGTAATAAGCTGGAAACTCCTACTTCACTGAATACTGCAAAACATCTCTTATTACAGTTTACAGTATTTTGAACTTCAGTGAAAGACAGTAAATTGTAACTTCATTTATTTTTTACTTTTTATTTTTTTAGTTTGGTTTTTAGTTTAACTCTTACAAGTAACAATGATGTTTTTGCCATTTTTAAGAAGTTATAATTACAATGCAGTTTGAAAAATGACAGTTTTTCTTAGTTTTCAAATAAAAAATTTCCACTTATACTGTTTATGATAAGATCAAAACTGGCTTTTATTTATTTATTTATTTATTTATTTATTTATTTATTTATTTATTTGACAGAGAGAGAGACAGCAAGAGAGGGAACACAAGCAGGGGGAGTGGGAGAGGGAGACGCAGGCTTCCCGCTGAGCAGGGAGCCCCATGCGGGGCTCGATCCCAGGATCCTGGGATCATGACCTGTGCTGAAGGCAGACACTTAACCGACTGAGCCACCCAGGCGCCCCACAAAACTGGCTTTTAAATTTAAATTTTACCTTCATGTTTTTCTAAGTTTTGGTATGTTTTTAAGTTGTTCATAGAAGGTGATAGTTATAAAGGTATAACTACATCATAACAAAATTAACTCAGAAATCTTGTGCTTGATGACAATTCAATCAACCCAGGTGTGAGTTAGCAAATTGCAAAAGCATTACCTTTTTTGAACTGATGGTGAGTATGTAAGAGGGTAGTGGCCAAAATTCATCCAACTTTTGACAAAACCAAACGAAGACAATTAAATATTTCTGTAAGAAGAAAAGGTTTTGATGATGGCTTTTTAAAATTATTGTAATTTTAAGGTTTTGAAAGAAGTTAGGATATTTTAAGAAAACTTCTCAGCCAGAACTAAAGAAAGATGGTATGCATGTAGAAGCATAATGATTTTTCCCTTTACTATGCTGGGCTGTACAAGTCTAATACAGTGAGTTTGGAAGTGGTGGCCTGGATCTTTCTTTATGTTTCTTCCTGAGGCTCTACAGCTTTCTTACCACTACCTGAAACAATCTGTTTTCTTAAGATAAGTAGGTTTTTTTAAGCGCATTTATTTTTTACTCAGAATAATAGTAGGCAGAGAAGAGCAATTTTCAAGATCTATTGTTAATTTTAATACTAAACAGTTGAAGATGGTCTCTGTCATGGATTCTAAACATATGATATACTCAAATTCAAAGGTGATTGTCTGATTTATAATAAATGCTCCACCTGCATTGATAGCTGGGTTGTGTCAAGATCCTCTGAGGAGCTTCCCAAGGTAACTGGACTTACAGAATTAATTTTAGAATCTCTATTTAAGGCAAATCTAAGATGATTCAGGAAGGAGTAATTGGCAGAGAAATTGCATCATGAGTTCAAGGCCTTTATTATTCATCAGCACTAGTTACTTGCCCAAAGATGATACTTTTGGGATAATTGTAATGGTATATAAGAATATAATTGTTACTTTGCTTTGGAGAATATTCATGTCCAAATGAGAATACTTATAATTAGCTGTGATTTCTCTTTCTCTCGTTAGAGATAACCAAATGATCCAGTTAATTTTACTTCATCTATTTTCTTTATTTAAACTCCTTTTCCTAATTTCTAGTGTTTTTTTTTAAAAACTGAATTCAAGCCTACCTCATAATCTTATGAGATTGTTTTTTCCAGTAACTTTCTGTCATCACCCCCTTTTCATATATTTTAGTCTATTCCATGTTTTGGATCCAGAGTAATTTAAAAAAAAAAAGGTTATCATGTGACTGTCATAGTAAAACTTTGGAATTCTAGTATTTCAAATCATGGCTTTGAAGGAGATACAATGTATTTAACGATAATTTTGTGGGTATTTAAAATCCTTAAGCTGGAGATTTCTGGTTTCAACTCCAACATGTAAAGAGCTTATTACAACAAGAAAAAGTTGAATAACTGAAAGTTAGCCACTTTTCTTGGACTCATCTTCTTGGACACTGAGATCACAAGGCAAATCACTACCCTGAAATATGGAGAGACAGGCAAATCCAGAGAGTCACAGCTGAGATATGCTCTCTTGGATGGAGCAGAAGCCACTGCAGCAATAAATTGATAGTGACATTTAAATGTAGTTTTGAGGAATTGCTGGAGGCAGAGTATGGACTAGAATGAAAGTGAGGAATTTTGGGGGATTCCATACTTTTATAAATTTTAACTCCAGAAACCCCACCAGGTTCTCCCTGTGAAGATCTGAGAAAGATCCTTTAGTGACTCTGGCAGGGGAAGGGGAAATGTAATCATGTGAAATGATGCTTAAAGCATTCTCCATAACAAAGGCTTATTATAAGGGAAAAAGACTACCAGAGCCTATTCCTCCAGAGGGAAGGGTATTTTCCTGATTTCATCCCCCTCTAGTCATCTTGTCTTACCTATGGTGGGGGAAGTTAAGCAACACTTGTGAAGGACACAGCCCAGGGACACAGGTCCCCTGAAATACTGATTTTAATTTTAAGATCATAGGAAGCTTCCCATCTCTCATAACTTATCACTTCGTCATTTAGGGCTCTAGTATAACAATGGTGGATTATAGCTGAAAGAACTCAGAACATGGACATTATCTAAGGAGGAGTTCATACAGGAGCCTGGAAACAACAAAAAAAGACAAAAATAAGGAAACTAGAGCAATTTCAAACCTATGACACTTACAGTTAACATTAAATGCAGCCCAGCTCCTAGCCAGAGTAACAGAAATCCTCAAATGAAAGGCCTGTTTACCTTAGTTCTTATTATCCAGCACATCATGTTTATCATTCAACAAAAAATTACAAGGCATACTAAAAGGCAAAACACACATGGTCTGAAAAGACAAAGCAATCATCAGAACCAGAATCAGATATCACACAGATATTGGAATAATTAGAGAATTTAAAATAACTATGATTAATATGTTAAAGGGTTCAATAGAAAAAAATAGACAACATGCAAAAAAAGATGGGCAATGTGAGCAGAGAAATAGAAACAATAAGCATAAATTTTTTAAAAATGCTAGATATAAAAAAATACAATAACAGAAATGAAGAATACCTTTGATAAGCTTCTTAGTAGACTAGACACAAATAAAGAAAAAAAATCAATGAGCTTGAAGATATAGAACCTTATCAATTTGCTAAACTAAAATGCAAAGAGTAAAAGGAATAAAAAAACAAAATCAAAAACAAATAAGGACACCCAACAGAACAGAACATTCAAGAGTTGTAGGTAAATTTTTTAAAAAGTCTTGAAAAAAGCCAAAGGAAAGCAGATCATCTCATCCATGGAGAAACAAGGATAAGAATCACAGCAAACTCTTATCAGAAATCATGCAAACAAGAGGAGAGTCTAGTAAAATATTTAAAGTGTTGAAAGGAAATAAACCCACCAGCCTGGGATTCTAAATCATTGGTGTTTTTCTTTAAAACTGTAGGAGAATAAAAACTTTCTCTGGAAAACAAAAACAGGGAGTCCATTGCCACTGGACCTACCCTGGAAGAAATATTAAAGAAGTTCTTTAGTATTAGAAAATGACCCAGGTCAGAAATTTTATCTGCATAAAGAAAGAGAGAGCATCAGAGAAGAAGTAAATAAAGAAACATAATCATTTATTAGTAAATATGTATTGGGTGATCATAGCATATGGGTAATTGAAATGAATAAGCCATGATCATAAAGGACAGAATACTGAGAATACTCTGTTACAGGTATTATGTGTGAAGCAATATAGTGTTTTCTGAGGGTGGACTTATATTGGTTAATGTACATTTGAATCTCTAGGGAAATCGATAAAACCATTTTTATAAGTATAACTGAAATGCTAAGGAGAGAAAACTGAATCATAAAATGTTCCATTAAAACCTGAGAAGGCAAAAAAAAAAAAAAAAGAAGAAGAAGAAGAAAGAACAAATGCAATGAATAGCAAACAATTAAAAACATGGTAGATATTAATTAAACTATATCAATAACTGCTTTAAATGTAAAAGGTCTAAATACATTAATTAAAAAGCATTGTTAGAGGAGAAAAAAATCCAACACATATATTTACAAGAAACTTAATTTAAATATAAAAAGGTGGATTGAAACTAAGGGATAGGAAACGTACTAACATAGAACATACTAACTAATCAAAAGAGAGCTGGAGTAGCTATATTAGTTTCAGACAAAACAGACTTCAGAACAGGAAATTGATCACAATTAAAGAAAGGCATTTCATTTGTTTCAGAGGTACAGGTCTGTGATTCAACAGTCTTACACAATTATATGTTAAAAAAAAGAAGAAGAAGAAGATAGCAGGAAGGGAAAAAGGAAGGGGGGGAATCGGAGGGGGAGACGAACCATGACAGACTATGGACTCTGAGAAACAAACTGAGGGTTCTAGAGGGGAGGGGCGTGGGGGAATGGGTTAACCTGGTGATGAGTATTAAAGAGGGCACGTACTGCATGGAGCACTGGGTGTTATACGCAAACAATGAATCATGGAACACTACATCAAAAACTAATGATGTAATGTATGGTGGCTAACATAACATAATAAAAAAAAAAAAAAAGAAGGACATTTCATAATAAGAGAGTTCTCCTAGGAGACATAATTGTCCTTAATGGGTATGCACCAAAATTCCCTAAGCCTAGTCCCTCATGCATAAAGCAGGAAACAAAATGTCCATTAGAGGATTTTGTGATATTAGAAACTGTAAAGTGACCACTCAATGCTTAATGTATCTTATTTTTTCTTAATGTAGTATATTTCCATTTACAATCTGTCCCCATTTTCATTTCTACTTTCAATTACTACTACTCTTCCCCAAGCATGCTTCCTGCAGCCATGCCAATTGTCAGTGGTTTCAGGAATAGCCCACACTGTTGTATGCACTTTTCACGTGTAATTTCTTAATTTCTTGCAAATGGAGTGTTCTTCCCTGCCACCAAATTCAATCTGTTTACCTTACAAAATTTTCACAAACTTGCAAGAAATTGATAGTATTAATTGCTGTGTTCTCACTGTTTTCATATAAATTGTAGTTAACTTCAGTAGAACTTGTTTCATTGCTTTATGTATCATTCTTCCAATAAATTTTCCTCCCTTGTAATTGGAGTTTCTGATGTAGAGGGACAGCATGGTATTTCATTTTTTATCCTTTGCACTTAGCAAAACAACTTGTATAGGACTGTGCTTAATAATGAAAGAAAATTAGATTACTCCCATTCCCTAAATATACACTGAATTTACATTTTTTTTGTACTTTTGCATGGGTTATTTTTCTCTAATTTGGATCTGTTTCCTCTCTATGGCTGATAAACTCTTATTCATAATTCATGTTCTTCCTCAACTATAACACTCTTACAGTGTTTTGTAAATGTTTAATAATTTTAGCTTCTGTGTTTAGGTTTATGATCCATCTCAAATCAATTTTTGTGCCTCATGTGTGAAGGGGTAGACATTTATTTCTCTTCTATTCTTTATCCAGTTGTTTCAATACACCACTTGCTGAAAAGATTTTCCTTTTCCCATTGAATTACTTTGCTACCTGTCAAAAATCATTTGATTGTAATTATTTAGAGCTATTTCTAGAATCTCTTTTTTTCCATTGATCTATTCATATATCTTATGCCCATACCACAAACTTGATTATGATAGCTTTATAGTAAATCTTGAAGTCAGGTAGTATAAATCCTCAAATTTTATTTCTCTTTTTTAGTAATGTTTGTTCTGTCTCGGTCTTTTACATTTCCATATAAATTTTATTATTCATTTGTCAGTAACAACAGAAAAGCCTGTTATGAAATTGATTGAAATTACATTCTATCTTTGATTAATTTGGAGAGAATTGATATCTTTACAATATTTATTTAAGGACATCTCTAATTTCCCTCAAAGTTTTGTAGATTTCAGAGTAGAGGTCTTGCTCAGCTTTCATTAGATGTATCCCTACATATTGTTGTTGTTTTTTTAATGTTGTGAATGGTATTGATTTTTAAATTTCATTTTCCAATTTTTGTTACCACTTTGTAGAAATACAATTGATTTTTATATCGATCTTGAATCCCAAGACCTTGCTGAATTAATCTATTACACCTACTATGTTGTAAATGTATTTCTTGGGAGTTTCAATGTAAACAATTTTGTTTTCTGTAGACAAAATTCCCTTTCTCCTTCATTCTTTCCTTCTTTCCTTTCTCCTTCCCTCCCTCCCTCCTCCCTTTCTCCCTTCCCTTTCTCCCTCCTTCTCCCCTCTTCCTTCCTCTTTCCCTCTCCCTCCCTTCCTCCTTCTTTCTCTCTCTCTCTCTCTCTTTTTTTTTTTTTACCTTAAATGCACTAGCTAAGACCCCTAGCACAAAATACAGTATTGAATAAAAATGGTGAAGAGTACACACCCTTTCCTTCTCCCAAATCTTAGTGGTGGTGAAGAATTTCTAATATTTCATCAATAAATTTGAGTTCATCTGAAAGTTCTTCACATTTTTTTTTTTCAGATTGAGGGAGTTTTTGTCTCTTTCCAGATGCTAAGAGGGTTTTGTTTTCTTTTTGTTTTTTTTCATTAATGGGTGTTAGATTTTGTCTGATGAATTTTTTTGGCTTCATTAAGATAACCATATGACTTATGTCCTTTGTTCTTTTAAATGGATTGATTATATTTATTGATGTCTGAATGTTAATATAATCTTGAATTCCTGGGGGTAAACTCTACTTGGCCATGATATATTTTCTAATTATACATATGTTAGATTGCTGGATATTTTTCCCACATTCTGATCACTTGTTTTTATGTTTTCTCCCTCTCTGTAATTTCTTTAGGGTAATCTCTATCAAACTGTCATTAAATTAACTGATCATTTCTCCTGCAATCAATTTAATTCTAGTGTTTAATTCTGTGTTAGACCATTTTGTATTGCAGATCCTAGAATTACTATATTCTAGCAGTTTTCTTTTTTCTGCTGACATCTCCTATTTGTTTATTCATACTTTGTTCCTGTAAGTCCATGTATTTATTTAGAATAGTTATTTCATAGTTCAAGTTTACCAATTACAATATCTAGGCTATCTGTGAATTGAAGTCTTCTGAAATTTTATCTTGATTGTGGGGTTCTAAAAAATCTAGAAGATTTTTGCTTCTTCCCACAGGTCATCATTCTTTTATTGGATGCCACACACTTTATGTCAAAGAACCAAGAGCACTGGAGTACACATATCGTTTTGCTTCGTTTTCCCAGGGTATGCAACATTTTTTTAAGATCCAGTAGCTAAAGTGAGAAAGTGATCATTCAAATCTTACCAATTGTTGAATGATTTAGATTAATGGAGTTTATAGTTTTAAGGTGAAGCTCATTTCTGATTAGCCTAACCAAACACATCTGGTCTGTGGCTGCTTCCAGCTGCCAGGGCTACAGAGGAGCTACTCTCTGTTTTATGAGAATTCAAATGAAGAGTCAGGAGAGTATTATTTTTATTTTATTTTATTTTATTATGTTATGTTAGTCACCATACAGTAATCATTAGTTTTTGATGTAGTGTTCCATGATTCATTGTTTTCGTACAACACCCAGTGCTCCATGCAGTACATGCCTCCTTAATACCCGTCACGGGGCTAACCCATCCCCCCACCCCCTCCCTCTAGAACCCTCAGTTTGTTTCTCAGAGTCCATAGTCTCTCATGGTTCGTCTCTCCCTCCGATTTTCCCCCCTTCATTTTTCCCTTCCTTCTCCTAATGTCCCCCATGCTATTCCTTATGCTCCACAAATAAGTGAAACTATATGATAATTGACTTTCTCTGCTTGACTTATTTCACTTAACATAATCTCCTCCAGTCCCTTCCATGTTGATGCATTGTACATATGGACCACATCTTCTTTATCCATTCATCTGTTGAAGGGCATCTCGGCTCTTTCCACAGTTTAGCTATTGCGGACATTGCTGCTATGAACATTGGGTTGCATTTGGCCCTTCTTTTCACTACATCTGTGTTTTGGGGCTAAATACCCAGGAGTGCAATTGCTGGGTCATAGGGTAGCTCTATTTTTAATTTTTTGAGGCACCTCCACACTGTTTTCCAAAGTGCTTTACCAACTTGAATTCTCACCAATAGTGTAAGAGGGTTCCCCTTTCTCCACAACCTCTCCAACATTTGTTGTTTCTTGCTTTGTCAATTTTTGCCATTCTAACTGGTGTAAGGTGGTATCTCAGTGTGGTTTTGATTTGAATTTCCCTGATGGCTAATGATGATGAACATCTTTTCATGTGTCTGTTAGCCATTTGTATGTCTTCTTTGGAGAAGTGTCTGTTCATGTCTTCTGTCCATTTTTTGACTTGATTATTTGTTTTTGGGTTTGAGTTTGAGAAGATCTTAATAGATCTTGGAAATCAGTGCTTTATCTGTCGTGTCATTTGCAAATTTCTTCTCCCATTCTGTGGGTTGCCTCTTTGTTTTGCTGACTGTTTCCTTTGCTGTGCAGAAGCTTTTTATCTTGATGAAATCCCAAAAGTTCATTTTTGCTTTTGTTTCACTAGCCTTTGGAGATGTATCTTGAAAGAAGTTGCTGTGGCTGATGTCAAAGAGGTTACTGCCTCTGTTCTTCTCTAGGATTTTGATGGATTCCTGTCTCACATTGAGGTCTTTCATCCATTTTGAGTTTATCTTAGTGTATGGTATAAGAGAACAGTCAAATTTCATTCTTCTGTATATAGCCTTCCAATTTTCCCAGCACCATTTATTGAAGAGACTGTCTTTTTTCCTGCTTTGTTAAAAATTATTTGACCACAGAGTCGAGGGTTCATATCTGGACTCTCTTTTCTGTTCCATTGATCTCTGTGTCTGTTTTTGTGCCAGTACCATGCTTCTTGGTGATCACGGCTTTGTAATATAGCTTGAAATCTGGCAATGTGATGCCCCCAGCTGTGTTTTTCTTTTTCAACATCTCCTTGGCTATTCAGGGTCTTTTCTGATTCCATACAAATTTTAGGATTGTTTGTTCCAGTTCTTTGAAAAATGCCATTGGTACTTTGGTCGGAATGGTGTTGAAGGTACAGATTGCTCTGGGTAGCATAGACATTTTAACAATGTTTATTCTTCTGATCCATGAGCATGGAATGTTTTTCCATCTTTTTGTGTCTTCTTCAATTTCTTTCATGAATGTTCTGTAGTTCCTAGAGTATGGATCCTTAACCTCTTTGGTTAGGTTTATTCCAAGGTATCTTATGGGTTTTGGTGCTATTGTAAATGGAATCAATTCACTAATTTCTCTTTCTACAGTTACATTGTTAGTGTATAAGAAAGCAACTGATTTCTGTGCATTGATTTTGTATCCTGCCACACTACTGAATTGCTGAATGAGTTCTAGTAATTTGGGGGTGGATTCTTTTGGGTTTTCCACATAAAGTATCATGTCAGGAGAGTGTTAGATAAAGATGTGGCCTTTGTATTTACTGGCTCCTGCTACTATGAGAATGGGTATTAGAGCTTTTAAAATGTGTAAATTATCTCTATTTTTCAGTCTCTATTTCACTGCCTTTGTTTCAGCAAAATTGGGAAGGAGTGAGTTTATGAAAATTGTTATGCCAAGAAAGTTTTTGTTGCATTTGGGATCTCTCAAACTCCTATCATTCCTGCCTGCTTATCAGTTGCCAATATCTACCTAACCTCTTTCCCCTTGGCACAGCGGCTGGTCTTTGGCAGGTCTCTTTATACCAGATGCTGTTGAAGGAAGCTTATTGCCTATGAAGGAAATCAGTTGATCAAGGCTTTCTTAGATCCACCACTCTTCAGTAACCTCATAGACAAATATGGTTTTCATATTTTCTAGATTTTTCTTGGTGTTTCCCCAGATATAAATTTCTTCTTCATCTTTTTACACTGACAGTACAAGCAGATATCTGGAGAATATATGTGTGGGTCATCCTGGTGTTGATTTCTCAACTCTGTCCTCTAAAGAGTCTCTAGATGTTCAATGTGAAGGAATAAATATTCTTCTGGACCCATCTCACTCAATAATACCCTGTGGAAAGTACTTCTGAACAACTTTTATAAATACAATTTATTTCTTTTATTTAATTAATTAATTAATTTATTTGAGAGAGAGAGAATGAGAGAGAGCACATGAGAGTGGGGAGGGTCAGAGGGAGAAGCAGACTCCCTGCCGAGCAGGGAGCCCGATGCGGGACTCGATCCAGGGACTCCAGGATCATGACCTGAGCTGAAGGCAGTCACTTAACTAACTGAGCTACCCAGGCGCCCAAATACAATTTATTTTTTAATAGCTTTATACTGCTATTTATATTAAATAGCTTTATATTCACACATAGTATGAATCTATCATAAGTTAACCATTCTCTTAATTAGAACACAATAATTTTATTTCTGTGTATTTACAACTACAAATGATTCTGTGATAAATATTCTTATGTATATATTTTTATATACTGATACTTGTTCCTATGATGTGGAATCCTAGGAGTGGGATTGGTAATTATGTGTAAAGTGATTGTAATAGATGTTGCTAGATTTACTTTTTAAGTGATAATAATTTATGTTTTCACCCATAGTGTGGCTTATGCTACATCCTTGCCAACAGTAGGAATTATCAATCTTTTATAGTTTTTGTCATTTTGGGGAGTATAATTTTATTTTGCTGTGTGCTTCCTTGACTACTACTAGATTTTTGTCTAATATTTTGTTGTGTACTTTCCTAACTACCAGAAAGTTTGAGCATTTTAAAATATATCTGTTATCATTTGATGTATTTTCCTTCTGTGAATTCCACTTCATAGCATTTTATCCTTTTTCTGTTGTAAACTTATAGGCATTCTTTGTATGTTATAGGTCAGAGCTCTTACTCTGTTATCTAAATTGCAAATACATCAGTGTACATTTTTGTACACCTGAGCTTGTGACCTATAAACAAGCCAAAAAACAAAACAAAACAAAACCCTACTATGTAATAAATAAATAGGACATGTGAATGTGTCTGAGACTCAGTTTGCTCCTTTCTTCCCAGTGTACTGGCTGGTTAATGTCCCCTTTTATTCTCAAAAGTTTCCTAGTGTGCTAAGTTATATGCTTGCCTCATATATGAGGAGTATTTGAAGGAATTAGAGATGTTCAAATTAGGTAAAATTCTTGCTTGCATATATGACACTTACATGTGTGTGTACGTGTGTGTAATTGTTTCCCACTAGAGACCCTATGAGTAGAACTAAACCACTATGTGGGACACATAGGATGATAGATGTTAATGTACTCTAAGGGAAATAGAAATATACAGTTTTTCAAAGTTGTATTCAGCCACTTTGGGAAATCTTTGAGCTCATCACTGCCAGCCATAAAGTTTACATTGATTAACTATTTAGTGGGACTAATATTGTGGGATTAAATTCCCCAGAAATCTAATATGTCTTCTGAGTATATATATTGTGATTCCATATGACTGGAATGATAGAAGCCACTTTGTATGGTCAAAAAATATTTGGATATTCTGCAGACTAAGAGGTGAGAATTACAGATTTTAGAATATAGCAGGGTTCTAATTCTGGTTAGGCCATTTACTTTCTACATGGCCTTAGTAACATTAGTAGTCAGCTCTAAGTCTTGGTTTTCTACTCTTACAAAATTATAATACTTCATGAGGCAATTTTAAGTTTTAAATGTGACTATGAACATAAAATATGTAGCTTAATGTTTAGGATGTAGTAACCATTCAAGTCATGGGGACTACTCATTAATATTCTTGCCAGATGTATTGAACAACAACATTGTCTGTGGGTCACTGTTGACATACTAATCTTGGAATTCTTATAGAAGTTTGCTGATTGTGGAGTCAGACTAAGGTTAGTAAAATAAGGTCAAAGTACTATATAACTTAAGGTTTTCTTAGATATGGAAGCAGGTAATTAAAACAAACACAAACTCTCATAGGAAGAAAAGTTTTGTTCTTTTATAGATCATACTAAGCTATGTTTTAGACCATTCCTGAATATGAGCTTAGAAATGTTCGGTTTTATAATGTCTTCTTCTCTTGTTTAGAAACAAACCAAAAGCACAAGAACTAGGAATGCAAGTTGTACAGATAATTAAGCCAAGGACATCAGCTAACCTTAACAATCAGATATTAGAAAGGGCTGTCACAGTGGTAGGAAAAATGCTGAAAGAGGCTTTTATAACTATAGATCTTGGATCAAGCTGACTGGGCAAATTTCTTACTCTGAGGAGCAAAACAACAATCTTTGTTTTGAGAAATGGGCATGGGTTTCACAAGCAGGTGGCTTAATTTGAATCTGCATTTTTTTTTTTTTAAGCCATAGAGTAACAGGAAAGGCAGAAATAAGTGCATGGGGAATGTGACATGGAAAGCAATGCCATATTATTATGGACCATAGCTGGAGACCTTCCTTTAATGGGAAGAAATCAAGTTAAAAAACCAACCGGACATGAAGACAACTTATGTTATAACCCTGAAAGAATTCTTGTTAGTTTGTAATTTTGCTCTAGCATTTATCTAATAAAAACACTAGATACTAATAGAGAATGAATTTTTTTTTCATTTGAAGACAAGTAATAATAACAAAAGAGGAGTCGATGCAAATACAGTAGGAGAAAAGGCAAGAATGAAACATATACCAAAATGAAATATGGACAAAGAAAACACCCTCTAAAATTTGTCAGTGATCAGGTAAACTGATTAAAAACACTGGCATGACTGAGCATATCTTAATGAAACAAGTATGAACTCATAACTCAGAAACAAAGCCCAAGGATATATGGTGAGACCACAGATGTAGAAGTAGCATGAGAAACAGAAGTCAGGGAATACTTAGATGTTAAAAATAAAATAATCACAGAAATAAAGTTACCATTAACAGTGTGTATATAAAGATATTTGTGGAAAATACAAATAAAGGTCCTGAAGGACAGGGTTTTTTGTTTGTGTTTCATTTTGTTTTTTAATAAGCTAAAAGTAATGTAAATGAACAAATAATTTTAAGGGTTAGAAATAAACCAATATTTATGGAACAAAGGATCCTACATTAGCCATAATTAGTGTCCCTGCATAAGTAAACCAAACAATTAGAAGAGAAAATAAACATTTAATAATGTATTTTAAGGGAAATTTCCACAAATAAAAGAAGGCTTGAATTTATAGGTTGAAATGACATACTATGTCCTGGGAAAAAAATTCACACAACATGATTAACAGACAAAGCCTGGTGATAATTTTGTCAAATATAAAGAAAATTATTTTTCATATCCAGGCAAAACAATCCAGACACCAGTGGAGAAATAAAATAACAATGCAAGCAGATCGTAAAAAAAAAAACAAAACACATTCCAGATAGGATGTGGAACAATGCCCCTAAATTACCGAGCAAAAACATAAAAATCTTATGCACAGCCAAATCATAGAACTATAGAGGATATATATATATATATAGTTTTTACATGTGCAAGAATGAAAGTAAGGTAATTTCCATAGACCCTTTTTGAAGAAACTGTTCCTCAGCCAAAGAGGAGAAAAATGAGTAAAGAATGATCAAACAACTGGTGGGCAGTCTTGAACCCATTTCCTGAAAGGGAAGAAATGGAAACAAATGTGTGAGTCATTCTACAAAATTGGCAATAAAGTTATATTGTTTATAGATGACTAGATTGCTTGCTAGGAAACTCAGGGGTAATCAAACAAACAAAAAAAACTATGGGAGAATTTGGTAGTTGCCAAGTTATAAAATTAAAAAACAAATGTCAGCAGTCTTTTCCCTATAAAAAATATTTAAAATTATGGAACTCATGGTAATATTTGCAAGAGCAAAGGAAATGAGGGAGTAAAATTAAGTAGAAATTTATAGGAGGTAGGTAAAGAAAACCTACCTACTACTGACAGAGCAATCAATAGATAAACATACCTTTTAAGGATAGAAAGATTCAATAGCATTATGATGTAAGTTATTCCTACATTAACACATAAAAGATACAATACAATTCTAAAGCAAATAGAAATTGAACTTTTAAAAAACAAGAGAGGCTCATCATAATATTTGAATGGAAAAACAAATAATATTGTTTTTTTAAAGATTTTATTTATTTATTTGACAGAGAGAGAGCACAAGTAGGCAGAGCGGAGAGGGAGAGGCAGGCTCTCCATGGAGCAGGGAGCCCGACGTGGGGCTCAATCCCAGGATCCTGGGATCATGACCTGAGATGGAGGCAGATGGTTAACCAACTGAGTCACCCAAGCACCCCAACAAATAATATTCTATAAAGGAGAGTGAAAAACAAAACAAGCACACACAAATGATAGCATATAATATCAATCTAAAGAAATGACCATGTGGTACTCAGAAATGACTGACAGGTTCATCAAAGAATAGTAGAGGGTAGATGAAAGCCATACAGGAATTCACTACATTACCAAGACAGCCATGTTTATTATTTTGAAAAGGAAGGATTATTCAATAAGTGATGTTGATAACATCTAAGACAGTAATGTAAGGCTTAGCTCACCTTTTATCCAAAGAGGAATTTCCAGATAAATTTCAAACCCTAAATTTCTAGGAAATAAGATGGAGATTTTTTCCCCCTGTAATTCTAGAGTAAGATACAGAACCTAGAAATTATTGACATATTTAAATGTTTAATAAAATATATGACAAAAGGATAATTTCAATTATATGTAAAGAGTTAAATTGATTAGGAAAAAACTCAGTAAGAAATTAGAGAAAACACATGAACTGACAATTCAAAGTAAAAGAAATACAAACAGGAAACTATCCTTAAATTCCCTGGAAATGAGATTTGAAAATTAAAATTAGATGAACATTTTCAATTATCATCCCTAACATATTATATAAATGACTATTTTAGATATTGGTTAAAATTAAGTTTTTCTCTTTTTATAGTGATGAATTGGATTTTTCTGAACCTCACTTCAACTTTTCAGATACTTGTGATGGTCAGATTTAGGGGTCAGTTTAGCTGGATTACACTCCCCAGCTATTCTATCAAACATTAATCTAGGTGTTGGGAAGATATTTTGCAGATGTGATTAAGGTCTGTAATTGCTTGAGTAAGGAATTTTGTCCTAGAAACTAGGACACCTAACTGGGTGGGCCTGATTCAGTCAATTGAAAGGACTTAAGAGCAAAACTCAGACATTTTTTTCCCCTGAAAATTCCTGCCTGTAGATTGTAGTTTCATCCCTGGATGTGCTGGAGGGTTCCAGCCTGCCCTTCCTGACTGCCTGCCCTAAGGATTTTGCACTAGCCTAGCCAACCCCACAATTACATAACCTAATTCCTTGCAATAAATCTCTTAACCTCTTAATATACATATCTTCTACTGGTTCTGTTTCACTGGTTGAATCCTTAATAGTACACTTGTATTCAGTTGGTATAGCTGCTTTTGCTCACAGGCAACTAGATTCTTTCACATATTAAATGGTTATGTTCCCGAGCCTGTTTCAGGAGGGTACATATTTTAGTTTCTAAATTTAAGTGTGGAAGAGAGCTTAAATATAATGACATACCATGAATGATTCTGATTTTGCCCCAGGACATGGATTGAAATAGATACCAACAACATGATATTTTAGGTGGGCATACAAGTCTTTAGGATAGCTGAAGTAAATGGGACTCAGTGAGATAAGTTCAGTTTATCACTCTATTCTACTGTTGATGAGCTTTAGTTTTTTTGTTCGTTTGTTTTATTCCTCCAGTTCTCTTATAATAAAAAAAATGTTGCAAGGAGAATTCCTGCTCCAATGTTATGGTACATATATACAAGAGTTTCTTTAAGACAGTGGTTCTCAACCCTGGCTATAAATGAAGTCACCTAAAGAGCCTTTAAAAATAATACTGATATCTGGGTTTCATCCTCAAAGATTCTGAATTAATTGGTCTGGGGTTTGCCGAAGAGAATATGATTTTTTTTTTTAAGATTTTATTTACTTGAGAGAGAGAACAAGAGCAGGAGGGAGAGGCAGATGGAAAGGGAGAAGCCAACACCCCACTGAGCAGGGAGCCCGATATGGGGCTCTGATCCTAGGACCCCGAGATCATGACCTGAGTGGAAGGCAGATGCAGATGCTTCACCCATTGAGCCACCCAAGCATCCCAAGAGTAGGATTTAAAAACCTTCTCAGATTGGTCTAATGTGCCAAAAAGGCTGACAACCTCCTATAACTAAGAGTGAAATTGTTTGATTGTAAGATGTGAATATGTTTATTTTTAGTAGGTAAGGACAAATTGTTTTCCAAAGTAGTTATACTGGCTTTTATTCTGACCATCAGTGTAAAGAACTTTCCTTTCCTCTCTTAGTCATGTTTGTCTTAAATTTTTGCCAATATGGTGATTATAAAGGTAATACATTATGATTTTATTTTATATTCCCTGATTATAACTGAACTTAGTTATTCTTTCATATGTTTATAAATTTTTCAAGCTAACTTTTTCTGCAAAATACTAGTTCCTATATTTTGCCTATTGTTCTGTTGGTAATTTATCTTTTTAAAAATTAATTTATAGGAATTATTGGATACCCTGAATTCCAATTAATTATCAGTTTATGCAAGTATCTTCTTCAAATTTGGAGGGTTTTTTTTTAAGAGAAACACTTCGTTTTTTTCATGTTTTAACCCTAAACAGCTTTCAAGCCATCCCCTTTCTCCTTTAACCTACATGTGAACAAGCCAATAAGAAAACCCCTTTACCCCCACCGCTTGGTGCTTGCATGAAGTCAAATCCTCATCCTTGCCCCACTTCCTAACCACAGCACAACCCAAACCACCAGTTTGCTCTTGCTAGCCACTCAGACCAGCCTTCACCTGCCTTGCTTTCCCTGGAAAGTGCAGTTGTGTAAGTAATAAATTATTTCATATCCTTTTGCTATAGGTAGTATCATCAGGCTCAATAGATTGATGAAATTGCTAATTATTTTTTAAAATTATGTTTTATTTCCAGTTTTAACTGTGTTTTTGCAAGTGTTAATTCTTCTGTTTGTTCAAATGGATATGCACATTGTATCCACTGGTTTCCTTATATATTTTAGATTATTGGTAGTCTGCTTATATTTATCAGTGAGGACCTAGAAGGAAAAGCCTTGAGAGCTGGAATAGATGTCATCAGCATAATTACAATTTCTCCCTACAGTAATGTATTCAGATTATAATCATAGAAATTTTCATCCTGATGATTGGATAGGGAAGAGGGTTGTATGTGATTTTTGGATCGTCAGTTTTCTTTATAATGTTGAGAAAATTTTGCTTTCTGGGTGTGGGGCAGCACATACTCCTTTGTGTCCAGAATTTTTCTGGCCCACTGCCTGATTTTATGCCCTACCTCAGTAACTTGTTTGGCAGACTCCTGTATCAAACTGCCACTTTACTACCCAAAGGCAAGAGCCCTTGGCAGCAATACTGGGATCTGGTGTAACTAGTTTGCACTTCTTTCACTGGTATCCTCATGACAAAATCCAAAATCTTTTTTTTTAAGTTTGTTTGAATTTCAGTTAATTAATGTATTGTGCAATATCAGTTTCAGGTACGCAATGTCATGGTTCATCACCTCCATACAACACCTGGTGCTCATCATGACAAGTGTACTCCTTAATCCCCATCACTCACACAACGCATCCCCCCACCCACATCTCCCCAGGCAACCATCTGTTTGTTCTCTATAGTTAAGAGTCTGTTGCTTAGTTTCCCTCTCTCTTTTTTCACTTTGCTCATTTTTTTTGTTTCCTAAATTCCACATATGAGTAAAATCATATGGTATTTGTTTTTCTCTGACTGACTTATTTTGCTCAGCATAATACACTGTAGCTCCATCCATGTTGTTGCAAATGGCAAGATTTCATTCTTTTTTATGGCTGAGTAATATTCCAGCCTGTATGTGTATGTGTGTATACATGTGTACATAACACTTATGTGTGCACATATATATACACATATGCATCATACATACCATCTCTTCATCCATTCACATTCATCAGTCAATGGACACTTGGGCTATATTCATAATTGGCTATTGTAGGTAATGCTGCTCTAAACATCAGGGTGCATGTATCCCTTTGAATTAGTATTTTTGTATTCTTTGGGTAAATACCTAGTAGTGCAATTGCTGGATCATAGGGTAGTTCAATTTTTAACTTTTTGAGGAACCTCCATAATGTTTTCCAGAGTGGCTACACCAGTTTGCATTCCCACCAGCAGTGCAAGAGTGTTCCTCTTTTTCCACACCTTCACCAACACCTGTTGTGTTGTTGATTTTAGCCATTCTGACAAGTATGAGGTGATACCTCTTTGTAGTTTTGAATTGGAATTCCCTGATGATAAGTATGTTTTCATGTGTCTGTTGGCCATCTGTATGTCTTCTTTGGACCTGTATTCATGTCCTCTGCCCATTTTTTAATTGGATTATTCAGTTTTTTGGATGTTGAGTTTTTTAAGTTCTTAATGTATTTTGAATACTAACCCTTTATCAGATATGTCATTTGCAAATATTAATTGACCATATAATTGTGGTCTCATGTCTGGGTTTTCTCTTCTATTCCTTAGATCTATGTGTCTATGTGTTGGTGCCATACTGTTTCAATGACTACAGCTTTGTAATAGAACTTAAAGTCTGGAATTGTGATGCCTCCAGTTTTGCTTTGCTTTTTTAAGATTGCTTTGGCTATTCAGGGTCTTTTGTGGTTCCATATAAATTTAAGGATTGTTTGTTCTAGCTCTATGAAAATGCTCTTAGTATTTTGATAGGGATTGCATTAAATATATAGATTGCTTTAGGTAGTATAGACATTTTAACAATATTTGTTCTTGCAATCCATGGGCATGGAATGTCTTTACATTTCTTTGTGTGGTCTTTAATGTCTTTCATTAGTGTTTTATATTTTTCAGAGTACAGGTCTTTTACCTCTTTGGGTAGGTTTATTCCTAGGTATCTTATGGTTTTTGTTGCAATTGTAAATGGATTGATTCCTTAATATCTCTTTCTCCTGCTTCATTATTGGTGTATAGAAATGCAACAGATTTCCAGACATTGATAGCAGAATCCAAATTCTGCTTTTATTTTTGTATTCTGATTACTCTGTTCCTGGGGCTATCCTAAGGTTTTTCTTTGATACCTCACTCTTTAGAAAGTCCTTCTGATCATGAAGTGGTTTTAAGTTCCTCATTTATAATAGGTTTCTTTTAATTTTCTTATATCTACTTTATATTTCTGGAAATTCTTCAGTTTTTACCTGCTAATGACTCTCATCTTAGTTCTCTGTCATGGCTATGGATGTATTTGTATTTTTATATTCCTTCTGTTATTCCAAAGAAATTTTAAGGAGGAGGGATAATTACCTCTCACGTACCTTGAATTGTAAACTCTTACCTTTGTCCTTTTACTTGTTTTATTTACTTATTCTCTCCTTAAGTTTGTCTATTCCTGGTATACAATCTCCTGGTACTATTCCTAGGCTTGACTTTCCTAACTAGGCTCAGTTTCTTCAAGACACATTTTTACTCATTAGATTTCGTGCCACTCTGCTCTGGACATGCTCAGTCTGATACAGTTTTTCTAACCTATAAGGACTCTGTTTGAGTCACACCATATCTTCTGTGTCCAATAACTTTGTCTTCTTCCTCCCAGATGAAACAATGATGCTCATCATTGGAATCAATTTGATCTTAGTCTTACTATATTTAAATATATGAAGCTCAGTTTTTGAGAATGAACTTGATTTTCAACTTGTAATAGTGCAGCAAAACAACCATATCATAGCCCTGGTCACAGTGAGTTATATAATCATATCTTTTCTTCTACAAAAACTTTTTTCAACACAAAATTTTACTTAACTCACAGAATAAACTTCTCTATTTTAATTCAACACATTCTCCTCCAATTTTACACATCAAAGATCTAGGTTAGTGGTCCAGGTTAGTATTAGCAAGGGAAGCAGGAGTGAGGAGTGTCAAGGTCAATCCCACAGGAGTCAGAATAGATGTCTAAATTAGGGATACTTGAGACCAATTAGTACACAAATCAGGAAAGAGAGGTACTTAAAATCATGAAGCAAAGGGACCACAGAATATAAATAAGTGCTTCCAAATGGGGAGATCAAGAAGCTCAACAGAAATATGGGCAAACAGCCTGAGGATAGTGACAATACTTTTGGTGGACATTAGAAAGACAGCCCCTTTATTAGGTACCCAAGGCATACTGTCACCTTCATCAGAGTAATGAGACATTTTTAAAACAAGTGAAGGAAGAAGTTAACTCTGGATGCCATAGGCACCTGCATGAGACATCTGAAAATATTGCTCAAGTTTCTAGAAATGTATTCTAGTGTTTCCATTTGAAGGGGCAGCGATGGAAGGGGCAGTGGTAGTCTTCACTCTCCACATGGTCAATGGGAGGCAGAAGTTAACGGTTTTGTGATTGTTATTATGATGCATATTTTCATCTGACCCATCATTGCTTTCCTTAATTCCTCTAACAGAATGCTCTGGAAATATGTTACAAATGTAAAATATCTGTCCCACTGAGGGAATGCCCAGTAAGTGGTGTTGTAACTATGACCACATTTTGGAGGTATTATTTTAATCTCTTTTTCTCCTTTTCGTCATGATCACTCTCATTTTGGGAAAATCCCAGGAGACTTATAATGGAGTTTACATAGTTTTCATAAGCACCCATCTAGATATTAACAGCTATCAAGTTTTTGTTTTTATTTTTATTTTATTATTATTATTTTTTAATTTTGTTTTATTTTATTATGTTATGTTAGTCACCATACAATACATCATTAATTTTGGATGTAATGACCCACGATTCATTGTTTTTCTATAACACCCAGTGCTCAATGCAGTACGTGCCCTCCTTAATACCCACCACCAGGCCAACCCATCCCCCCACCTCCTCCCCTCCAAAACCCTCAGTCTATTTCTCGGAGTCCATAGTCTCTCATGGTTCATCTCCCCCTCCGATTTCCCCCCCTTCATTTTCCCTTCCTTCTCCTAATGTCCTCCATGCTATTCCTTAAGCTCCACAAATAAGTGAAACCATATAATTGACTTTCTCTGCTTGACTTATTTCACTTAGCATAATCTCCTCCAGTCCCATCCATGTTGATATAAAATATAAAAGTTGGGTATTCATCCTTTCTGATGGCTGAGTAATATTCCATTGTATACATGGACCACATCTTCTTTATCCATTCATCTGTTGAAGGGCATCTCTGCTCTTTCCACAGTTTGGCTATTGCAGATATTGCTGCTCTGAACATTGGGGTGCATATGGCCCTACATCTGTGTTTTTGGGGTAAATATCCAGTAGTATAATTGCTGGGTCATAGGGTAGCTCTATTTTTAATTTTTTGAGGCACCTCCACACTGTTTTCCAAAGTGCTGTACCAACTTGCATTCCCACCAACAATGTAAGAGGGTTCCCCTTTCTCCACAACCTCTCCAACATTTGTTGTTTCTTGCCTTGTCCATTTTGGCCATTCTAACTGGTGTAAGGTGGTATCTCAGTGTGGTTTTGATTTGAATTTCCCTGATGGCTAATGATGATGAACATCTTTTCATGTGTCTGTTAGCCATTTGTATGTCTTCTTTGGAGAAGTGTCTGTTCATGTCTTCTGTTCATTTTTTGACTTGATTATTTGTTTTTGGGTTTGAGTTTGAGAAGATCTTAATAGATCTTGGAAATCAGTGCTTTATCTGTTGTGTCATTTGCAAATTTCTTCTCCCATTCTGTGGGTTGCCTCTTTGTTTTGCTGACTGTTTCCTTTGCTGTGCAGAAGCTTTTTATCTTGATGAAATCCCAAAAGTTCATTTTTGCTTTTGTTTCACTAGCCTTTGGAGATGTATCTTGAAAGAAGTTGCTGTGGCTGATGTCAAAGAGGTTACTGCCTCTGTTCTTCTCTAGGATTTTGATGGATTCCTGTCTCACATTGAGGTCTTTCATCCATTTTGAGTTTATCTTTGTGTATGGTGTAAGAGAATGGTCGATTCATTCTTCTGTATATAGCCTTCCAATTTTCCCAGCATTTATTGAAGAGATTGTCTTTTTTCCATTGCATATTTTTTCCTGCTGTATGAGTTCTAGTAACTTGGGGGTGGAGTCTTTTGGATTTTCTGCATAAAGTATCATGTCATCTGTGAAGAGAGAGAGTTTGACTTCTTTGCCAATTTGAAAGCTTTTATTTTTTTTTTGTTGTCTGATTGCTGTTGCCAGGACTTCTAGTACTATGTTGAACGATAATGGCGAGAGTAGGCATCCTTGGTGTGTTCCTGATCTTAAGGGAAAAGCTCTCAGCTTTTCCCCATTGAGGATGAATCCCCATTGGGATTTTCATAGATGGGTTTTATGAACTTGAGGAATGTTCCCTCTATCCCTATACTCTGAAGAGTTTTAATTAGGAAAGGATGCTGTATTTTGTCAAATGCTTTTTCTACATCAATTGAGAGGACTATATGGTTCTTCTTTCTCCTCTTATTAATGTGTTCTATCACATTGATTGATTTGTGAATGTTGAACCACCCTTGCATCCCAGGGATAAATCCCACTTGGTTGTGGAGGATGATCCTTTTAAAGTATTGTTGGATCCTATTAGCTAGGATTTTGTTGAGGATTTATGAATCCATATTCATCAGGGATATCAGTCTGAAATTCTCCTTTATGATGAGGTCTTTGCTTGCTTTGGGGATTAAGGAAATGCCGGCCTCATAGAATGAGTCTGGAAGCTTTCCTTCTGTTTCTATTTTTGAAACAGTTTCAGGAGATAAGTATTATTTCTTCTTTGAATGTTTGGTAGAATTCCCCAGAGAATGCATCAGACCTTGGACTCTTGTTTTTTGGGAGGTTTTGATCACTGCTTCAACCTCGTTACTGGTTATTGGCCTACTCAGGTTGTCAGTTTTTTCCTGTTTCAGTCTTGGCAGTTTATAGGTTTCCAGGAAGACATCCATTTCTTACAGGTTGCTCAGTTTATTGGCATATAGTTGTTGATAATAATTTCTAATAAGTGTTTCTATTTCCTTGGTGTTAGTTGTGATCTCTCCCCTTTCATTCATAATTTTATTAATTTGGGTCCTTTCTCTTTTCTTTTGGATAAGTCTGGCCAGTGGTTTATAGATCTTATTAATTCTTTCAAAGAACCAGCTTCTAGTTTTGTTGATCTGATCTACTGTGTTTCTGGTTTCTAATTCATTGATCTCTGCTCTAATCTTAATTATTTCTCTTCTAATGCATGGCTTAGGCATTGTTTGTTGCTTTTCTCCAGTTCTTTAAGGTGTAAAGTTAGTTGGTGAATTCAGGATTTTTCTACTTTTTTGAGTGAGGCTTGGATGGCTATGTATTTCCCCCTTAGGACCGCCTTTGCAGTATCCTATAGGTTTTGGACTGATGTATTTTCATTCTCATTGGTTTCCATGAATTGTTTAAGCTCTTCTTTGATTTCTTGGTTAACCCAAACATTCTTGAGTAGAGTGGTCTTTAGCTTCCAAGTGTTTGAATTTCTGCCAAATTTTTTCTTGTGATTGAGTTCCAGTTTTAAAGCATCATGGTCTGAGAATATGCAGGCAATAATGTCAGTCTTTTGGTATCAGTTGAGATCTGATTTGTGGCCCAGTATGTGGTCTATTCTGGAGAAAGTTCCTTGTGTGCTTGAGAAGAATGAGTATTCTGTTGTTTTAGGGTGGAATGTTCTGTATATATCTATGAGGTCCATCTGATCCAGTGTGTCATTCAAAGCTCTTGTTTCTTTGTTGATTTTCTGCTTAGATGATCTGTCTAAGATGTTATTCTGTTCCTGAGAGTGGAGTATTGAGATCTCCTACAATTAGCATATTGTTATCAATATGACTCTTTATTTTGGTTAACAGTTCGCTTATGTAGATGGCTGCTCCCATGTTGGGGGTGAAGATATTTACAGTTGTTAGGTCTTCTTGTTGGACACACCCTTTAAGAATGACATAGTATCCTTCTGTGTCTCTGACTACAGTCTTTAGCTTAAAATCTAATTTGTCTGATATAAGAATTGCCATCCCAGCTTTCTTTTGAGGTCTGTTGGCATGAAAGATGGATCTCCATCCCTTCACTTTCAGTCTGGATGTATCTTTAGGTTCAAAATGAGTCTCTTGTAGACAGCATATGGGTGGGTCCTGTCTTTTTATCCAGTCTTCAACCTCGTGCCACTTTATGGGAGTATTTAGGCTGTTCACGTTGAGAATGATTATTGAAAGATATGAATTTATTGTCATCATGTTGCCTGTGAAGACCTTGTTTGTATAGATTGTCTCTGTAAATTTCTGTTCTATATCACTCTTGGGGTCTTCTCCTTTTATAGAACCCTCCTTAATATTTCTTGCAGGGAGGGCTTAGTGGTCACATATTCTTTCAGTTTCTTCTGGTCTTGGAAGCTCTGCATCTCCCCAACCATTCTAAATGACAGCCTTGCTGGATAAAGTATTCTTTGCTGCACGTTCTTCTCATTTAGTACCCTGAATATGTCTTTTAGTACCCTGAATATGTCTTTTTTTTTTTTTTAAGATTTTTTATTTATTTATTTGACAGAGACACAGTAAGAGAGGGAACACAAGCAGGGAGAGTGGGAGAGGGAGAAGCATGCCTCCCACTGAGCAGGGAGCCCAATGCGGGGCTCAATCCCAGGACCCTGGGATCATGACCTGAGCCAAAGGCAGATGCTTAATGACTGAGCCACCCAGGCGCCCACCCTGAATATGTCTTGCCAGGCCTTTCTGGTTTGCCAGGTCTCTGTGGATAAGTCTGACATTATTCTGATGTTCCTCCCTCTGTACATAAGGAATCTCTTCTCTCTAACTGTCCTTAAGATGGTTTCCTTGGTTCTAAGATTTGCAAGTTTTACTATTACATGCCGGGATGTTGGCCTGTTTTCCTTGATCTTGGGAGGGTTCCTCTCTGCCTCTAGGACAGAAATGCTTGTTTCATTCCCCAGATTAAGGAAGTTCTCAGCTATAATTTGCTCAAATATATCTTCTAGTCCTCCTCTCTCTCTATGCCTCAGGGATCCCAATAATTCTGACATTAGAATGTTTCATGGTGTCACTTTTTCTCTGATTCTATTTTCATGGATTTTGAGTTGTTTTTCCCTGGCCTCCTCTTTTCCCTTCTTTTCTCTCAATTGGTCTTCTAGATCACTAATTCATTCTTCTGCCTCGCTTACCCTAGCTGTTAGATTATCTAGATTAGCTTGGATCTCATTGATAGCATTTTTAAATTCTGCCAGTTCAGCTTTCAATTCTGCCCTTAGAGACTGTATGTTGCCATTAACTGATTTCTCCATTCTAGCTATTGTCTTCACAATTGCTACCCTGAATTCCATTTCTGACATCTTGGTTATATCTATATCCATTTCTAAATCTGTGGTAGAAGTCACAGTGTGAGTCTTTCCTATTTTTGGAGATCCTCCTCCTAGTCCTTCTGTTGAGGTTTGGTTGAGGGAATGTACAGAGTCCAAATTATTGACCACCACCCAAGCAAGATGCACTTGTTTTCTAGGGACCTTAGGGTTGCTTGTCTCTTGTTCTCCCAGCCTGTCTTCTGTGGGAGGGGCCTGCCTCACTGTTACTCAGGCAACCCTGTTTGGGCAGAGTTGCCCTGCCCCCTGTGTGGGGGGCATGGATTCAGTGAAAACTGGCTTTTGGGGGCTTTTGTTCTCTGGTGGCTTTCCGCATCTCTTCCAAGAGTCAGAGCAGAAGAGATCATTTCCAACCCTCTGCCTCAGAGCAGAGAGATTGCAATGTGTTCTTCACTGAGCTCTCCAGGCCACTCTATCTCCATTTCTGTCTGTGCTGCTATAAACTTCAGTGTCCTGGGTTGTGCACCTCTCAGCAGCACTCCCAGTCCTCACCTCCAGGTCGGGGCATGTCTCTGCCCTTTGTCCTTCTAAAACGACCAGCCACCCCCAGTTCACACCCCTGGCCCCACTGCTGCAGGTTTCAGTCTGGGTGGCTGCCCTAAAGTCCTTTCCCTGTTACTACCAGTCTGCGAGTCTGTGCCCAGTCCCCAGTGTGAGAGCTTTTGCACTCGTGTGTTATTTCACCTTCCTGGTGCTGGTGCTTATGGCAGCTCCCTCCCCCTTCCGTTTATCTTCCTATCTGCCTGCAGAATCAGAGCTTCCTGCTTCATACCTCCAAACCAACTGCCTGTGATATTGTTTGTAGAGATCCAGATCTATCTTCTTACATCTCAGGCTGATTTCATGGGTGTTCAGAGTGGTCTGGTAGATATCCAGCTCAATTCCGGGGACTGGTTGGAATAGGGTCCTCTACTTCTCCATCATCTTTTCCTGACCCCTAGTTTTATTTTTCTTAAAGTTTTTTTTTTTTTTTTTTTTTTTTTTTTTTTGAGAGAGAGAGACAGTGCGCACAAGCATGGGGGAGCAGGAAGCAGAGGGAGAGGGACAGGAGACTACCTGCTAATCAGGGAGCCAGATACGGGGCTTGATCCCAGGAGCCTGGGATCATGACCTAAGCTGAAGGCAGACACTTAACTGACTGAGCCATCCAGGTGCCCAGCTATCAAGTTCTTAGATTGCACTTCAGAATAAAACATTTCTTACTAATCATAACACCTCCACCTCTGTGTGGAAGTGCATGCTGCAGTATTTCCATTCAGAGAAACAGCTACAATAACTTTGGTCACAATAATTTCATGTTAATATTAGTTAATGACATAGAGCATTTATTGTATAGAATATTAACAATATGCTTTTTACAGTACACAAGAACTGAGAAAACCTGGACTACAAAGTATGCCTTACCATTGCCCTCAAAACCTAGTCCACATGTAAATTTTCTCTCCCTCTTTAAAATTATACTTATTTTACTAAGGGATTATATAGATTGATAATTATTAACCATTTACAAAACAGAATATGCAGTATAAGGGAAAAACTGCAATTATAAAATAAGTAGCCATGGTTACAATGGCATTTAAAAAGGTTAAAGTAGAATAAATCCTTTGGAAATATGACATTTTAAAAATGCATTTTAATGAAATACACCTCTCTTTGGTGATTAAATGGAAGGAAAAATCCATTATGTTAAATCTTCAAATTATTTTTAATACATTTAGTTTTAGCTACCTTTTGGAGTCAGTTATTTGTCACTTTCATTACATATTTTTCCACTCCCTAGGGCTCTAATTTGTTGTACTCATTAACATCTATGGTTCTTTCTCATTATATGAGTGATATATTTAAGCTTACACATTAACGTATGTATTTTGCTGGAAAACAGATTTTGATTTTGAAAGTTCTATGGGAAAAAGTGACAAATAATTTCCACAGGAATTATTTCTATTTTCTTGCAGCAGCAGATTCTTTATTTGATAATCCTTCAGATATAAGTGACTTGAGTATAGAAGAAAATTAAATAAGAAAATGAGGTGAGAAGAAATTAACCACTCTTTGTATAAATCCAGCTATTTCTGCAAAAAAACCACTTCATATTATGTTTGGCTGTTAAATTTTATTCTTGTTAATTTTAATCATAATTATTATAGTAAATTTGAGGAATGTAAATATTATGGTAAATTTGAGGAATGCAAATAATAAAATAGTCAACTCATCTTTTTAAAAAAGATTTTATTTATTTATTTGAGAGAGAGAGCATGAGCTGGGGGAGAAGCAGAGGGAGAAGGACAAGCAGACTTGGCACTGAGCATAGAGCCCCAATGTAGGACTTGGTCCCACACCTCTGAGATCATGATCTAAGCCCCAAATCAAGAGTTGAACACTTAACCAACTGGGCCATCCAGGCATCCAACTGATCTTTGACAAGGGAGTAAAGGCAATTCAGTGGAGAAAAGGTCTTTTCAACAAATGGTACTAGAATAATTTGGCCCCCCTAAAAAAATTTATCTAGATATAGATGTTATACATTTCAAAAAAATGAACTGAAAATGCATCATTGACCTGAGTGTAAAACTTAAAACTCTACATTTTTAGAAGAAAATACAGGGAATTTAGATGACTTAGGATTTGGCAATGAATTTTTAGATACAACACTGAAAGCATGACCCATGAAAGAAAAGATTTAAAAGTACAAATCATGAAAATATTGATCACTCTGACTTAACTTGCTTGTTTATCTTTAGGTGGTATATATTAAATTATTTTTCTGATTTTTTCCTTTAACTACATAGTTAAATTTTTTTCTTCAATTTTCAATCTTGAGAGTGGCAGTGGCTCTTGTACATTTCTTTATTAGTCAGCTTCGACCACCATAACAAAATACCATAGACTGGGTGGCCTACACAGCAGAACTTTATTTTCTCACAGTTCTGGAGACTGGGAAGTCCAAGAATAAGTTACCAGCCAATTTGGTAATGAGTTACCTCTCCTAGTGAGAGCTCTCATCCTGGTTTGCAAGACTGCAACCTTCTTGCTTAGTTCTCTTTATGTCTTTCTCACATGTAAAATACATCCATTCCATCCCAATGATCCCCCAAATCTTATTTACTTATTTTTTAATCCCCCAAATCTTAACTCCTCCCAACTTCAATTCTTAAGTCCAAAGTCTCATCTAGATATTACCTAATCAGATATGTATGATTCTCAAGATATGATTCACCCTAAAGAAAAATTCCTCTCCATGTGTGAACTTGTGAAACCAGACAATCCATGTGCTTCCAGATACAATCATGGGAAAGCCATAGGAGAGACATATGTATTCCAAAAGGGGAAAGGAGAAGGGGACTGATCCCAACCAAGTCCAAACCTAGCAAGGCGAATTTCATGAAATTTTAATTTCTAGAATAATCCTCTTTGGCTTGATGTCCATCTTTTAGATTCATTGGGATGGTGGCCTTGCCTTCTGTACTTACTAGATCAACAGTCCTACCTCCATGGCTCTGCTGGGTGGGAATTACACCCCCAAAGTTTTGTTAAATTAGGCCCTGACACTGAGGCTCCAAGGATAGCACTGTCCCCAACCCTTTGGTCAGAGGGTTTTGACCTGTTGAAACAGAAGAAGTGAGTGGCACCATCCTTTAAAACTAATGAGGCAGCTCTGAGAGTCTGCAAATTAGCTTCAGGGACATTCTTTCCTTTTCTTGAAGAATAGTGCATGTTTGCAACTGAATTAACTCTATGGTCCATGCCTGTAGGATCTAAGAAGTCACCCTCTTTCTTTGACTCTTCCTCCCCCTACTCTCCTAAAAATTTGAAAATTATCAGCCTATCCATATGGCAGAAAGTGAGAAAGCTTGTTCTGAAGAGAACACCAAGGGTATAGCTGAAAAACCATTTAATAAAGAGATTGTGGGTCTGATTCAGGGACTTAATTGCCCATCTCAGCAGAAGCCAGGGATAGAGATGGAATTATACCAGCAGATACACTGATATTTTGAACTAAATTTCCAAGTTCTGGTTCCTTTTTGCTTAACAATTTTTCTTTAATTCATTTCTCTCTTCTCATATTTTACTGTTAGCCACCAGAAGGAACCAGCTTTCTCCTTCAGGGCTTTTGCTTAGAAATCTCCTCAGCTAAATATATAGTTTCATCACTTACAAGTTCTACCTTCCACCAAACACTACAACATAATTCAGCCAAGTTCTTTGCCACTTTATAACAAAGCTCACCTTTCCTTCAATTTCCAATAACATGTTTGTGATTTCCACCTGAGATCTCACTAGAATAGCCCTGAACATCCATATTTCTACTAATATTCTGTTCATCATTATTTATGTATTCTCTAAGAAGATGGAAGCTTTCCCTCCAGCTCTCCTTTTTCTTTCTGAGCTCTCATCAGAATCACCTTTAACATTCATATTTCTAACATTCACTTCAAAACTCTTTAATCTTGGGGCACCTGGGTGTCTCAGTCAGTTAAGCATCTAACTTTGGCTCAGGTCATGATCCCACGGTCCTGTCATTGGGCTCCCTGCTTAGCGGGGAGCCTGCTTCTCTCTCTCCCTTTGCCCCCCACTTGTGCCCTCTCTCTCATGCTTTCTCTCTCAAATAAATAAATAAAATCTTAAAAACAAAACAAAACAAAACAAAACTCTTTAGCCTCTATCTATCATCCAGATCCAAAGCTGATTTTATATTTTTAGGTGTTTGTTACAAGAGCACCCTCCCTCCCCCCTCCACTTCTTGGTACCAAGATTTGTATTAGTCTGTTCAGGCTGCCATAACAAAATACCATAGACTGGTAGCTTAAACAACAGCAATTTATTGGCTTACAGTTCTGAATGCTGGGGAGTCCAAGATTGAACTGCTGGCCTGTTTGGTTTCTGGTGAGAGCTTTCTTCTTGGCTTGTAGACTTCTGCCTTCTCTCAGTGTTCTCACATGGTCTTTTCTCACTGTGAGTGAGTGTGTGTGTGTGTGTGTGTGTGAAGAGAAAGAATCTGTCTTCTTATAAGGGCACTAATCCTATTGGATCAGGTTCTACTCTTATGACCTCATTATTGTCAGAAGGTCTTATCTCCAAATATAGTCATATTAGGCTTGAACATATTAATTTTGGGGGGACACAATTCAATCCATAGCAATTTCCAGTTGATCTTTGTTAACAACGCTTATTTTTATTTTGCAAATAGCAGCTCTTGACAAAAAAGCAGACTGAAACCACACACTTAGAAATTCTGGTTGTTGCTCAAAAAACATTAACATTCTGATTCAGCATAGGAATGTGGGTCTCTGGGAACATATTTGTTGTAAGCCATATGTTTTGTACATCATGTTATAGGTTCTTGGGGACAACTCTTTTTCATGAAGGACAAACCCAGCTAATAAAAACCTCTTAGATTGATAATCAATGGAGGTTGAGCCTATAGAAGAAACAAACAAACAAAAATTACACTCTAAATTCAGAAAGGAAAAAAACGAAATCAGTAACATATTTTTCCCACAACCATCCATCTTTCCTGGGAATTTTATATCATGGCATTATATTTATTTTGGATTTTAACAGTAAATAAGAGCCATGCACTTTATTTACCAACAGAAAAAATAAGGTATTCCTACATATGCAGAAAAATGGGATATTCAGGCAGCTATTTAGATGATTTAGAACTCCAAATATTTTTTCTAATAAATTTGATAGCTATAGCCTTTCTGTGTTACTTTAGAAATATAGAAGCAATAGACTTCTGGCTAAAATGGTAATTTGAATGCAAGGGCCTGACTATCTACTTTTTAGAATTTAAATAATTAAGTAAATATAAATGTACTTGAATTAATTCTACAATTCCTATGTTTTAATCTTACTGCAGTATTGAATTCAGTGAAGCACTGTACACAATCTAGAAATAAAATATGTACTTTCATCTTCCCAAGTCCACTTAAGGCTAATTTATAGCTCACAGCATGAGCTATAAGTTTTCTTGCCTTCCTTTTCCAAGTGTCATGAAGGCTTAAACTCAAATCATCTCACTCTGATCTCCTTACCCAAATACTCACCTTACTTAGTTCCTGTGTCTTTGAGTCTATCTTTCCTGATCCACAAATTCTCTCAGGTATCTGTTATCCACACTCCTTCTGTTACACACATTAATTTCTTTGATATATTTGATAACATGTGAGCATTAGAGAGGAGCTGGGATCCCTCTGATATCACTGAGCCCTTTGGATGCAGAGGGACTGAGCAGGTGGGATGAAGGGCGGTGAGTCCCCATAGCTGGAAAAAGAAGGCTGCTTACTCTGGGGGAGACTTGAGCCTAGGGAAGCTTCCTTTTAACTCCCGAAGTGTCTGAGTTTGCAGGTTTAAACATGCTCTGCATTCTACCAATTGATTTCCAGCTCCTCAAGAAATACCGCCTGTTTGACAACTAAGGGAACACAAAACCTGAGCACTTTTTCAGTGGTTTATTAAATCATAAGCAAAGATGCACAAACATTTAAACTAGAAACATTTCCACCATAACATTCTACATTTAAATTAAAATTCTAAGTCCTTTTCCAATATGACGACTTGCTGAAATCTTCAGATTCCAACCAACCTCACTCCTTGATAAATAGTTCTTGAAAATATCTAGGTCATCTAATGTTAAAAACACAAACATGAAGTACAAAGTAACAAAAGGGTATGTAAGAGACTACAATACAGAGATTCAGCAGCCTTTTTTTTTTTTTTTAAGATTTTATTTATTTTTTTGACAGAGAGAGACACAGCGAGAGAGGGAACACAAGCAGGGGGAGTGGGAGAGGGAGAAGCAGGCTCCCCGCAGAGCAGGGAGCCAGATGCGGGACTCAATCCCAGGACTCTGGGATTACGACCTGAGCCAAAGGCAGACGCTTAACGACTGAGCCACCCAGGCGCCCCTCAGCAGCCTTTTATTCCCCAGTTACCAAAAGCAAACTCCTGCATTTGCTCTTGCTTGATCCACACTGTGTCCAGAAACTACTCTCCTGTGCTAAATGTTCTTAACCACATTTTCAAAATTGATGCCATGAAAGCTTCCTATTGTTTTAAGACAATACATTTTAATTGAAAAAATTATTTTAATCAAGTGTGAATAGTACTAAATATTCTTGTCTTAATATTATGTATAATAAAAGACAAATGGCTCATGTGGTGTTTATTGGCATCTGTATAATTAATTCAAGCAGGTTTATAAGAAGGTGGTATTTCATTTTTGAAAACCTTCTGAAAATTTATAGATTGCCAAAATATTTCATAACAATGTTTCAAATGCCTGATATCCCACAGTCCTTAATATATTCTCTCTGCTGATGTACGTATAGTCCTTCCAAACATAGCTTCTCTGTCACAAGGAAGTTATCTTTGTATGGAAAAAATAAGTAATTCTTCAGGATATTCTTTGATTCTTAGCAAATAATTAAGAGGACTGATAGCAATCAGACAGGTAGAGTTAGAAGTCAGTGAAGCAAAAGTAGGAGAAGAATGGAAGCAGCCAGCTCTAAAATCAGTCCTTTAGACCCTATTATTCTAGATACTATTCATGGAAATTAATCATCATGCAGAAGACAAAATGACAACATTTTTGCCATTATTTAAAAGTTTTCACTGAATATTTATGATCTGATATAGATAGGTAAGTGATAGATTGAAATCTGATAACCAAAGCCTAAATCCCCTGTCCCAGAATTCCCTATATTGTTAACTTCTCAAGGTTAACTTTCCTCTAACTTTCCCTAAGGAGTAGAGATGCGTCATCCTCACTTCTTTTTTTTTTTTAATTTTTTTTAAAGATTTTATTTATTTGACAGAGAGAGACACCGCGAGAGAGGGAACACAAGAGGGGGAGTGGGAGAGGGAGAAGCAGGCTTCCCGCTGAGCAGGGAGCCCGATGCGGGGCTTTTGAGCCGAAGGCAGGAGCTTAACGACCGAGCCACCCAGGAGCCCCTCATCATCACTTCTTGTACATTTATATTTCTGTGCATTTATATGGCGTAAAAAAATCTTTGCCTATTTTAGGCACTCTGAGTGTCTAATTCATCTTAAGGGCCAAGGTTTCTCTTTACTACTAAATTATACTTATATCCCTACATATGTGTGCATATATATGAATTTGTTGGTAAAATATTTTAAAAGGTATTCAAACATATTGAAAATGCAAAAATATATCACAATGACTTATAAGTATCTAAAGTATCATTGTGTAACATAGGATTGATGCCCATTTTTTTAACCCATTGGTTTCTATAGAAGGAATTCTGCAAAAAGAATTTTAAAAAAATTTGTTTATAATCTCAATCTTTCTAATTCTTATAAATCAAAAATTTTGGATTGTGTTATAGTCACATTAGATTTAAAAACAATTAAAATGCAATGCTTTTGTTAAAATAGGATTCCTCAATCTTGGCACTATTGACATTTTGGACCAGAAAATTATTAATTGTAGGAGATGTCCTGTGTATTGTAGGATGTTTAGGAGCACCCCTATCCTCTATCTACTAGTAGTACCCCTCAGTTGTGACAACCAAAAATGTCTCCATTTTTTAAAAAAATATTTATTTATTTTAGGGAGGGAGGAGGGGCAGAGGAAGAGGAGAGAGAGAATCTCTAGCAGACTGTCCACTGAGCACTGAGCTAGATGCAGGGCTCGATCTCATGACTCAGATCATGACATGAGCTGAAACAAAGAGTTGGACGCTTAACCAACTGAGCCAGCCAGGCACCCCTATAATGTCTCCATTTTTGATGAGTGTTCCCTGACAAATGTCCCCTGGGGGGCAAAGTCATCTTTAGTTAAGAACCAGTGCTTTAAAAGAAAATATTCCATTATTTGTCATTATTAATATATGACATTATTGATAATAATGTCCTCATTTGGTGGACCACTGTGGATGTGAATACATGTAAGACTATATCTCAAAAGAAATCAATGTAATTCATTCATTCCCATTCAGTAGACATTCACATTTTAATGAATCTTGTAGAAGTAAATGCACATCTGAAGCTCAACCAAATACTATCCTTCACTTTTAGATTAAAATTGTGAGGACATTTAAATTCCTCTCCCTGTGTTTATGCCCTTCTCTTCCTTTGTTTCATATGTTAAGGCAGGAGGAGATGATTTGATTATTGTTTCTACACAGTTCATTGATGACATCTGCTGTTTTGCCCTCAGCACCTCACAGAAATTTCAAGGCAAATTAACAACCAGATGGCTTTACCTGTATAAAACTTTTCTGGATATCTAGCCTATTTCAGCACAGTCCCTTCTGTCCTAAAGAGAAAGCCAAAATTAATGCCATTAGGCAGAGTAAAATTTAGAAAATATGGTCTATTTATTCTTTAAAATTCCATTGCTTCTAGTTTTACATGTTTTTTCACTTTGGCATAAGTGTATCCGCCCTTTGTGGTGCCCTTCTACAGTTAGTATTGACCACTGTGACTACTGTATCTTCCTTCCTCATGAAATTTTTGTAAAATATTATTTTAGCAACTTTCAAGCCAATTTGGCTTTAAGAAGAAAGGTGTGTCCATTTTTTTTATAAAGATTTTATTTATTTATTTGACAGAGAGAGAGAGAGAGCAGGAACACAAGCAGGGGGAGTGGGAGAGGGAGAAGCAGACTCTCCGCTGAGCAGGGAGCCTGATGTGGGGCTCGATCCTATGACCCTGGGATCATGACCTGACCTGAAGGCAGACGCTTTACGACTGAGCCACCCAGGTGCCTCAGTGTGTCCATATTTGAGAAGCAGATGTATGTTTGTGGGTCCCGTCTGACCCTGACTGCTGCCACTGGCCTGCCCCACTATGTACCCCTACAGACAGCTCCTACAGCTGTTCCTGCATGCTGAAGCTCCTGTTACCAGCCTCCACTGCAGTGTGTGCCCACAGTGTGTCCCTGTAGCCACGTGAGTGCACACCGACAGCCAAGGACACCCCTGCCCCGCTGCCCTTAAGCGTGGAACCAGCCCTGACCCATGTCACTGGCCTGCACACCATGTGAGCCCACAGCTTAGCCCTGACAGCTAGACACCTGCGTGCCCTGAGCCCCAGTCCTTTTCACTGGCCTCCACTGCCATGTAGGCGTCCATAGCTAGCCCCTGCAGCTGCACGGGAATACACCAACAGCCAGGGCCAAAGCTGCCTGTGGGTCTGGATCTGGCTCTAACTCCTGTGCCTGGCCTGTAGTGCTGCAAGGGCCTGCAGCTAGCCCCTGCATCTGTGTACCTGCACACCATCAGCCCCATCTCCCATCACTGGCCTCACTACCATGCATGTAACCATGGCTAGCCCCTGATTTCACATGAGTCCAGATTGCTGCTCTGGTGTCCAAAGATGTCCTGACTCCTGTCAAAAGTCCGCACCACTGCATGTGTTGGCAGCTAGTCCCTGCAGTAGCACACTTGCTCATCACTCAGCCCTGACTTCCATCAGTGGCGACCACCATTGAGAACACCATTGAGAATACATCTATGGCTAGTCCCTGCAGTCAAAATGCAGATGCCCTACAGATTCCATGCAATCCCGATCAAAATTCCAGTGGCATTTTTCACAGAAAAAGAAAAACATAACTAAAAGTCATGGGAACCACTGAAGACCCTGGAGAGCCAAAGCAATCATAAGAAAACCTTGCAGAATCATACTTTCTAATTCAAACTATATTTCAAAGCTATAGGAATAAAAACAGTATGGTATTGGCATAAAAATAGACAGATATAGCCCACTGGAACAGAATCAAGAGCTCAGAAATAAACCCCCACATATATAATCAACTAATTTTGAAAATGGAGCCAAGAATACTCATTGGGAAAAGGACAGTCTCTTTAATAAATGGTTTTGGCTAAACAATATTTATATGCAAAAAATGAAACTAGACTGCTATCTTATACCACTCAAAAATGAACTCTGACACTCTGACTGGATTAAGGACTTAAATGTAAGACCTGAAACCATAAAACTCCTAAAAGAGAACATAGAAATCTCTTGACATTGGTCTTGGCAATGATTTTGAGATAAGACAATAATAAGTATAAGCAATAAAAGCAGAAATAAACAAATGGGACCACATTAAACTAAAAAACTTCTGTACAGCAAAGGAATCAACAAAATGAAAAGGCAGTCTAAAGAATGAGAGAAAATATTTACAAACCACACATATATATGATAAGGAATTAATAACTGTATAAAGAACTCATACACCCCAGTAGCAAAAAAAACATTCTGGTAAAAAAAAAAAATGGGCAAAGACCGTGAATAGATATTTTTCCAAAGAAAACAGAAATGGCCAACAGGTACAGGAAAAGATACTCAACATCACTAATCATCAAAGAATTGCAAATCAAAATCACAGTGAGATACCACCTGACTCCTGTTATTAGTTCCTAGTGTAGAGAATGAAAACAACTCAAGTTCATAGCAATCAGCCTCTGTTGTTTGGACCTCCCTTTTTAAAATTGAGACCAAGACTCCCATTAACTCATCTCAGATGTATATCAAAACTGCTCAGGATTTCTACATTTCAAGTCTGTAAATATGGACCCAATGCCATGTAACCTCATCTAAGAAAAAAGGGGAACTGGACCTTCCATGCCGAGGGCTGCATGCTACTGCATTTAAAACAATACACTGACTACATGATTAGCAGCCATCATCTTAGGCAGAACTTACAATGTTAGCAGCACTTTGAGAACAAGTCTGAATGGGCCCATATATAATGTGCTGTGAAAAACCATTCGTAGTGTGTTTCATTTTTGGTTGTGTGAAAATAAAATTAAAGGAAAAATGTCTATTATCAAAAAGACAAGAGATAATTATTGGCAAGAATGTGGAGAAAAGGGAACCCTTGTACATGATTGTTACTGGGAATGTAAATTGGTACAGTCAGTATGGGAAACAGTAGGGAGGTTCCTCAAAAAACTAAAAATAGTACTACCATATGATCCAGCAACCCTGCTTCTGTGTATATAGCCAAAGGAAACAAAATCATTTTCCCAAAAAATATTTGCACTGTTTCCTGCAAATTATTCACAATAGCTAACATAGCTTCATCAATGGATAATTAGATAATAAAAATGTTGTGTGTGTGTGTGTGTGTGTATTCATCCACAATGGAATATAATTCAGCCATAAAAAGAAGGAAATCCTGTCATTTAAAACGATATGAAAAGACCTTGAGGGCATTATGCTAAGTGAAATATGTCAGACAGAGAAAGACAAATACTGTAAGATCTCATGTGTGGAATCTAAAATAGCTGAACTCATGAAAAAGGACAGTAGAATGTTGGTTGCCAGGATCTGGAGAGTGAGGATAATGAGATCTTGATTAAGGAATATAAAGTTACAGTTATAATATGAATAAATTCTGGAGATCTAAGGTACAGCATGGCGACTACAGTTAACAATACTATACGGTGTACTTGAAAGTTGCTAAGAGAATAAATCTTAAATGTTTTCCCCACAACAATAACAAAAAAGATGGTAATTATGTGAGGTGATGGTTGCATTAACTAATCTTATTTTGGTAATAATTTTACAATATATACATGTATCAAATCATCAAGTGGTACAACTTAAACTTACACAATGTTATATGTCAATTATATCTCAATAAAATTGGAAAATAAAAGAAGCATCCACATGCAAATCTGTATTTACAAAATCTAAATTTAAAAATCTGTAATTGCTAGGCAAATAAATATTTTTATTGCAGTATTATTTCCAATGTTTTTCTAATTATATATGTCCATTGTGGAAAATGTTTAAATAGAGTAAACTCAATAAAGAAAATCAGCCCAGAGATAATGACTGCTAACTCAAAAGATAATGACTCTTGAGCTCAAGCCTCACTATAAAAATAAAATACACACACACATATTCAATATATACATATCATTAGATACTTAAAAGCCACATATATATAATGTAGTTGTAAGTCAGAGAAATAATGTATGTTTTATTCTATGTCTATAACCTTAGTTTTTCTCTTTGAGAGAGAGATTAGAAATACTTCATTACCCTTGCAAATAATTTGCCAAAACTCTAATACTATAGAATTTTCTGATCATTTTAAAACACAGTATTCCTGTATGTCATTTGGGAAAAAGTACCAAAATACACCCAAATATCATTTTAAAATCCTTAAGGAAATGTAACAAGGGGAGTGCTTCCAAAGTAGTGAGTAGAGAACCTCGTTCAGTATCCAGGGAACACCTTTACCTCTTAGCCCTGATCCTGTAATTAGATCTGTGAAAGCTGGAAAAATTACATTAAAAATAAATAAATAAAAACTGTGTCAATTTTATATTCCACACAGCAACTTATTTCTATCAATTTGGTTTGTTTTGATTGGCTTGATAATTACAAATTTCAGCATCTGTACAGATTGGCTGGGCTAGTATTTGTAATACTTATGAAAAAATCTATCTAAAAACCAGTGGTTGCTGGGGCACCTAGCTGGCTCAGTTCGTAAGTCATGCAAGTCTTGATTGATCTCGGAGTCCTAAGCTCAAGCCTCACGTTGGATGTAGAGCCTACTTAAAAACAAAAACAAAAACAAAAACAACTCGATGCTAGGGTTTTTTGTTTTTTGTTTTTTTTTCATTGCTAGGGGTGTTAAACAGGGGTTCTTTGGACAAGAGCTTTTCTTTTTCTATCACGATCAGAATGACTTATTAGTTTCTGCATAGTGAAGGCTCATGGAGAAGATACGTGCCTCATCAGTGTGACTGAGTTATGGCGGGAACCATTCAGAAAAAGCAGCACAGCTACAGACATAGGAACCGTTAAGTGATCTGCGTGCTGTCTTTTTATCTCCAGTGGCTTTTCTCCTGTGGTACAAGTTTCTGTTCATACCATTGTGCGATTTCATGCTCAGACAATTTCTTTCTTTTTCTGGGCAAGCTGACAGATTTTGCTTTTCTTTTTTTGTAAATTCAGTGCGTTTTAAAAAAATCTACCTTCAGTTTTCCTGGGGTTTAAGTTACTAAGCATTGTTTGTCTTACCAAATGTTTATTTTAGTACTATTGCCATTGTATATTAAAATGATTTACTAAACATGTTGCAGTTAAAACCTGTTAAAATTGTGTTTTGGAGGAAGTATTCTACCTCTGATATTTAATTCAATTCTAACAGTGTGATAGAAATACACTGTTTATGCACTAGAACTATTCACTCAAGCCATTAAAGTGCAGTAAGAAAATTGCTAATTCCAGTAAAATTTATGACAATGTGGTATCTTGAAATGGCTGATAAACCTCAAAAAGTACTATTTCTTGCTGGATAGACAGCTGTAGTATATACTTACAGACTTTTGAAAACTCAATTCATATTTAATCAAAATTATAGGATATTTAAAATATTATATTTGCAATTGATGGATTGAATTACAATAGAAAAACTCTCTGGGTCCTAAAGTAACCATTGACATGTATAGCTATTGTAACTAGAAAACAGTTATTTATAGTTATTGCTAGTAGGATAGAATAATTTTATATCATTTTTGAGCCTCAGTTTTTTTTGTCTTATAAATATATTCAACTATAAAACCAATGCTTATACAAATTTTGGAAAATACTAAAAATGCAAATAAGAGTGAACATAAACCATTCATAATTTTACACACACACACACACAAAATCCCACACATACTATTAACATTTTGAAAGATTTCCCTTTGTCTCTGTTTTATATAATGAAAGTCCATTACTTTCTTTTGTATGAGGCAGCATAGACTAAACATTAGGTTCATGGATTTTGGACCCAGGCTGCCTACTTTTGAATCATAGTTTTGTAATATTGGGCTAATTACTGGTTATTTAACCTCTAATTCTCAGATTCTGCACGTATAAGGTGGGAATAACAGTAGTACCTAATTCATAGGGTTCTGTTACAAGAGAAAAGAGTATGATTGAGTAAGAAAATTAAGAACAGGAAAAAAATGGGAAATGCAGAAAATTGTGTGATGCAATAGATATGATCAAAAAGGACTAGCATGCTTGAAATTGGGACCAAAGTAGTATATTGGTTAAGACATTTATAAAACTGATGAAGCATAAGTGAAGAAGGTTCAGGAGACTCCATAAAGCTCCCATTAATCTGTAACTGCAGAATCAAATAGCTGGAAGTAAAGAGTTAATACATAGACTAATATTAGATTCATGTAAAGTTCATGCAAAGTTTTATTGGCATGCCTGGTATTTTTTGTAGAATTCCTGATATTGCATGTGGAAATCATTGAGGCCTTGAATGATGTTTACATTTTCAACATTTTTGAAAGGATTGGATTATCTTCTGGCAGAAGGAGAGATGGCATGCAGATTACCTTGATCCAGTTGAAAGTGGATTTCAGGTGTCTTTAGGGCTGGTCTGTTTCTCCTTTGTACTTACTTCTGGGAATAACATTTACATCCAGGGCATGGGTCTTCCGGGTCTCAACAGGAACACTGGAGTTCCTTTTGAACCATGAACTCTGACTTCTGTCACCCCAGCTCCATGAGATTGTCAAAATTTCTGCTCAAATTTTTAGGCTCCAAGTGCTGCTGTCTGCTTGCTTTATTTATTTGTTTTTTCAGCATTTTGTTCATTGCATTAGAGGCTTAGGATTTGGCAAATACTTTGAGGAGAAATTGAGTGGAGAATTTCAGGCTCATATCTATGATTCTCTCTTCTCTAGGATTATGGCCCCTTAAACTCCTGCCACTTTAGCATTCCTGAACTCTAGTCTTCACCTCTACAGTCCAGGGAAACTCCCACAAGCACCTGGCCACCTGTACACTTGTCTTCTCCTCACAGTAAAGGAGATTTGCAGATACCCTGGAGGGAGTTTGAACCACATCTCAATGTCCTTCCCTTCCCTGTTGGATCTTGGTCACTCAAATCCTGAAGTCCGATGTTTTTAATTGATGTTTTAGATTTATATTCGTTGGGAGTGTTAGTCTGATACAAGCTTCTTTACTGAGACCAAAGAATCAGTGATTTTAAGATGTGGACTATGTTTTGGGTCTCTGTACTGACACCAACAGGTGATAGATTTCTGAAGCTGCTAAACCCCTATAAAGGCCATCCTCCTCAATACCGTTTCCAATAGTAGCTTTGAGTACAATATTTAAAGCAGACATTCCTAGTACATAGAACAAAGAATTGACAGATTGTCTAATCAAGGAAATTTCTCTACTGATGAGGCAGAGAATCCTTGATCTTCTCCCTAGTAGGATTTTACAGTTGTTAGAGACCAATTAGGGCTGTGCATTTCCCATTATTCTTCATTCTCAAGGGTAGTTTAATTTTTTTTTTCTTGTTTTTCTGGATCATTGTTCAAGTATATCACGAGCAGGTAACTTGTAATTTAGTTTATACATCATCAAACCACAAGGAGTCATACCTAGATCTGATGGGAAGGATTAGACATCACCTGGAGATCTTATATTTTGAACTGATGGCCAGAGGATAAGGCTTTCTGGCTGTCTCCTTTGAGAAGGTGGGAAGTATGCCTTATGCCTGGGAAGACGTGTGTATGAATGTTGTGTACTGGTGTTGGGCTAGCCAAAATATGAACTGCAGGGGAGATTATTTATTGTCCACATAATAAGTAGCCTTACTTTACTCTTTACTGATCAAGCCTCAGTTTGTTGTAAGCATCAAGAACTTCTCCAAATTTACATTTCCTAACTTTCCTTGTGCACAGAAATAGCCCCTGACTCAGTTCTACCAAACGACATATAAGCAGAAGTCATTGAGTAGAACTTTTAGGAAAGGGCTCTAAAAGTTGGTATAGGATCTTTTTTGTTGTTGTTCTTTTGCCCCTCCTGCTTCCTCTTGCTTTAAATACTAATGTGAGAATTGGAGCTGCAGCTCTCTCTTCATTATCTTCATTCACATTATGAAGATAGAGCCAAGAGAATCTCAGTCCTGGGCCCTGACAGCCATGTCCAGTTGATAAAAATGTCAGTACCTGCGTACCTTCTGACTTTTTGTAACATAGGAAAATAAAGCTCTGAGTTGTTTAAAGTACCATACCATGATCTCTCTTCCTTATAGGTAAATCCTACAGTTTCAAATCTGCATCATTATGAATAGAAAGCACCGTACAATATTTTTTCCTTAAAGGACCCTTAAATCTACATTGTACAGAACTGAATGTCAACAAAATATATTTATTTATTTCACTCATACTTTAGCATTTAAGAAAAAGACTTGAAATAGACTGGCTATAACTTGTGCTTTTGGGATTGGACACCTAATCTAGTATTTTTTCTAAGATTTGTTACCAGTTGCTTAAGTGACAGAGCACTTAGAATAACGATAATAAATCAAAGACAAGAGATTAAAGTTATACATTTTTTTTTGCAATCTGTGTTTTAAATAGATGAACATATAAATGAATATCCATTCATTGCTGAGCAATTAACACCATGATGTTGCACAATGTTAACTGTTAATGTTTGACTCTAATGCTATTTATAGGTCTACAATAAATAGACCATTGTACAGATAATAAGACTTAGCCATCCTTAATTAAAATTTCTAGGTATTTGTGTCTAAGTCTCAGATGGGTATTTTTTTTTAAAGATTTTATTTATTTATTTGAGGGAAGGAGAGAGAGAGCACAAGCAGGGAGAAGGGCAGAGAGAGGGGCAGAGTGTGAGGGAGAAGCAGACTCCTGCTGAGCAGGGAGCCTGAGACAGGGCTCGATCCCAGGACCCCAAGACCATGACCTGAGCTGAAGTCAGACACATAACTGACTAAGCCACCCAGGCGCCCCAGATGGGTATTGTTTTTACTGTTTTTTCCTCTAGGGTTCAATTTTGTACACTCATCACGTAATTATTCTATCTAATGTCTAACAGAGGGTAGGGGAAATACAGAAGAGAGGATGAGGACTGGAATGGGCAGAAAAAAGAAAAAGAAGGAAATAATTGAGGAGAGAGAAAGAAGAAGAAAGTGGTACCACGTAGATATGTGTGTGTGTGTGTGTGTGTGTCTATGTGTGTATATATGTATCTATTATTTGCTTTTCACCAGGTCCTGGAGTAATGTCATTGTATGTATAAAGTCATTTAATCTTCTCAACCACGCTATGCAGAAGTCACTCTTATGATAACCATCTTAAAATAAGAAAATCAAGATTTAGTGATTTTTGAGATTTGCCCACTTTCCAATAAGCAGTCTGAACAGAAAAGGAGCTCACTCCATGGTGTCTGACTCAGGAACCAATGTCCCCTAGTAACGCATAAACTGTTTTCTCAGACCTCTCCTTATTACCTATGGCAGCAGAGGGTAGTACTGTGAGAGACACAGGCAATGTTTTTTGTCTCACTCAGCTCTTCAGTTCATACTACTGCCTGAGAACCTTGGTCACTGTTTGAGGTTTTATTGAGATTTTTTTTTTTCTCTAAGGGAATATGGAAATTAAAAACAAATTCCAAGACATTTCTTATTTGAAATATTTCAAAGCCTCTAAATTCAGTTCCTTCATGACTGAAGGATACATTGAACTAGTCTGTGAAAAATTTGTATTCATAACATGGGTGTATCAGGTCACCAATTTGGCATACAGTATAGCCCTTTAGGGAACCTGATGCTCCTTCAAAGTGTCTATCTACTCAAAGTGACTACATAACTAGAAGGGACTCTTAGATTTTCCCAAGGAATATAACTCAGTTTTTAATCACTCTAGGCCATGTATAAATCACACACTTAATTGTGGCTATCTGCTTGACACTCTGCCCAATCTTACCACTCGCAGCTCCCACTTGTGTTTGCAAGATTTTATTTTTAAATAATCAGTACACCCAATGTAGGGCTTGAACTTACAACCCAAAGATCAACCCCAAGATCAAAAGTTGCATGGTCTACTGACTGAGCCAGCCAGACACCCCTGGCCAGGCAACCTTTTGCAGTACATTTTATACAAGGTCCAACACTTTACATAGTCAATAAGATGCTTGTGTCCATCTTCCACAAATACATTGAACTGAACATCTGAACACATACAAAATTTGGAATATGCTACCAGGAAAGAGTTGTTATTTTCTTTTCCATACTCAGAAGAGTTGGTTGTGAAAACCTACCTACACATTTCCATATGTAGCATAGATTTTGTTCTTTTCACAAAAATTTACTACTTTGAGAATCATGGCAACCTTATGCACATATGTTCTAAAAGCCCCTGCAATCGAAGATAACCATGACTGATGAAATTATCAACATGATCACCAATCAGAAGCAAAGTTAAAACTTTCCCAATGAGATGGAATAGTGTGTTTGACATAGTACATTATCTGTTCTTGTAGAGAGGCACCTGCTCAAGGTGATGTTCATGGAATGCCATGAAAGACTATATGTCCATCCAGGCAGCGTGCCTGACACGACTGGAATTTCCCCAGTAATTTTTAGAATGTAGTGGAAGGGTCTAAAACCCCATGATACGACTTCTCTGTATACATTTTTCTAGACTGATTTAGCAAAAACCCAAGAATGTCAAAAGAATCTAGACCCTACCATAAGTGTCACCATGGGTAAACATTATAAAACTGCTGACCAAATAAGCAACATAAGCCTTACCCTCCTTTACTAGAAATACTATAGCCAGAACAAGGAAGGTGCAGACTTGCAGTGGCGGACCAAACTTTGGGCCACAATTCTTCATCTCTCTTTGTGTCTGCATCTTTGTCCTGTGACTTTGCAAATCCTAATTCAAGATGTACTTCTCTGCCTCTTGATTTTGAACTTGTCCGTGTAATTTGTTTTGATGATAGGATGTTAGCATATGTGACTCAAGCAGGGAAGATTGAAATGTGCTTGGGGATTGAACTTTGCTATTTTACACTCTGGCCACCATGAGAACAAATGGCCCAAGGAAGCCCACTGGTCCCAGAGCAATGAGATATTTATAGAACAGACTAAACCAAACATGCAGCTGGGAACCAAGCTGAATTAAGTCTTGCTAGTATCAGCAAAGACACCCCCAGATGACTTGCAGACATATGAATAAGAATAAATGCTTTTTATTTTAAGCCACTGAGTTTGGGGGTGACCTAATATGCAGCTTTACTATAGTAATAGCTAACCATTATAGAAGTTGGTACTGGGAAATGAGGTGCCATTGCAACAACAATCTAAAGTATGATTTTGATCAAGGCTATAGACTTCAAGAAAACTTCTATAAATGGCCAGAAAAACAGTAAGGAAACTATGGGCTACTAAAAAAATTGTGATCTATGATCTATAATATTGAAGCATTTACTAAAATTATTGCTTACAACTGAAAGGAAGATTATGTAACTGATAAACATACAGAAGTACTAAAAGAAAATGATGAAAGAAACAGACAGTTTTCAAGCAGTATTTAGAAGTAGTAGAGACAGTACAGAATTGCAGGTTGTTAAATAAAATTTTTTCTCATCAAATTAAAAATGTAGCTGTTAAGATATAGCCTCAAGGAAAAGACCTAATTCAGAGGTTACCATTAAAAATTACCTCAGGATAAAGAACCAGTAAAGGGTTTTGTCACCAAACCTTTTGTTTAAACTTCTTAAATAATCAACATGCCTGGTAGGTCATGTCTCTAAAATAACTAACATGCCATTCAGCAGGAGAAAAGTGATGCTAGTATGAATAAAGTAGTATTTTTACTGAAATGTGATACACCTAAAATATACATAATTGAATCTGGAGAGAGAGGCTATGGAAGGAATTATGGACATAGATTTTGGCAGTGGGCCTGTAAAGTGAATAGAAAACCCATAACCCTGTAAAATAAGTTATGTTAGCAAAAAGCACCACCACTCTAGACTAGAAGAGATTGAGAGTTCTTGAGATGTTAAATACTTCTTGATCTCCTAATTTCTATAAGTAGCTAACAGGTTGATAAAAAAAGACACATTTTCCCATTATTTCTTTACAATTGGCCAAAGGGGATGATAAAAAAGGAATGAACTCCCAGCAGACAGAGCTGAGAACCTACTCTGGACCTACTCCCAGAACTTAGATCAAGGAATATTTTCTACTCCAGATAATGTCAAATGGGATTTCAGAATGTCTGTGGACCAGTGACTGCTAAATACTCTCATCATTCCCCTTTTACGAGAATTTGTTGTAGTCATCATGTCTCTCTTCTACCATTATCTAGCAGATAATTTGACTTTTTAATTCATGGGTCTTCAGATCAAGACACGGGATCTAGATCTCATCCAGATCTTGAGATCCTGAACATTGTGCCTGATGTCATGACTGAGTGAAATTTTTGCAAGTCCTGTGATGAGGAAAGGAGAAAGAATCAGATGCTTGAAGGAAGACATGATCATAACTCCTAAATGTATAGCTAAAAATGAAATCATAGCCTAGTGGTTACGAGTATATTGAGTAGCTGGGGCGCCTTGGTGGCACAGTTTGTTGGGCAACTGACTCTTGGTTTCCACTCTGGTTGTGATCTCAGGGTCCTCGGGTCAACACCCATGTGGGGCTCCGTGCTCAATGTGGAGTCAGCTTGAGATTCTCTCTCCCTCTCTCTCTGCTCCTCCCACTCATGCTCTCTCTCTCTCTCTCAAATAAATAAATCTTTAAAAAAAATTAAGAGTATATTGAGTAGCTAAACCAGGATTTTAAATACTTACTAAATCTTGGTTATACTTCATATTTAAAATGGTAGTAATGGGGGTGCCTGGGTGGCTCAGTTGGTTAAGCGTCTGCCTTCGGCTTGGGTTGTGATCCCAGGGTCCTGGGATCGAGCCCTTCCTGTGTCGGCCTCCTTGTTGGGTGGGGAGCCTACTTTTCCCTCTCCCTTGGCCGGCCATTCCCCCTGTTGTGCTCTCTTTCTCTCTCTCTCTGTCAAATAAATAAATAGAATCTTAAAAAAATAAATAAAAATAAAATGGTAGTAATGATATGTACCTAATCTTTAATGAGTATGCAATATACTAAATGCAAATCTCCAGTACAGATTTGGCACACTGTAATGACTCAGTACATTGTGGTCTATATTGTTCTCAACTACATTACCAGTTCTATTTATACCTATTTTTGATATCTTAAAAAACTGCATTTTCTTTGATGCAATACATAGTTATGATGACACACAAAACCTTTGAATGATGATAAAATATTCGAACTATAATTCTGCTCTTGTATATAATTCCACCATTAACACAGAAATTTAGCTGTTAGAATGTCCATTATTAGTGACATAGTGACCTACTTACACAGCTTTCTATGCTGGTGATACCTGCTAATTTCAACTATACATTCTGGTTATCAAACTTTTGTAATACTAAATATAAGAATAGCATATTGTTAATTGCTAGGAAAAGAACACATTATTAATTGCTAAGTTGTATTTAATAAAATGATTTTAGGTCAGATTTTTCTCCTTTGAAATGTTTCTCGGAAATATCCATTTGTTAAGAATTTTCATTTGCTAAGCAGATACAACAGTTAGTTTTGCAATATTCATTTTAGTTTTCTATTTTTAATTTTTGGAAATAACCATTCAACCATTCTTTTGTACAACAAAATGCTGTAACGGCACTTGTAATGTCCTATTAATCACTCTATTGTAATTATTATGACAATCCCCTTTAGCCAACATTATACCATTTATTTCAGAAACATATCACAAGTTTTAAAGCGGCTGTTCCGTACTTTTACCACACCTGCAAACAGCCACAACACTCAATTTGGGGGAGGGGCAAGTCTGTGCCATAAATCGTAGTTGCACATGATAAAGAGTTGTATTATTAACTTTCACAGGCAAATGAATAAAATTTGGTTACATCTGTTACTAAAAGAAGGAAACATGAATTTTAGTGGATTAGTAACATTAAGCCATTATCACAAACACAAAGACCTTGCACTAGACTGCCTCTCCCTGAGATCTATGTTTAGAGCTTTGGAAATGATGTGGTTTGGGAATCCTTACTGTCAAATATTTCTGTCCACACCATGAATTCCTGTCTATTAAGAATGGGTGGGTGGACAACTGGGCTAGTTCCAAATTCTGCCTTGCAGCTTCATGCACAAGGAGACTTTCATTGGATGGTAAAGGCTAATATTCCATAAATGCTTATTTGGATGTACAGGGTACAGGAATGGACAAGGGCTAGTCCCTTGGGGAGAGTGGCCATATGTTTTAGCTGTTCTGCTCAGAAGATCTCATCTATAATCCTTTCTTCTAGAACAAGAAATCTTTTCCTCTGGAATAACTAGTTGGCACTTCTATTTCTCAGCCTGAGGTAACTATGAAAATTATTTCCCATCTTGAGCTCCTTCTATTTAATGCTGAGAGGCAAAGTATCTTCTGAGACTTGTACCATGTAAACAAAAATAGTTTATTGAATAACTTCATCGTTAATTGTGTCCTATATATAATTGACTGGACAAGTCACAGACATATACACTTTTAAAATATATTCTGTACGGTTCCAAAAATACATCTACACTTTTGACATTTTTCCCTGTTGTTCAGTAAGGCCACAGGTATTTATTTGTATCTTTGTTTATTGAAAGTAATGCTGTTCACATTTTGATATGTTATTAGAGTTAACAGTTATTTTCCTTTTTCTTTCCTTAGGCCTATTACCACCCAGTGAAGTGTTTCTGTTACTATTAGTACAACTGTAGCATATGGAACATATCAATCATTTCACTTTCCTTTTTAAATTCACTTGTGACAAAGTTTTACTCAGGGGTGAGAAAATGAGATGAAAAATCCTTAGCTCAACAACTGTCAACTCTTAAGCAATTAGTCAACCAGTAAATTCTATAATGCATGGAGTTTTGTGTTAGTGGAAATGTGAGCTACCTTGGAGATGTAACTTCACATAAATTTCCTGGTGTCAATACTGTGTATATTCAAAGGAGCCAGTTGTTTTTTCCATTTGACTCCCAGAGACAACCAAGTGGGCAGCCAGAGTGAGGTTTTGATAACATATGGGTTAATTAATAAAGTCTAACTAGTCAGAGGAAGTGTTGGATTTAAAGGCATTTAATAAACTTAGACTTTCAAACATTATTTGGTGCATTAATTCAAATATGCAAATTGGCACAGCCCAGAGGCCCAGGCATGGAAAAAAAAAATGAGGGCAGATAGGAATAAAATTAAATTTTAGGAAAGTATTAAAATAAAAATACACTCATAACCTGAGATTTAGAACTAGAATTAGAGTTCTTCAGTCTATTAAAACTCATTGCTAGTAGTATATGAAGCCACTAAGGTAGGAAGATTGGCAAAATTTGCAAGCAGGTATATATTTAAAATTAGAAATTATCATTTTTTTCCCCAAACATTAAATTTGAATCTTCTATACAGACTCTCAGGTGATTGCTGCCAATACTAGAGCATCTTAAATCTTAAAGGATTAAAAATGGCACAGCTTTCTATGACTTGTAATTAAGGATTTTTGCCCTATAACTGGTTTGGTATTTTGGACTCTACATGCTAATACCTACATGTTTCTTTCTGCTATCTGCAGCAGTCCACTGGTAATTCAGATACAGGCCAGTGTAGAAACTGTTGAAAGAAAAGGTAAACTTTGGCTCTGAGAACTCAACACCACTTAAATCAATTTTGAAAACAAATTAAAAATCATTAGAAGTATTTCTTGCCAGCTACTCTAAAATGTAATGTTTGGTATACTTATGAGACAGCATGCATTTTTGTACTGTAGTTAGTAAATTAAAACTAAAATGAAATTAAAACAGGGCCTATTTCCACCATGTGTAAATGAAAGTTACTATAATTCAATATCAGATATGAATCTGTTAATTCTATCTCTGCCAAAGCTTGATATTTCAGAGAACAGCAGATGTTACCCTTTCTACTACCCTTTTAATATGCCTCGTCAGTTTTTCCACTATTTTCCCTAGGGTAGAGAATAAAGGCATATTTTCCTTTCTGTTTCTTAAGCAAACCTACTTGCTCCCTGAAGCACGAGATTTAATTATCCTTATTGCATTATATTTGCTTGAATAGCTACAGAAGTTATTAATGGGCATAACATCTTCTGATCTTTTTCATGAAATTCAGCTATGATATTTATGCTGATTTAATTACCTCTAGCACATTAATTAGTCTAGCAGTAAGAATTAAGGACTTAGGATTTATAACAAAATTTAATTTATTTCTATTGATTATTATGATATGTGATATATATATTATATATAATGAGAGTGTTTAGACATAGAATTCATGTATGTATATAAGTCTGGAAAGAAGGATATGGTGTCCTACTATATTACCTAGCTGTTTATGGGAATATCAGTCAAGAATGAACCCTGGAGCTATACTGAGTGCTAGATCAACCACTAAATGGGTGTGTGACCTTAGGCAAATATTTTAACTTCTTTGTGTCTCAGTTCCATCATTTGTCAAGAGGAAATAATGGTAAGCCCTATGTTACAAGGTTCTTTTTAGGATTAATTAGCTTAATGCCCAAAAAACACTGAGAGCAAAATCTGGCACATCATATGCTTGACGTAAGTATCAGTCATTGTTGTTATTATTACAGAAAATAAGGAGAGGAGATAGATTTTGAAAAAGAGTGATTGTGTTCAATCACTTTGACTGTTAGATAGAAATCTTATGAATAGTTAAGATGCACAGGGCTGTTATAATTATGGATCTGTAGCTGTGGCATATCAGGATTATGGGGGTTAATAATTTTGGATAACATCAAATTGTAGTTAGTATGTGAAGTCAAGAAATAAAGGGGGAATTTGAGAGAAAACATGAAAAATTAAGGAAAGAGTTGGGACAAACATTGGGTATTGAAAGAATTTTGTTAGAAAAGGAGTGAGGAAAGTGAAGGATATTGGGTGGAGATAGGGAAAGGGTTGGTAGGAAAAGCAAGAAATATTACAGTACAGAGGGCATGGCAAAAGGGATTTATAGTATTAAATTCAATAAAATAATGACATTAAAAAGAAGCTAGTAGCTTTGAGTATGAAATTTATTGGTATTCCTTGAGTATAGTTGCAGAAGAATTTTGGGGGAAAAAGATGCTGAGTGCAATAAATTGGGGAGTAAAAGTGAGTTGAAGCAGAGAAAACATTTTAGAAAACATCGAAAATTTAGGTGGTCAGGCTAGCTTCAAAAGCTGATAAAAGAATGGAAGGAGAACAATAACCACAACACACATATAACATGACATTTCATCACCTGATTGTCTTAAAAATTTCAAGTTCTGAATTTCGTTTGATGTGACTGAGCTGATGATAATGGCCCTAGTTGCCTGGGAGAAGCAAAGGCTGAGCCTCCCTGGAGAAGCCCATTTCCAGACATATCTCAAATGATTTACATACTTAACGTTCCAGAAAAGGTGAGCCTTACAGGAAATCAGAAAACTCATAACAAAATAAAGTGTCATGAGCAAGATTCAGCAGAAGCAAGGTAAAGAATGCTCAAAAACATAGTAACGTGAGATACTGGACTTAACAGACACGGTATTTAAAACAAGTACTTCTTAAAGAGGTGAAAGGAGTAATAGAAGTATGAACAAAGAGAAGCAGATTATAAAATGATTAAGCATATTTTGAAAAGATAAAATACAAATTCCAGAAATGAAAAACATTTAATGAAAATTAAAAGCCCTTAAATTGTTATATGATGGATATTTATCCTGTCAAAACATGGAGATGTAACTTTTTGTCAAAAATATGTTGTATTTTAAAGTTATATATACGTATGGCATGTATTAGTTTTCCATGCTGTATAACAAATTATTACAAACAATGTAAAGCAACACACATTTATTATGTCACGGTTTCTGTGGGTCACGAGTCTGGGTATGGATTCTGTAAGACTGCCATCAAGGTGTTGGCCAGGACTAGGTTCTTGTCTGGAGGCTCCACAGGAAATGAATTTACTTTCAGGTTCACTCAGGTCATTGCAAAAATCATTTCCTTGTAGTTATGAGACTGAAAGCACTGGCCCCATGCTGGCTGTTGTCTAAGGGCTGTCCTCAATTCCTCGCCCATGGGCCTCCCAACTTAGTCCCTTCTTTTATCATGCCAGTCAAGAGAGACTCCAGAGGGAGCCTGCAAGACAGAAAAATCTGTTATAATGTAATTGTGGAAGTGACATTTCATCATCTTTGCCCTATTCCATTGGTTAGAAACAAATCACAGGCCTCATCTACACTCAAGGGGAGGGGACTATATGAGAGCAGGGAATTATATCCAAGAGCATAAGTAGCAGGATGCAGGCATTCTGGGCAGTCACCGTCGAGTCTGTCTACCTTATGGAAAACATTAAAGCCATATAGTCATATAACATGAAATGCACACAATGAAAGTAGAAGTTTCCCTCCTTTCCTAATCTCTTGTTCTTCCCAATAGTATCTACTATATATGAGTTTCTTTTGCATCCTTCCTGAAAATAAAATACTTTATATTCCCTGAAATAAAAAATGGCCATTAGTAGATGTTATGGACCGAATTATGTCCTCCCTTCCCAACCCCCCCAGTCAAGTGCATATGTTGAAGTTCTAACACCCAGTATGACTATATTTAGAGATAGGCCTTTAATTAAAGACAAATGAGGTCATAAGGTGGAAGCCTAATCCAATAAGACTGGTGTCGTTTTGAGAAAAGAAGAGACATGTGCACAAATGGCCATGTGAAGACACAGTGAGAAAGTAACAGTCTGTAAGCCAAGGAGAGAAGTCTCACCAGAAGCCAACCTTGATGGCACCTTGATCTTGAAGTTCTAGTTTCCAGAACTGTGAGAAAATAAATTTCTGTTGTTTAAGCCTGCCAGAGTGTGATATTCTGCTATGGCTGCCCTAGCAGTCTAATACAGTAGATTATAGTTTTAATGAACTAGAAAATATATCTGAAGACAATAATTGGAATATGGCAGGGAAAAAGATGAAACATGAAAGAAATGTCCAGAAAGAAGGAGAATAGAGTAAGAACTACTAAGAATATTTCATTGGTGTACCAGAAGGTGAGAAGAAAAAGAAGGTGACAAGAGGAATGTACAAATAAATAATGGTTAAGAACTCTGCAGAACCAATGAAAGTCTGTTAAGAGCTTTGAAGGATTTGGTTTTACAGTACTTGCAAGCTAATAAATTAGTTTCCCACAGTTTTATAGAAGTTGCAGAAGAAGTTTCCTGGGTCAGGGAAAGGTAATTTTATTACCCAGGAGACAGCAGGAATCTTGAGCTCATGTTTGCTTAAGTTCTTTTTGACCCCCAAATCTGACAAGGGTGATACAGAGGGAGGTCTAGAAGGACAGTATGCATAGTGAATTTTGTGACAGCTAAGGAACTCTGAGTTTAGGGAACACAGAATTTTAAAGGGTGATGTTAGCAAAACTGCGCAATGTTTGTCTGGATGGACACATTGTTTTCATTATCTTGGTCAGGAGATAAATTTGTCCTTTGACCTGAAGGAGGACACCCATGTATTCCAAGGCTGTTTTCCTTTTTTTTTTTTTTTTTTTTTTAGATTTTATTTATTTATTTGACAGAGACACAGCGAGAGAGGGAACACAAGCAGGGGGAGTGGGAGAGGGAGAAGGCTTCCCGTCGAGCAAGAAGCCCGATGCGGGGCTCGATCCCAGGACCCCTGGTTCATGACCTGAGCCAAAGGCAGACGCTTAACGACCGAGCCACCCAGGCACACCACCAAGGCTGTTTTCTATGCAGATATCCTTAAAAAGAGAATCTAGAACAAAGCTGCCGATACCTCTTCACAAAATGTACAGAAATGTAACAGAGACTTATGGAGAATTGTCTCCCAACAAAATCATTGCCACTCAGAAAGTCCATTGAATTCCAAACTGGAAGAATTTAAAAAAATTCTCACCCAGACATATATCACAATGGAACCACAGAATATCAAGGGCAAAAAGGAATAACAGAAGCAGCCTGAGGGTAAAGACAGTTCAACTTCCAAAAAATGGCAATAGCAAATAGCGATTTCTCAATAGTCCCAATGAATAGCAAGCAATAATCAACTAAAATGATTTAAGAAAAAATAATGGTGAACTGAGAACTGGATAGTCAGTTCCATTTTTCGAAACACAACAATAGAACTAAGTTTGCTACCAAGAGAACCTCACTAAATAAAATTTGAAAGGATATTATTTAGTCAGAGTAAAAGTGATTCCAACTAGAAGGCCTAAGATACATGAAGATATGATGAGCAAATAGTGTCAAATATAATTATACATCTACACAAATATTGATTCTAAGAAGCAATATATTTTTTTTTCCTGTGGGTTAACACAAGCTAGAACAACTCAGATACACAAAAGTAACAGCATGTAAGTCAGGAAGGTGGTAATAGGAAGTAAAATGCTCAAAAGAAGCGTAAATATGTAACTTTGAGTGATTTTAGAATTTAATAAGTTTAGCAGGCATGTTAAAATTTCTATGAAAATTACTAAAAGATCAGAAATAGACTACAGATCTTACAGAGTAGTAGAAAAAAAATAAATGGATTGTAAATGCTACTATGAACATCCTAATAAGATGTTTGATATAGTAATACTGGTCTTTAAGTTATTGGATGAACTCTGAGGGAAACAAATAGAACAATATTATTTCTCCAGAGACAGAGCATATAAATGCCTTTGCTGAAAGTGCTTTGTCCAAGACTGCTAATGTAACAATAGTTGAAAGAAGATATTTTCTCAGGGTGCCTGGGTGGCTCAGTTGGTTAAGTGTCTGCCTTCAACTCTGGTCATAATCCCAGGGTCCTGGGATCTAGCCCCATGTCCAGCTCCCTGCTCAGCGGGGAGCCTGCTTCTCCCTGTGCCTGCCCCTCCCCCTGCTTGTGCTCTCTCTCTCTCTCAAATAAATAAAACCTTTAAAAAAAGATATTTTCTCTAGATTAGTTTTAGTTTTATTGATTATAAGGGATAACTTTGAAAACTATCAAAATCATTGTTTTTTATACTTTTATGTGTCAGTACATATCTACCATAAGCTTTGTTTCATATTGGGCAAGCTAATTGATCACTTCTGTGAACTATAAGCCAAATTATATAATTTTTCATAGGTTTTCCAATCTATTAATTTACATATTTATTTAAAGCTGCCTAGTTTTTTGGATAGAATCAATTATTTCAATGTCTTGTAGACTCAGCTCCAGATGATACAAACATTTAGGTTTTCCATATCATATAAATTTCAAATATAATTTGAAAAAAATGCCATGTTCTTTCAGTGAAAATCTACCCAAAAAACTATATAAATTAAATATCAAGAAATATAGAAAAGTGTTTTGTAATTTTAACCATTTTGACTTGCTTTATCCTAATGATGATCTGTGATGAAAGCAGAAAAACAAGAAAAATATTTTAATATAGAAAATATTTACATGAGTCTAATGATTCTGATACCATATAGTAATATACTTTTAAAAAGATGATCAACAGAAGTGGAGAGTAAGTCAAACATTCACAATTTCAACTGCAGTATATAAAAATATTTTTTAAATGAATATGTAGCAGTGACATCTAATTAATTCATTTCAAACATTGATAGCATTCCTTATGACAGCCTGTAATTACATCTTTCACATTAGAAATTAGAGACAATGTATGCATTATAAATTAAAAATATAAGAGGACTTTCTTTTTAAACTGGAAAAAAATTATAAATGTAGAAAATGGCCTGAATTAAAAATGTAATAGGCTTATCTCTGTGTCTATTTTAATGTGTTCTTTTCAGTATTTGGCATTATCTGTAATGGTACTCTCCCCAGAGGCTGAATACCTTGACCTTATATTGGTACAGTTGTAAAGATATAACAAGTTAACTTGAAAGAGGTCTAATTATTGACAGAAAGTATTTGCCCTTTATTTTTTGATACACACAGGCATCAGAATATTGCATTAATTACGGAATAGGGATTGCTTCACAGGTTTGATTTACTGGGCAGCAAAAATCTATTCTCTCAAAGATCATTGTAGATGCATGTATTGTATAATTTCATGCAGCTGTATCTCTGACCCATCTCCTGGCTAATCATACGTTGAATGGAAAGCAGACTAAAGTGCTGATGGGGGATCAAGTGGTATCTTCTGGTGATGGGAGAAAATGAGTAGGCACACCAATATGTAATGATACGCCTAGAAGCAATTTTCTACCATTGAAAAGTTGAAACTGATGGACGAAATGTATTCCTTCTGTCCTGATTGGAGGCTCGCTGCAGTTAATAAAGATTTCAGAAACAGAATGAAACTCTGTTCAGTTTCTCTATTTGAGAGTTGTTATGATATTGTAAAGTTTTAAAATGGTTTTAACAGAGAAGAAAATTCTGTCCAGATGATCTCTGAAGGTAGTATTTAGAAAATGTCTTTCAGAGTTCTCTTTAGAGTTTAAGGGATCATTCAAAGTTTTATTTGAACAAGTTTTAAGGATAAACATTTTAATACCCATGGAAAGACACCTATTTCAAATACATAAAACAGAACCCATCAATAATTATCAATTATATTTTCCCTCCTTTATTAATAATATAAAACCCCTAGAAAAACAATGTTTCCTTGTTTGTGTCTTTAAGTTTATACAGAATACAGGAATTAATGATTCAAGATTTAAAATGAAGAAAAGGAAATAGTATGTGTCTGTGTGGTGTCATGAAACAAAAGGAGCCCAGGAGTAGGACAACTTTAAATAACTGGTAACTCTGTCACCATTGAGAAAAATCACAAAACCCATTTGTGCATAAGCTTCTTTATAGAATGCACATACTTAAATGAATGATCTCTTCTAGGATGAAAATAATTTCGTCTTTGAGTCAATGAATTCCAATAAATTTATTTCTCTGTAGCCGAGTTTTTCTGTAATTAAAAAAAAAAAAAGCCAAGGTTTAATTTAGGTAATTTAAGTGAAGTTATATACTTGGTGTTTGTATAATATAGGTTCAGTTTTTTTTCAGGCTTCATTGTTTTTAGTCAAAGTTAGCAAGGTGGAGGGGATTACAAAAATAAAGTCAACATTTCCTGTATATCATCAAGGTTCAATTTTCAAGGTTCTCAATTTCTCATCATGATAGAAAATCAACACTGAGTCCACTCTGGGACTATTAGCTTCATTTTTTTATATTGCAATTATTTAACAGTGTGTATTAACAGATTTAAAACTTTTTATGAACTCATTATATATTATTTAAAAAAAATAAAGCATGTTCTGTAGCTCTTTCACTGAAAAGGCCTAAGAGAAAGTGACCAACCAGCTTGTTGAGAAAGTTCAACAAATACCTCTTGAACCCAGACTGTGGTCTCAAAATGTGATTAAAAAAAAAAAAAAAGCTGGTATTCCTTTGAGAAATAGCTGAGTTCAGATCTGGAAAAAAATGCACAAGATGATCCTGGAGCATTATACCATACAGGAAATCTAGAAAACTATACAAATATCATGATGTGTCAAAAGAATTCAAGAGCCACCATGAAGGGACTCCCGTTGCTCAAATATGGGACAATTTGACCAACAATAATAAAAATAACTGCCCTTGATCGAAAATAACAAATATTTAAAAATCCTAATGTATATCAACTATATGTCATAATGATACTTTATAAAATACCAATTGTTCACTGTTGCAGAATACTAGTAAACCAATTCATTATTTTGAAAATTGGTAAATAAAGTGAAAAAATTAAGCCAGAAAAATAAATAAGATGGAGACTTTTTTTATGGAAAATTTCTAGGTAATAAGAGGGAGTGGTAGGATTAGAATATCAACATTTTGCAGCCTGTAATTAACTTATTGGATTGAAGTATTGATCATCAATCATCGCCTATAAAGAAGTCCACTTCCCCATTCCCAAAATTGTACTGGAGTTTGATCTATATTGAATGTGTATTTTATGGGAAATCTAGAATGTAGAGGAAGATGTTTATACTATGGGAATACAGCGAGCAAAATCCAGATGGAGGAACATTCCACGGGACAAATGACCTAGTTTCCTCAACAAATAAATGGCAAAGGAAACAAAAAAGGTGAAAGAAATATGAGGCATGTCAACCAATCACAAAATGTATACTTTATTTGAATTCTTATTTAAACTGTCAAAAAGAAATATGACATTTATTAGACAATTGAAATTTGACTCACTGATCAAGTATTTAAAGATAATAATCAACTTTTTCTTATAATAATGGTATTATGGCTATGCTTTTATAAACTTTATCATTGAGAAATATAGTGAAATATTTATGGATGAAATGGCATGATGTCTGAGATTTGCTTCATGATATGGAGCTGGGAAATGGATGAGTTCATGAGTCCCATGAAATGATAATTATTGAAACTATATGATAGGAACATGAGAGTTAATTTCATTATGATGTCTACTTTAGTATGTTAAATTTGTCTTTACTAAAAGTTTTTACCCAATGGCCCATTATGTAGGTCAAAGAGCAGCTCCTGACTTAGGTATACATCTACTCGATCTGCTTTTTAATTGCCCTTGGATCATGGCAAATAGCTTAACTTTGTCAAGGTTCATTTTATGAAAAATGTTTCTTCAGTTCTTATGAGGCAAATGAGTAAATCCCTCATCTGGGATTGCACCTATAGGCCATTCCACCCTAAAGTACCCAATCTCATCTGGGATTGTTTTAAATTGTTAGTTCAGATTAGCAGAAGTATCTGTATTCCCCTGGACCTCTAAAGTCATTAAAGGACACTGCATTTTCCACTTGTAACCAATTTAAATTCTTTTTTTTAAAAGATGTATTTATGTATTATGTATTTGAGAGAGCAAGACAGCACCAGCACCCGCTTGAGCGTGGAGGGGCAGAGGGAGAGGGAGAGAGTCGTTAAGCAGACTCCCTGCTGAGCATGGAGCCTGTTGCAGCTGGATCCCAGGACTCTGAGATCATGACCTGAGCCAAAATCAAGAGTCAGCTGCTTAACTGACTGAGCCCCCCCAGGACCTCCTTAGCCAACTTAAATTCTATACTTAAACTTGTTTTCTCAGTTTTGAATTTTTCTTTTTATTATTTAGAGAATTTTATTTTAAGCTTTTTATTATATCTATATTTGTTTGCACCATCGTTTCTCTTGTTCTTTCATTTCATTTCATTAGTATAAAGAGAATTGTGAAAATATTAGAATCTTGGTCTATCAAAAGGCAAGCTTGTTTGTTATTTTAAGTTTTAATACTTACTAAAATTCTGCCACATACCCTGATTTTCATAGTAATATACCTCAAAGTTCATGAGATCTAGATCTCAGAGCATTTCTCTAACATTTAAGATAATCATAATAGTTCAAAAAAAGTCAAGAACTGTACAATTATGTATTTAAAAACAAATATGAATATAGTCATACTTTTTTTTGTCTTTATATATCTACAGATTATAGTATGGAGTTGATTTTTGCTTTTCTTTCCCAGTTTCCTGACTTCCACATCAGATCTTCTCTATCTTGGAAATGAGGTCATCACAGATTCTGGTCAGTTCTTCGTATTCTTTAGTCTTCCGCTAAGTGGTCTCCTCCAGAGAGTGGATGTGCATCTACTCCTTCCTGAGGCTCACCTGGAAACCAAGGCCTCCGCTTGGGCCTGGCCCTCAGCAGGGCAATTTCCTCACTTGGCAGCCTGAGTTTCTATTCTGCGTGGACCTTCAGTGCTTGTTGTCTCTGGCCTTCCTTTTCAATTTTTACTAAATAATTCTCAACACACTTCAAGGATTCTTCATATGGTGCAGTAGCGTTGGAGCACCTTCTTTTGTTTCTCAAGCTTTTTGAATAGGTGAAAGAGATTTTTAAGTGGAGTTCAGGTCTGCAGTAAATTGGCCTTTTTCTTTCAGAATCTTCTGGATTTTGTCTTTGTTAAGTTCCTTCTGTTTCTGAGCCGCCTCCATCAGCTGGTACAGAATCCCCTCAAACCCATCCACCATCTAGCACCAGGTTCTTCGTGTGGAGCTCCTCACACCTGTTCTTCTCCAGCAGGTGCCCGTTGTGCGCCGCTTCCACCGTAGCATCCAGGTCCTTCGGCTGCACTGAGCAGTCTGCATCTGCTCAGACTACTTCTCATGAACTCACCATTCCAAATGATTTGATTGGCTGCATAATCGGGCGTCAAGGCGCCAGAATCAATGAGATCCGTCAGATGTCTGGGGCGCAGATCAAAACTGCGAACCCAGTGGAAGGATCTACTGATAGGCAGGTTACCATCACTGGATCTGCTGCCAGCATTAGCCTGGCTCAGTATCTCATCAATGTCAGGCTTTCCTCGGAGACGGGTGGCGTGGGGAGCAGCTAGAACAATGCAGATTCATCCATAATCCCTTTCTGCTGTTCACCACCACCCATGATCCATCTGTGTAGTTTCTGAACAGTCAGCGATTCCAGGTTTTAAATAGTTTGTAAATTTTCAGTTTCTACACACTTTATCATCCACTCGTGATTTTTTAATTAAAGCGTTTTAATTCCTTTCTCTGTTCAGCTGTTAAGGCTGAGATCCATATTTAGTTTTATAAGCTTCTCCCCCCCCTTTTTTTTTGGCTCATGAATTTTTTTTTTTTGTTTGTCATGGAAATGTAAGAGTGGGATATTAATACATTTCAGTTTAGTTCTGTAATGTCAGGAATTTTTCAAAAAAATTAAAAGATGGACTGGAAAAAAAAAAAAAAAGCATATTCACGATGGGCCCCGTGGGCGGGCAGCAGCGGCCGCCAGAGAACGCGCGGAGAAGGCCCCCGCTCGGAACACCTGCGTTCGCTCGGAGGCAGCCCGGCTCCAGCTGCCGCTCCTCAGGCCGACTTCCTGAGGGAGGCGCCTGCGTCCTGCGCACTGTGTGCGTCAGACGGCGGCTGCGCGGGTTCCGGGAGGCTTGCGTTCCCAGCGGGTGGGACTTGATGTGCACGGACTGTAGCCTCAAGCCCGACTCCTTCAACGAAGTCCCGCACTGCCCCGGACAGTCCACCGCAGCCCTCCTGTGGGTCTCGGGCATGCCAGTCGTTCAGGTCGGAGGCAGGCTGTGACCCCGCGGAGGGCAAGGGGTGCCTGCCCAGTGGCTGGTGGGGGCGAGCCTCCTTGGGGGCCTTTTCCTGCCTTGCCTCCCGGCTCCTCAAAGGAGGTGCGGGGCTCGGTCTCTTACCCAGTTTTCTGAGCAGGAGTGTTCTTTTTGCTCATCGCATATTCAGAGAAGCAAAAATCTAGCCTCGGGTCCATTCCCTGAAGAGTCAGCCATTTGGCCATTGGCCCCTCCAGCCTTCAGAGGCCAGCAGGGGTGGTGTTTTCAGGACCAGAAGCGTCCTCAGGGGAGGCTGGGGCCTCGCCAGGCAGGTCCGCCAGGGCCCCTTCTCCGCCTCCTCCTCCAAGGCGAGTACCAGGAGAGGATGCGCCAGGCCGAGAAGCAGAGACAGTGTGTGAGCTTCCTTCTGGGCTCCGTGCGGGTCCTCCCTTCTGTCTTGAGACGCCGTCCCGCAAGGGTCTCCTAGGAATTCAGAGGTGGGTGTAATGCTTTTCTCTAAGGAATAAGAACTAACATTTTCCTCCAAGGCTGCTGGCTCAGGGGTGCGGGACATTGGTTCTGGAGATGCCTCTTAGTTTTCAAGACTTCCCTGGGTCTGGAGGGAGCTCGAAGGGCGTAGGAATTTCCTAAAATCCTATACATTTTCCTCTAAGCCCTGCTTTAGCTGAATTTGGCAAATTGCAGTAAGTTGTATTTTAATTTTCATTCAGTTAAAATATTTTAAAAGTCGCCTGGGTCTTTTTCTTTGACCTCTGTGTTATTTAGAAGTGTGCTGTTTAATTTCCATATTAGTGGGGATTTTCACCTGTTACTGATTTCTAAATTAACTTCACTGTAGACTGAAAATGTATAATTTCTATTTTTCTAAAATTAAGCTATGTTTTATAGACTGGAATGTGGCCTATTTTGGTGACTATCAATGTGAGCTGGAGAAAACAACTCTGCTGTTAGGAGTATTCTGTATGTCTCAATTATATCAAGTTTATTGCTGTTCAGGTCATGCAAATCCATACTGAACTGATCTGTCAACTGCTGACAGGGATGTTGATGTCTCTGACTATAATCATGAATTTCTGTTTTCAGTTCTATCATTTTTTTCCTCCTGTATTTTGATGTGCTATTAGGTGGGCACACATTTTATACACCTATGTGCATAGGATTTTTATGTTTTGGAGAATTGACCCTTTTATCGTTATGCAGTGTCCTTCTTTAAGTCTGATAATCTCCCTTCTTCTGAATATGCTTTATGTGAAATTCATACAGCTACTCCAGCTTTCTTTGGATTGGTGTTAGCACATTTTCTCTCTTCTTTTTCTTTTCACCTGTATGTGGTCTTTGTATGTAAAGTGTGTTTCTTGTAGGCAGCATATCTTTGGGTTTTATTTTTTTCCTTTTATTCTTAATCCACTTTGACAATTTTTGTTTTTCAATTGATGTTTTAGGACCATTCACATTTAAGATGATTATTGTTATGGTTGGGTTATTAGCTACTATCTTTGTAATCGTTTTCTATTTATTGTACTTGGTCTTTGATACCTCCCTTCCCTCCTTTTTTCTGCCTTCTCTGATTTTAATTGAGCACTTATGTGATTCCGTTTTATCTCCTTTCTTAGCCTATCAATTGTGCTTTTTAAAAATTTTTAGGGGCACCTGGGTCGCTCAGCTTGTTAAACGGCTGCCTTCAGATCAGCTCAGCAGCGAGCCTGCTTCTCCCACTCTGCCGCTCTCTCTCTCAAATAAATAAATAAAATCTTTAAAAAATAAAAACTATTTTTAGTGGTTTCCTAGATTTTACAATATATTTTTAACTAATCTAAGTCCACCTTCAAAAAACACTATACCATGTCAAATGTAGAGCAGGTACACATAATAGAACATTCCTAATTGCTGTTGTTGGTCTTTACTGCATTAATCTGCTTGGATTGCTATAACAAAACAATACAGATTGGGTGCCTTAATGAATAGAAATTTATTTTCTCCCAATTCTGGAGGTTGGAAAGTCCAAGAATAAGGGGCCAGCCAATTCAGTTTCTGGGGAGAGCTTTCTGCCCAGCTTGTATATGACTGCATTCTTGCTTTGTCTTCATATGGCAGGCGAAGAGCCTGAACTCTCTGTCTCTTTTTGTAAGGACGTTAATCCTATAGGATCAGAGACCCATTCCTATGACCTCATTTAACCATAGTTACTTCCTTATAGGCTCCGTCTCCAAAGATAGTCACACTAGGAGTTAGGACTTTAACATATTAATTTTACGGTGATACAGTTCAGTCCATAGCAATATTCATTTCATTTACCCATATAATGTAATCACCCAATACATTACTAGTATTACTTTAAATAAACTTATCTTTTAGATCAATTAAAAATTCAAGAAAATTATTTTACCTTCGTGAAGGGCAAGATAGCTGGCAATGAACTTTCTGTTTCTTGTTAGTCTGAGGAAGACTTCATTTCTTCTTCACTTTTGAAGAGTGATTTCACTGGATATAGAATTCCAGCTTGGCATATTTTTTTTTTCTTTCAACTCTTTAAATATTTTGCCCAGCTCTCTTCTTGCATGTTTTCTAGTGAGAAGTCTACCATAACTTTCATTCCTTGTTTATCTCTTGCTTCTTTCACTATTTCCTTTTTCTGTTTGGTGCTCTGCAATTTAAATATGACATGCCTGGGTGGTTTTTGTTTCTTTGTGTTTATCCTGCTGGTGTTCTCTGAGATTCCATAATATGTGTTTTCGTGACTCCCATTAATTTTAATAGGTGCTCAGCCATTATTTCTGAAAATCTTTTCTTTCCTTTGTCTTTTTCTATTATTCCAATTATAGGTATGTTACAACTTTTGAAATTACCCCATTATTTTTTTTTTTTTTTCTTTTTGCACTTCAGTCTGGGAAGTTTTTTGTTTGCCTGTAGACTTTTTTAAGGCAGTTTTAGGTTCACAGCAAAATTAATGGAAGATACACAGAGTTCCTAAATTCCCTACCCTCACACATACACAACTGTCCCCAAAATCACCATCTCACATGAGGGTGGTATATTTGTTACAGTCAATATACCTACATTGACACATCATTACCTAGAGTCTTTGGTTTATATTATAGTTCACTCTTGATAGTTCAGGAAATTTTATTGGTATACCTTTAAGTTCACTGATCCCTCGGTTGTGTCATCTACTGATGAGCCCATCAAAGAGGGCCTGCTTCATTTCTGTGACTGTGTTTTGATTTCTAGAGTTTACTCTTGATTCTTTGATTCTGTAGTTTCCGTCTTTCTGCTAGTATTACTCATGTATTATTGCATGTTGTCTACTTTTTCTTTAGCACCTTTAACATATTAATCATTGTTATTTTATTAATTAAGTGAGCACCCATGTCATATTCAATTCTGGTTCTGATGATTGCTATGTCTCTTCAGTTGTTTTTTTTTTTTTTCATTTTTGGCAGGCGTTTTAATTTATTGTACATCAGACAGGTTATATTAGGGAATACGAACTGAAATAAGTAGGTTTTCAGTGTGAGAATTTATGTTAATCTGGCTAGGAGTTAGGTTGTGTTTAATGTTTGTTGTAGTGGTAGGTGCCAGAGGCTTCAAATTTCTCTAATGTCCTCCTTTTTATCTCTTTTAACTTTGGGGCTTCTCTATATTGCTACTCAGAGAGTGTATGTGTCGTACAGCCTTTTAGCTATAATCTACTGGAGCAGCCTTAGTATAGTGGTAGAATGTGGGGGGAGGAGGCTTTCTTTCCTTATTTATTTAATTGAAGTATGATTGACATACAATCTTACATTAATTTCAGCTGTACAGCATAGTGATTCCACAAGTTTATGTTATGCTCACCACAATTGTAGCTACCATCTGTCTGCATACAACACTATTACAGTACCATAGACTATATTCCCTATGCTATAACTTTTATCCTCATGATTTATTCATTCTATAACTAGAAGCCTGTATCTCCCACTCCCCTTCACCTATTTTGCCCATTCCCCCATTCTTGTCCCCTTTGGCAACCATCAGTTTGTTCTCTGTATATATGGGTTTATTTCTACTTTTGTTTACTTGTTTATTCATTTTTTTAGATTCCACATATAAGTGAAATCATGTGGTATTTGTTTTTCTCTGTCCGACTTTGCTTAGTATGGTACCCTCTAGGTCTGTCCATGCTGTCACAAGTGGCAAGATCTTATTATTTTTTTTATGGCTGAGTAATATTTCTGTGAGTGTGTGTGTGTGTGTATGTGTGCGTGCATGGACGAGCATTACATCTTTATCCATTCATCTACTGATGGACATTTGGGGAGGGATCACTCTATAATCCAATTAAGTATCAGTCTTTCAGTGGGCCTGTGTCTTAGCCCTTTCCAAGTGTTTCCCTGATTTTAGGGAAATCTTCCCTGATTATAATGTTCCCAATTTATTTCCTTGATATCTTGAACCATGCTAATTATTTTTTCTCCTTAGATAAGATAGTAAGTCTGGAGAGGACTGTAAGTTGGGAGGAATTCCTTTCCCCATTTTGGGTGAGGTTTCAAAATTATGCTCTGACAGAGTAGTATCTCAGGGAGAGTAAGCCTTTGTTATGGAGAATGTTCTGGACATGTTTTACCATGTTACTTTTCCTCCTCCGCTATCATGGCTATAGTGGATCTTTCTTAGATCCTGATCCTAAGAACTTGATGGGGTTCCTGGAAGGAAAGCTCATGAAAATGTGGGGCCCATAATCCTGGGGACACCAAGAGTTTTTTACTTTCGTATTAGTCCACACTCAGTTTGCAGTAATTCATCAAAATGGCCATTTCAGTGTTCCTACCAGCTCATGGCTCTAGCAGCTTCTGCTGCAGGTAAGCATATCCTAGCTGCGATTCTCTGGATTCACCTTTGTCTCTAGATTTAAGAGGGATGGTTTCCCTGAGACCTCAGTCCTCTAATGAATCCAAGAAACATCACTGATTTTCAGTTTGTCCACGTTTTTCTTTATTGGAAGGTTGAGAGTGACCACTTCTAAGCTCTTTATATTTTGGAACTTAAAGTAGAAATCCCACCACACCTCTTTTTCTAAAATTTTAAAGTTGATTTTAAGTAGTTTAAATGTCTAAGCATTGCCATCTCAACTAGTTTTAGTTCAGAATACCTGAGTAGTACCAAGTATGCTACAGCAATAAATTTGAATTAAATATTTTGGGGGCATACTTCTGCTAACATTTGAATGGAATCTTAATAGAAATTCATGCTAAAATGTTCAAGGATATCTGTTGAATGTTTTTAAATCTTCCACGGGTATATAATACATATACAAAAACATTTTTGGCTTAGTGCATTAAACACTTTTTTTTTTTTTGGTATGTGTTGTAACAATTAGCTGTGATTTACTTGAATGCAGATTTATAAATACTTGAGCACATCTCTATTACTGACTTTGCTGAAGTGTTATTACCCTTTTTCTAAAAAGGGCTAAGTAAATGAATTTGGTTTGAAATGCTGATAGTCTAAGGCAACAGAGGTGTTTGAAGTTACTCTGTTACTTTGGAGAGGACATCTGGATGTCCCATTAATACTCTAGGTATTGACCACAAGGGAAAGACAGCTTATTTTCTTTTAATTTTAAAGGTTTTGCTTACATTAAAAATATAAGTTTCATGTTAAAGCAGAAAGTAAATCATTGTGACACTATCACTGAATCTGCAGTAAATTCTATTCATTCTGCTACTGTGCAAGTTGGAGACCTACCAGGATGGGTTAGAGGTGCTGATTCTAAAAATTTCAAAAGTAAATGGGAACCAAAAACAGAATTAGTCACAAACCAATCACAAATACGGAATTATAATAGCATCCCATGATGTTGATTTTTGGATATTTTAACAAATAGATTATATTATATGTGCTGCCGAAGTGAGCACTTAACAAATAGATTTTAGACTATATTAATGATTTGAGAATTATCCATACAGGTACTATAAATAATCTGATGTAAATACATTAAAAAACCTATCTTACCCTCCTCCCGTCTAGAACCCTCAGTTTTTCAGAGTCCATTGGCTCTCATGGTTCATCTCCCCCTCCGATTTGCCCCCCTTCACTCTTCCCTTCCTGCTATCTTTTTTTTTTTTTTTTTTAACATATAATGTGTTATTTGTTTCAGAGGTACAGATCTGTGATTCAACAGTAGCCTGGTGATGGGTATTAAGGAGGGCACGTTCTGCATGGAGCACTGGGTGTTATACGCAAACAATGAATCATGGAACACCTCATCAAAAACTAATGATGTAATGTATGGTAATTAACATAACAATAATAAAAAAATCTTAAAGTATGTGGAATAATTGTATTGTCAAGTGATATTTTTCCTGCTTTTATATATCACCTTGTCTACATTTCAGCTTCATTTCCTTATCACTTTAGTTTAGAGATATGGTAATTCAAATATAATTTTCAAAATTACCCTACTTTGAAATTCTATTTCCTTTTGATAGTATATTATGCTCCGTGTCTGACATGTTTCCAGTATAATTCAGAACCAAAATGACTAGGTTTCCTTAGCCATTTCTAATGACTGATTTCTAATTTGTTCTAAATTAAATTTCTGATTTGTTTATAAAGTTAAATCACATTCAAATACCTTAAGAAAAAATCGTAATGGAAACCTAATTACTATTAAATAATAAGCAATTATTAAATTAATTAAATATTAAATTAGCCATTACACTGACAGAAATTTTATAATTTCTTGGGTTATCTCAGTTTTAGTAATGCCACTGAATTTTTATGGAGACACGTATGTGTTTTGATTTATGACATAGATTGCAGATGATATTTAAGAAAATATTGTTTACTAAGATTAAAAAAAAAAAACACCAAAGGGAAAAGGCACAATAAGTTTTATGTGCTGTAGTAACTAGAAAATTATGACAAGTTGATGCATATATATGGCCTCTTTCTACCTAAAAATTCAAGATGCATAAGCCTCTTTACACAGAGACCAACACTTCATCATTTTCCAGCTTGGCAAGGAGAGTCTCCCCAAAGAAACAAGAAGTGTCTTGTTTGCCCAGTTCTAGAATTATGTTTGACTGGTGCTCTTTCTCAAAGTCACATCTTAATTTGTTTCCTGGGCTTCACTGGAAATTGCTTGATGCATCCTCGCATTCATGTTTGTAATGTTGAAAGTGAATCTTTCCAGAATAAGAAGACTGGAGAGGACTTTAAAAAAGGGCTTAAAAATGAAAATATATGACAAAGATAAAAATTATGGAGGAAAAGAATCTTCAGCAAATTTGAACTCACAACGTCAAAGGACTTGGGAAAGCAGTAATGCAGTGTTACTTATGCTATTCTGTGTTCAGTAGAGGTTTACAGTCAAATCATTTTAGTTCAAGGCAGAGTTTAGTAATGTTTTAATAAATTTAGTAAAAATTTTTATAAAACAGAAGCATAATAGAAGAGGTTATCTGTATCTGAACTTATTATTAACACTCTGTAAGGCAGCTGAGCCCTGACTTCAAAGTTTCATGTAGGCAGAGATAAAGGAGGACATTAGAAGCCAAAAGCACAGTGTGAACAATAGCACATAGCATAAAAATGTGGAAAATATTCTCCGTAATAGAGAATACCTCATTTTGCTTCAGTGGAAGATATATGGTCACTAGAATTTAGAATTGAAGCTTGGATATGGCCAGTTTGTTGAAGACATGGCTTCAGAATTTAGAAACATTATTCTGGAAGCATTTCTGACCTGGGAGTAGTAAAGAGGTAATTACAGTTCTCCAGACAGTAGGGAAATATTTTTTGGCAATATAAATAAAAAACTGGAAGATTATGATATAGTTTAGAGACAGAATTAATATTATTTGGTAACTGGTTAAAAGTTCAGGTGAGAAAAGAGCTGAAGATAACTAGTTTCAAACTTAGATCATTCAGAGCTCTTATACCTTAGCAAAACTGGGGGAAAATGAAGAGCAGATTTTTTTTTCTAAAGATTTTATTTATTTATTTGAGACAGAGAGAGCAGGAGCAGAGGGGCAGGAGCAGAGGGAGAAGCAGACTCCCCGCTGAGCAGGGAGCCTGACACAGGGCTTGATCCCAGGACTCTGAGATCATGACGTGAGCAAAAGGCAGCCACTTAACCAACTGAGCCACCCAGGCGCCCTAAAGAGCAGATTTTAAAGAAGACATTTTTGTTTTGGATATCCTCATTATCAGGTGTTGGTATCTATCAGAGAATTCTTGGATTCATCATGATAGCTTTCCTATATTATAGATGATAAATTAATTTTAAAAGAGACTGGGTTACTAAACAGATATTTAAACTCAAGGATTATGTCTACAACAGCAGTTCTCTTCTATGATACATACTTCTCTTTTTGTAAATAGAAGTGTGGCAGGTAGTATCACAGTAAGGACTAGAGAATGTGCTAAGAAGGGGCCAGACAGGCCAGGGAGCGCCCTCTCACTCTGCTGTTTTTCAGTTCTGTTACCTAGAACATCTTACTCAGCCACAGTTGGTTTGTTTATTTACATGTGAAAATGTGATAACAACAACCATAAGCTTGTTGAAAGGATTACATACAGTAATGTCATAACAATTAAAGTAATACAAAAATAGGAGAAATTTATATAAAACTGGAGAATAAGTGGGTCCTAGCCACAGGCTATAAATATCAAAGATTTTTTGCTAGACTGAATGCATATGACATTAAAGGGTGACATCAACCATTGGCTCCCACTCACTTTCTTTATTTGAAAACAAGATCCTCTTACATCTATTTGACGCAATGGAGATGAAGACAGTATGAAACTATAGGATGGTTTGGGAAATCTATTGTTGGCCTTTTTGCAACTTACTGTATCGGTGGTTTTCAAAATGAACTGCTTTCTACTTGTGTGGTAGTTAAATACTTAAGAAGCTATGGATAATCACACCATATATTCAGATTGAATATGGTCTTACTACATTTGTGTCCTGGAGGCTGGCCCTGGTACATAGAACTCTTTAGGAATAAGGAGAGTCTACATAGAGAAAACAGTTATCCACAGATCTCAGACCCCAACATGGGGATTGGAAGTCCAACCCAAATGCCAATCAAGAGATGAATGGATAAGAAAGATGTGGTATATATACACAATGGGATATTATTCAGCCATTTGTGACAATATGGATGGACCTTGAGCATATTATACCAAGCGAAAGAAGTCAGACAGATAAAGACCAGTGCTGTATGATACCACTTATATGTGGATTCTAAAAAAGTTAGACCTGTAAAAACAGAATAAAATGATGGTTACCAAGGGCTTGGGATGGGGGGAATAAGAGTCATGCTGTTTAAAAGTACAAATTTGTAACAAGCAGTAAATAAGACATAAAGATCTAATGCACAGTATAATGAATATAGACAATACTATCATACTGTAATTATGTAATATGATAAATATAACTACACAGCAATCGGGGCGCCTGGGTGGCTCAGTCGTTAAGCGTCTGCCTTCGGCTCAGGTCATGATCCCAGAGTCCTGGGATTGAGCCCCGCATCGGGCTCCCTGCTCCGCGGGAAGCCTGCTTCTCCCTCTCCCACTCCCCTTGCTTGTGTTCCCTCTCTCGCTGTGTCTCTCTCTGTCAAATAAATAAAATCTGTAAAAAATAAAATAAAATAAAATAAAAATAACTACACAGCAATCATATTACAGTATATAAATGGATCAAAGTAACACATTGTACACCTTAAACTTACAATGTTACATGTCAAATATATTTAAAAAAGGCATAATCCAGATTAAATATAAATCTTATCAAACTATTATCTGATTTAGCAGGTTTTAAATTCCTTGGAAAATGATTTTATAGTCCCTGACTGTAATAAAATTAAGAAAACAAAACAAAAGGAAACAGATATCGACTGGGACAGTCCTTGGCTCAGCTACTTCCCTCTTCCTTTCAAAAGGCTGGGTTATTTAACTGGTTGTATAAACTGACATCACCTCCCAGTATGGCAAGGGAGATATTTTAGGGATAAAAGAGGAAGTAAACTCATCAGACTTAGTGTTTGTTTCTAGGGGTTACTCAGTAATCTTCATCGCCTTACTCTTCTGAAGGATGAGAAATACTTGTGCTATTATAAGAGAATTAGTAATGATCTTTCGAGTCATATATGATATAGTAGTAATACAAATAGCCTTTTGTGTCAGGTAAACCTGGGTATGGATCTCTGATCTGCCACTAATAGGTATTTGACTTTGGGTAAAATATTTAATTCACTAAGCCTCAATTTACCTGTAAAAGAGGAATAATAAAAATAGTATTAAAATAACCTTGTGGGTTGCTCTGTGGAATAAGTAAGATACTCATGTAAGTATATAGCCTGGCACATAATAAACAGTTACTGAATATTAATTCATATATCAAAACTATTACACATGAAAAATTGAATTTATTCCCTATGGGAAGAGCTATCAAAGGGCTTAAAAATTCAGCACAGTTCTCAATCTCTTTTTTTTTTTCTTCTTGTGGTATAGTCTTCCAGTTTTTTATTTGTGTGACAAACTATCTCAAAACTTAATAGCTTAAAACAACATTTTAAAAATTATTCTCTCTCACAGATCTATTGATTGACTACACTCTGCTAGGTGACTATTGGAGTCTCTCAAATGGCTGTAGTCAGATATTGGCTGTGGCTGAGTCTACTGAAGGCTTGACCGGGCTGGATGTCCTGATGACTCACTGACGTGGCTGATGGTTGATGCTGGCTGTTGGGGGGGGAAATCAGACTCTCTGTTTGGCCTACGCATGGCTTCTTCCCATAGCTAGGATTTCTCAGAGAATGACAATTGAGTTCCAAAAGAGAATGTCCCAAGAGTATTTCAAGGAAAGTAAAAAGTAGAAGCTTTCAAGTAAGTTGAGAGTCATGTACAGAATTGACACAGCATTTTTTTTTTTTCCCAGTCATATTCTATTGATAAAGACAGTTGTGAGTCCTGTCTGTATTCAAGGGTTTGGAGAAATACACTCCACCTTTTTGGTAGGGTGAGAAGTTCACGTTGCAAAAGAGCATGTGGAATGGGAAATATCCTTGCAGCCATTTCTGGGAAATGCAGTAAGTTACAGTAGGCTTTCTTACCAAAACAATTTGCATCCCTCCTATAAGCAAAATATACTCACCTCCTCACTTCCCTCACTATAGCATCAACTCCATGAGTGCAGGATCTCACATCTAAACCAGGTCCATGTGCTAATTCCTTTGGAACTGTTTCTCAAGTAGTTCCTCTTGATCTAAAACCTATACAAAATATTAGTTGTACCACTACATACGTGAGTTATCTTTTCTCTATCATCCAATAATAATTTCCTCTCTGTCATTTCAGTCCCATAGTCTTTTTGTGGCCCTTCAAACCTCTGCTCATTGCCTAGTTCCAAAGCCGACGTGTTATACAGTTGACCCTTGAACAATATGGGGGTTCGAGGAGCTGACCCCCTCCTCATGCTGTCAAAAATCCATGTATAAGATTCTACTCCCCCCAAACTTAACTACTAATAGCCTATTGTTGACCAGAAGGCTTACTGATAACATAAACAGCTAATACATAATTTATGTTATATGCATTATATACTATATTCTTACAATAAGCTTTTGAGAAAAATGTTAAAATCATAAGATACAGTACTGTTCTGTATTTATCAATACTTGTAAATTTACATCATCTGTTTACAACAAGATGAGTTGTCTGTCAGTACCTACATCAGTATTTTATGATATAGAACATTGTAGATATTATATGTATTACTAACAGTAGACCTCAAAAATGAAAAAATTATCCTTATATACTAAAATCATACTAATCATACATTAGTATAATGATTTATGTATTGATAATGAAGCAGCAATATGATTGCTTTATTGTATCCCAGCATAATCTATATAATTGCTTTACAGTAGCTTAGCCAAATGAACCATTATAAATTTTTTATGGCATACAGTATTATAGTCATATTCATAATATAATATTGGAAACATATATTTTAAAAAAACACTTCTATGTCTTCCTCATTGTCTGGCACTGGTTTGGAAGCACTCAGCTCTATCAAGTTGTCTTCTGTCATTCCTCTGGTGTAGTGTCTGTTAGCTCTTAAATTTCTCCAAGATCCATATCTTAAAACCTTTCGCCCCCCACCCCACCTTTTTTTTTTTGCCATAGCCACAATCTCTTCCATGATTTTCTTGATTGGCTTTATTGTAAATCTTGTGAATTCATGAACAACTGAATAGTTGTCTCTAGCAGGAATTTATTGTTTCAGGCTTGATGACTTTTAGGGTCATAACAACAATGGTTTCTTTAATGGTGTAATCCTTACAGACTTTCATGATCTCTTTATTGGGATTCCCTTTGATAGTGCTGACGATTCTTTCCATAGAGTACCATGTGTAATGAGCCTTAAAGGTCCTTAAGACCTCCTGATCTAGAGGCTGAATTGAAGCATTGTGTTTGGGGGCAAGTAGACCACTTCAGCACCTTCAATGTTGAACTCATGGGGCTCTGGGTGCATTGTCCAATATCAAAAGAACTTTAAAAGGCAGTTCCTTACTAGCAAGGTACTTCCTGACTTCAGGGACGAAGTATTGATGGACCCAATCCAGGAAAAGGGTACTCATTGTCCAGGCCTTCTTGTTGTACAACCAAAAGACTGGCAACTAGTATTTATCCTTTCCCTTCAGGGCTTGGGGTTAGCAGCTTTATAAATGAAGGTAGTTATAAACCCAGCTGATCATAAACCCAACTGCATTTGCACAAAACAGAGTTAGCTTATTCCTTCTTACCTTAAATCCTGGTACTCATCTCTTTCTTACTAATAAATGGACTTTGTGGCAATTTTTTCAAGAATAGGGCACTTTAGTCTGCATAAAAACCTCTTCAGGCAGGTATCCTTTCTCCTCAATGATCTTCTTAATGGTGTCTGGGGATTTGTGTACTGCCTGTTGGGTTGGCAGAAGCTGCTTCTTTTAAGCTAAACCTCTTTCTAAAATCATCAAACCACCCTTCGCTGGCATTAAATTCTCCAGCTTTAGATCCTTCACCTTCCAAATTTTGCTTTAAGTTGTCATATAAGGACTTTTTTTTTTTTCTCAAATCATATTACAGGGTATAGGTGTGCCTTAACTATAGCAAGCCTGCATCCACATAAGAGCTGCATTTTCAGTGTGAAATAAGAAGGTATTTTGCAAAAAGTGCAAGGTTTTCACACCTGGTGGCATAGCAGCAGCAATGGCATCACAAGTTTCCTTTTCTTTGTTTACAATGGTTCTAATGCTGTATTCATTTATCTTGAAGTGGTGGGCAGCTGCAGACCTCAATCCATGATGCGTGTCCAAGAAAAACTTTTGCTTGTAATATCATGACTTTTCTCTCCTTCTTGTCATTAGCGGTACTTTATATGGGTCCCGTGGTGTTATTCAAGGTTTACTGTATTACACTAAATACAATGAAAAATACAAGGGAACTATGAAAGATCACTTTTTACTTCAGTACACAATACTGGAGAGACAAACTGGCTATGTGGAGACCATTAACATCACACCATATTTTAAGTGGATACTTGCCACACTTGAGCTCATTGCAATAGCAACAGGAGGTAGCTACAAAATTATTACAATAGTACAGTATGTAGTATAGTTCATTTTATACAGTTACGAATACTGCATCTTCACATTTGTTTACATTTCTCTCTACTGGGAATGGCACCATGTGGGGTCTGTGTGTGCACAAGTTTTGATAATTTTTTAACTTTTTATAATAGATTTGTGTGTATTTATGGTAGTAAATTCAAAATAGGCTAGTATCTGCATAGATTTTATGCATTCATGACATACCCAACAGTCTTTTTAATATTTCTAGGCTACATTGCTCATATGTGAATTTTTTCATATTGTCACAAACTCAAAAGTATTTCCAATATCTTTATTGAAAAAAGTCCACCTGTTTGTGGATCCATGCAGTTCAAACCCATGTTGTTTAAGAGTCAACTGTATTTTATGTTTTGTTGTAGCAGTTCTCCACTTCTAGGTACCAGATTCTGTTCTGGCTATATATTGGTGGGTAATAAGCTACCACAAAACATGGTGCTTTTAAACAACAATTTATTATTGTCTCTCACAGCTCTGTGATTTGACTTGACTCCACCAGGTGGTCTCCCTTGGGGGCTTGTACATTATTGGGGTCGGACGTTGAAGTCATTTGAAGTCTTGGTTGGACTTCTCTTCCCAGATGATTCATTTCCATGGTTGGCCGTTGATGTTGTCCGAAAGCTAAGTTGGGCCTGCTAAGTGAAGCATGACCTTTCCATATGACTCTGGCTTTTTACAACATGGCAACTGGGTTCTGAGGAAGAACATCACAAAAATATGCAAGAAGACACAGGACAGGAGCTGCCAGAACTGTTAAAGTCCATGTTTGGAACTGGTATAGTGTCACTTCTGCCACATTCCATTAGTCAAAGCAGTTATAGGACCTACCCAAATTCAAAGTGGTAGAGAAATAGACTTCACATTTTGTTTTGGAGAGTGGCAGGATCATAATGTAGAAGATCATAGACATTGAGAAATTATATTGCAGCTCTTTTTTTAAGATTTTATTTATTTGGGGGCAGGGAGAGAGAGAGAGTCATGGAGGAGGAGCAGAGGAAGAGAGACAAGTAGACTCCCCGCCAAGTGTGGGGCCTGATGCAGGGCTTGATACCAGGACCCTGAGATCATGACCTCAGCTGAAATCGAGTCTGTTGCTTAACTGAATGAGCCACCCAGGTACCCCTATGTTGAAGCTCTTTTTAGAAAATACACTCTCCATCTATGATAAACAGGCCAGAGCTTTTTTTTTAAAGTGGGTTCTGGGGCGCCTGGGTGGCTCAGTTGGTTAAGCGACTGCCTTCGGCTCAGGTCATGATCCTGGAGTCCCAGGATCGAGTCCTGCATCGGCCTCCCTGCTCAGCAGGGAGTCTGCTTCTCCCTCTGACCCTCCTCCCTCTCATGCTCTCTCTCTATCATTCTCTCTCTCTCTCAGTAAATAAATAAAAATCTTAAAAAAAAACCCAAAATAGAGTCATTTTCTTTTTCATTCTGTCTTCTTTTCCTTCTTGCCTTTCTCCCTTGTGTTCACCTTTGTTGCCTCCTCCTTTTCCATCTTGTTTTCACATAGCAGCCTTGCCAAAAGTTTTTGCTACAGTTTAGGAACGACTAGTTGGGAGATTCTAGACTTTGGGGCCAAACTCTGTTTCCTACTCTGTCTCTCTAGATACATTTTCTCAAGTGCTGGAACATCTCATCTCAACGGAATTATGAATTTTGTTAAGTGCATGGCCTAGGGAAAGTAGGTCATTTTATTTGCTTTGGCTTTGAGTACTAGTCTACTACAAATGAGACAAAAGTATTCCATATGTTCTGTCAGTTCACCTGTATCATTATGTACTGCATAGTGGTTTGGGACCAAAGGTCAAATTATAATTAACATATTATTTTGATTTTTTTTACTTCTTGCTGTGTATTCCTTTGTTTGAGTCATCTTGGGAAATATGTGGCAGCCAGAACCAACTCAGGACCCAGGTTAATGTGTGTTTCATGGCCAGAGCCCTGGTGACATGAATATCATATGAATATAATTCACATAACTTATAAAAAAGTTAGTATAAGGCACAAAGAAAAGGAACCAACCTCTGTATTAGGGACAAAATCATGGTCTTTGAAACAGTGTCTCTGTGAGAGATAGGTGAACTTTATAAATCTTCAACTCATATCTTTAATAAAATTCAAAAGGACATTTGATGACATTGAGTAGGTTAAAAGCATAGTGATGGAAAAAAGTATAAGAAAAGTAGAGGACAACATGATTGACTACTTTTGCTTAAAAAGCATACTTGGGGTATAAGATATAGTAGTAGGAAAACCCATTTTGTGAAATAGAGAACAAAGTAAAGAAATGGATGAATCATAAAAACAAAATATAAGACACAGAATAGATCTCAGATACCCAATGTAGTCTCATTTAATTAATCTTTTCACATATTTAGTGAGCATCTATTATTTTATATCAAAGCACTGACCTAATTGCTTGGGACATAACACTTAACATAGTAGGTATTGTCCTTTTTCTGAAAAAGACTAAAATCAAGCAAATGAAACAGAAAATTAGGTAATTATGGTAAAGCATGGTGAATTATCAGGGAAGTGCAGGTTGTCAAGAGAATGTATAATGGATATGTGAGAGTACTCTAGGGTCAGAAAGTCTTAGAGGAAGTGATATTTAAAATGAGATCTAAAATATAAGTAATAGGTAAAGAAGGCAGTTACGTGGAGAGAGAGTTTCAGAGGAAATACTGTATATAATACCCAGTTAGGACCATGTAGAGGACAAAATATGGCACATCAAAGAAATTAAAAAAAAAAATTCTATTGGTTGAAAAGTTGGTCCATTTCTTTCGGCTATGTGATTCATTGGGTTAAGCTGAGTTAGGCCAGACACTTGCGATCTCTGACTCAAGCAAAAACTAAGAACCAGTAGCAAGGTCTACTGTATCTAGAAACCTGCATGTTTTTAATATGACTGTACAAGAATTGAATACATATAGACAGCAGAAAATGCTTACATTTCACAGGACTTACCCACAGCATCCTAGTGGCTTATTGCTACTTGTTATTTTTGACCATAGGTCTCAGGTTCTTAGATCTATAAATTTTCTCTATTACTTTGATTAGAATAAATTCAAAACAAATGCTTTCCAAAATTAACATTGAATTAATTTTAAATTAATCAAAATTTTTCTGTTAGATATCTTTATATCAAAGCCACCCTTTTGATCTGAACTTTTTTTTTTTAAGATTTTATTTATTTGACAGAGCACAAGGAGAGGGACAGAGAGGGAGAAGCAGGTTCCCTGCTGAGCAAGGAGCCCGATGTGGGACTCAATCCCAGGACCCTGGGATCATGACCTGGGCCGAAGGCAGCCGCTTAACAGACTGAGCCACCCAGGCGTCCCTTGATCTGAACTTTGAACAGTATATATATATTTCTTTTTTACTTTGCCAAGTACAGTAATAATAATAACAAATATTTATTGAATTTGACCATTTTAAGCGTCTAACGTGATAAAGTAGTCCTCACAGTAACTCTGTAATGTAGGGGTTTTTGTTTTAACTTTAGTACTTTACAAATGAGAAAACTAAGACAGGGAGCTTGAGTTACTGCTTAAAGTCACCATTGCTAGCATATGCTGGGGATAGGTTTCAAATACATTTAATTTGAATGCAGATCTACATTCTTAGTCATACTAAAAGCCTATCTAATTATAGATACTAATTTTACAGTATTATCATTGCCAGTTTAAGAAATGCAGGAAGAGGAGAAAAATACAATAGGGGAAATTAGTGAAGAAGAAGAAAACAAAAGAACATTTCTCTGAGCTGAAGAAAGAAGTGCATCTACAGCTTGAAGTACTACTCTAACTTACTATAGTGAAATGTGGGTAATTTATGAGGATATATATTAAAAAAAGTATCCTTTAAACATGTAGGCCAATAAAACCCAAATTATAGTTTAAAAAGAAGTAGATTGATAGCACATTTTTTCTGTAACTTTTAAAACTTCATAAATAAATTTACTAAGGCAGTGCTTGTATATTTTAATGTAAATTATAGTGAATTGGGAATTTTGTACACAGAAAATACATTTCTTGTGTGAGACACATACGTCTGAAAAGAGTTTAGAAATTGTACCACTGACATACTCCTAATAAAAATGTCTTGGGAAAAAGAATGCAAACCAATAGGGTGGGAACTAACTACATGAAATTCATTGTCCTTATAGTGGTAGAAGTATTGTGAATAGGAGTAGTTAAAAGCCTGCCAGGTTGGCTGGAGCCAGGAGGGAAGGAGCTGGTATGACAAGAAATAGACCTGGAGGGGTGGGAATGGTAAGTTAGATCAGACAGGATCTTATAAGCCAAGTTAAGTGGTCTTTTTTTTTCCTGAGAATAATGGGATGCCGTTAGAAGATATTAAGCAAAATTAGATTTAAGTTTCAAAATAATCTTTGTTTCCAATGTGGAGAATAGAAGGAAAGGTACTGAATGAATGAGCAGAGATCAGTCAAGATGTTATTAATAATATAGTTTGCTTGGACTACAGTGTTTGTGGTAAAGATAGGTAAAGTGATTTGTGCATGGGTTGAATATGTTTAGTCACTGTATTGAACACAAAATTTAGGTGTCTTCTCAGATTCCTTCCCAACACTGACTCCCTCCAGGACCAGACTACTGACACCACAGTGAACTTGCTCTGAGATATCCTGGTCCTCCTAAATGGCTGCTGACTGTAGCCAGGCCAACTAACCAGCCAAATACCTGGAGTTTCTCAGAGATGCCAGAACTTCTTGGCATAATATTGGTGATTGGAAAATTCAAGAACGTTGGAATGTTAGAATTGATTTATTATTTATGACTTGAGAATCCACTGGCTTTTCTTAGTCGATACTTCCTTACTAAGGCAGTAAAGGATACACTAGTTCAGAGGATGCTAGAATTTTTAAAGTTTGGAAGTAGCTGTCTTCTCCAATCAAGGATTGATGGTGGAGAGGTTGCCATTGATCTGGGATAATATTAATCTGGATAATATTATGAACAAGTAATATTCATAAATGATTTTAGAATGATAAATCCTGTTAGGCTTGCTATTGGCAGTGGCAAGGTGAACTGTGATTACTTGAAGTTGTCTTCAGGGCCAGAGTAGCAATCAAGATGATTAGATCTGTAGAGATTTGTGAAATGGCCAATATAACATGGTATTCTTTTGGCAAGGTGGGAGCTGACTACCTGAAGTTCATTGTGCTAATAGTGGGGAAAGTATTGTGAATGGGAGTCAGGATGGTTGGAGCTAAGAGAGGAGATTTTATTCAATTTATGTAATCAGAAAAACTTAAAAACTGGAAGGGTGCCTGTGTGGCTCAGTCAGTTAAGCGTCTGCCTTCAGCTCGGGTCATGATCTTGGGGTCCTGGGATCATGTCCAGCATTGGGCTCTCTGCTCAGCAGGGAGTCTGCTTCTCCCTCTCACTCAGTCCTTCTGTGCTCTTCCTCTCTCTCAAATAAAATCTTTAAAAACAAAAAACTGGAGAACAGAAGTCTATATCAGCTGCTACAGTGGAGACTATCCTCTCCATAATGGGTTTCAGTATCTATGCTAGTTTACAAACCCATTGTTTATTGATTGAAGGAGAGATTAGATCTTCTTGAGTGACTTTACAACTCCATCAACAGCAATAAATACTACCCTGAACTTTCTCCTAAGGTGTCTGAAGGCATTTACCAGGGCAAGTCCATACTGGAACAAAGGGAGAAGACTTTGTTGTTGTTGTATTTAACATGTCTATTAGATATTGAGTCTGACACTAAGTCCAGATTACCAAAAATGCCATATGGAGACCAAGTGATAAATGGAGTTTTGGCACAAGTTTATTTTATAGTGGTTTCGATAGGACTTCAGACCGACTTTGTCATTATTTGCCTATTTCTCTCTCTCTCTCTCTTTTTTTGAATGAGATAGCTCTACCTAGCATCTAGAAGAAGCCTTACAGTGATACCTTGATCATCAAAATAAGTCATATTATGGCAAGAATGGCCAGGTGGAAAACCTCAAAACCACCGTCCCTCCCCCTGCCAACAGAATAGTAAATTAGAAGCAGTACTACATTTCTGGAAGAATTGCAGATATTGCCATCAAAGACTTAAAAGGTCCAGGGATGGTGGAACCTGTCATTTTCTTATTGTTAGACATAGAGTAGGAAAAACAAGTGTAGACAATGAATCTGATTTTGGGAATAGACTTAAAATTACCAAAAATATTTACCAAATAACTACCACATACAGCCCATATGTTACACAAAGAAATTTCAAACAATTACCAATATATGACTAGACTTCGTCTTAGTGGGAGACTAGAATATCATTGAATGATATTAAGTCTTATAATTCCTAAAAAAATAGATGAACAATAATGCATTTGTTATAAAATATTATTTGTATGCTAATATTTTCTGCAATGTGATGAAATGCTATCCATGACTGCTTTGTTTATTAAAGGAACAGAAACTGTAGAAGTTGGTTTTTTATAAAATGCTTAATTACATTTATATCTGTTCCATAAATATCATTGAACTCATATTGGTTAATAATGTTGCTCACATTTTCTATATCCATACTTATTTTGTTTCCTAAATATTCTATTAATCATCAAGATAGATAAGTTAAAATCTCTAAACATCACTTTGGATTTATCTATTTCTCCATTTATTCTCAGTTTTTACCTCATGTATTCCAAAATTCATTTATTAGGCACATACATATTTATGATTGTTATGTTTTCCTGATGAATTGACACTTTTTCCATTTGGAAGTGTCTTACTTTAGTAATAATACTTTTTAAAAAATCTATTTTAGCTGATATTAATGTAGCCTCTCCAGCTTTCTGTGCTTTCTCTTGTGTATATTTTATTTTTTTTAATTTCAAGAGATAGGTGTCTTTATATTTAAAGTCCATCTCTTATAGATAATGTATATTTAAATCTTGCTGTCTGAAAATCAAGGCCTTTAGATTGGAAAGTTTAGCACATTAATATATATTTTTTAAGATTTTATTTATTTATTTGACAGAGAGACACAGCGAGAGAAGGAACACAAGCAGGGGGAGTTGGGAGAGGGAGAAGCAGGCTTCCCGTGGAGCGGGGAGCCCGATGTGGGGCTCGATCCTAGGACCCTGGGATCATGACCTGAGCCAAAGGCAGATGCTTAATGACTGAGCCACCCAGGCACCCCAGCACATTAATATTTTAATAGTTTTTTGTTATGTTTGCATTTATATCTGCCAATCGACTAATTACTTTCTATTTGTCATATCATTTTTGAGTTTTTATTTTTTATTCCTGTATATTTTTTATTTCTTTATTTGTTTGGACTGATTGTTTTTCAGTATTCCATTTCAGTTTCTCTACTGGCTTTATTATTATTATTTTTTAAAGATTTATTTGAGAGAGAGAGAGAGTGTGCACATGAGCAAGAGAAGCAGAGAAAATCTCAAGCAAACTCCATGCTGAGTGCAGAGCCCATGGGGGAGGGGGGGTGCTCGATCTCACGACCCTGAGATCATGACCTGAGCTGAAACCAAGAGTTGGATACTTAACCAACTGTACCACTCAAGTGCCCCTCTACTGGCTTTAAAGCTACATTTCTTTGAATTTGTTTTTGAGTAATTGCTCTAGGCAAGATTACAATATGCGTCCTTAACTTATTACAGTCTTCTTAGAGACCTTGAACATAAATATTTGTAATTTCATGTGTGAAGCCTAAATTTATGGTAATTCCAGCATCCTGCTTATCCTAAGATTTGTTCCTATTGAAACTTTTTCTTACAATGCAGTTTCGTCTCTCACACCCTCAAGAAAATGTTCATTAATAGCAACAACAAAATAAGAAACTGAGAGTAAAATAGGAAAATCATATACATTTTCTAAAAGTTAGCCCAAAGTTCCCAGCCCAAATAGCTTTAAAGGCAATTTTCATTAATCTTTAAAGTACAAATAATTCCTAAAGTAATCCAGTTCTTCCAGAATACAGGGAATTGTCGACACTTTATAATTCTAGCAGTCTATTTATGATTGACACAATTAAGCAAACAAAACTTTTAGTGTCCTTGGATTAGAAAATTAGTCATATATCCGTATCACAACAAATAATCTCTAGCAGCCACCATCACAATTAATGATAAAACTTGATGGTCAAGTTGTTCTAGAATAATTCAGTGGTGCTTGCTATCATTATTTTTATTTACTGTTATTCATAGTATCCTATCTAATATAAAAATAAGAGAAATATTTCAAAAATTAAAATAGTATCAGAAAAGTGACAATAAAATCCTCATTATTTTTATAATCCTTCAATCATGACTATCTTCTGGATAAATCCAACAAATGAACTGAAACATTGTTACCCCAAATTAAAGTTCAAAAAGATCATAACTTAGATATACTTTGTATAATAGAGTGAATTAACCAAAGGTTTCTTACCTCACATCTGTCATAAAAATATGATATATATTAAAAAAAATTAGGTTTGTAGAAGACTGTATCTGCCAATATTTATCAAACCTTATATTTGAAATGCCTTTTTCTTCTACAGAATTCAAGGCAGAAACCATAGAGGAAAATAATTATGTAGTTGATAACAAAACAATGAAATATCTACAAAAGAAAACAAAAAGCATCATTGCCAAGAAAAGTTTGGAGCCATTTAAATGAAGGTGCTAGGGCAATCTGTGCCAATCTATAGCTGTGAAGAAAAGGGGAACATTTTCTTTTCTTTTTTTTTTTTTTTAAGATTTTATTTATTTATGTGAGAGAGAATGAGAGACAGAGAGCATGAGAGGGAGGAGGGTCACAGGGAGAAGCAGACTCCCCGCCGAGCAGGGAGCCCGATGTGGGACTCGATCCCGGGACTCCAGGATCATGACCTGAGCCGAAGGCAGTCGCTTAACCAACTGAGCCACCCAGGCGCCCAAGGGGAACATTTTCTGAATGGACCTGTGAATTTATGTGCAAGGAGAACAGAATAAACAAGAGCAGCCAGCTATAGAGACAAAGGAGATGCCGTCCAAAAACTGAGGGAAGAAACAGCATCACAGAACTCAAGGGATTAGAGTTTCAGTGGGAAAATGTGTTCAAATGATTTGAAGGTTGAAGGAAACTTCAAGAAAAAAAAATTAAGAATTTATTGTTGAGAGGTCATTGATGACATGTCATTAAATGGTTTATTTGGAGATACTTAAATTTAAAATAGATTACTTGTATCAATCAACCAAACTAAACATATTGTCAAATTTTATGGCATTTTAAATTCAAAGAAAATTATTTAAATTACTGTACTGTAACTTTTAAATGAGAGAATGTATTCATGGTACTAGTGACTAACACAGTGTTTAGCAAAGATTAGGTATTCAATAAATTAGAGCTGCTGGTATTATTTTTATTACATTTTACTGATCATAAATTGGAAATTGCTAAGAGTTATATTTAGTTTAATAAAAATAGCTATTTCCAAAACTTTACAAACACCTCTGCTAACATACAGACTCATAATACTTTTGCAACTTGGATATCAGCTTCTTCGTTTTTTGAGAATAAAGTATATTTGCAAGTTTTACCAGATTTGCAAATTCTAGTTAAAGTCCTAGTTTAGGAACATGACTCTATACATCACTTATCTATCTGCCTTTTCAAATCACACCCATAAATATGTAATACTGTTATTATATTTATGTAGAAAAATATCCTGAATATTATTATTTTGAGAAATAATTATGTTTAAAGCTCTGAGCTTTTCCTTTTTACTAAGTTTGTTGTATTGCAAACCCAAATATAATTCCTGCTATTCTTAGAAGATATTTAAATAGTCAACAATATATTTCATGTATCTTAATTGAAGTGAGATTTTTATCATATTTTTAATGAAGTAGGTCTCATATTTATTTTAGGAAAATAAAATAAAGATGATGGTTTCTATATTATACACACAAATGTAACAATAAATATTCCAAAGTTATTTTTTTAGTGATAAATCAATGAAAAAAAGAGGTTGATTTTGGCCAAAGTAACTAGATGATCTCTTTAATATTTATCCAAGTGATATTTTTTGTCCCATGACCTAGGCACAATCATCATTTTATGAAGTAATTTGCATTTTATCTCACATAGGAATGTATGCATTTTCATATTTCATGTTTCATATTTCTATATTACATTTTCCATATTTTATATTTTCTATGTTGTTTCTGGAGCAAGATATTTCGAACTACTTATCTCGGTGTTATAGTCATTCTAGTGTCTTAACATCGATTGCTTATACACAAGATGAAAGAGGTTATTTTCAGGGTGTCATTGTTTTAGTGGCCTTGTTTAAACTGCTCAGCAAAAAAGACCAATCTGAGTGTCTGTTTACTGCATTATAAATTGCCCGTGTCTTGTATATTGGCATTAGGGACAGACTGAAAAATGGATACTCTACGGTGGAACTTCTTAAAACCGTAAATTTCTGAGGTCCTTAAACATCACATACCCTAGAGAGATATGTTTTGCCTTGGAATGTAATTTAAGGACTCTGTTCATAATATTGTAGGAATTCTTCTGCCAAACACTTGCATGAGAAAGAAGAAAATCCTTTATAGTCTTTATGAAATTCAGATGGGAAAATTGAAGCTAAATTTGAGAAACAAATGATATAGTTAACCTTTAAACAACAACAAAGAAACATAATGTAAAATGCATTTTTTTTTACAAAAATTGATTGTCAGCAAAATATCAAAGCTTATTCTTTACTCCTGATTATAAAATTTGACAAAAACTGCATTGTACAGAGGGGTAAGATTATTATTTATTTTGGTACACTGATATATATCTTTGGCATGTTTTGTATTTTTGTATCTCTGGCAGTTGATTATCTTCCTTTCAGAAGGGCAAGGAAAGGGGGCGCCTGGGTGGCTCAGTTGGTTGAACACCTGACCCTTGGTTTCAGCTCAGATCATGATCTCGTGGGTAGGAGATTGAGCCATGTCAGGCTCTGTGCTTAGTGGGGAGTCGGCTTGAAGATTTTCTCCCTCCGCCACTACCCCCACTCGCACGCACACACTCTCTCTCTGTAAAATAAATAAGTCTTAAAAAAAAAAAAAGAACAAGGAAAAAATATTCCATTGAAGTTTACTAAATGTTGACTCCTCTGGGGAAGAGGTAGTGTTTAGCGATTCAATTGAATATGTTGAAGTTAGCCTTAAGAGAGTTATGAATAAATTATTGATTTGAAAATTGTGAAAAATTCATTTTATAATTATAATTTACATAAGCCATATGCAAAGTTTTATTTTTGCTGAAAATCTTCATATATCTAGCATTAATTTTATGCAACCTTCTATTATTGATGATAAGGAACATAGTTGTACTCTAAAACATTTATTTCTATTATTTTATTTGCTTTTCCCTGATTCCTACAAGATAGTTTAGAGAAACTATATTATTGTTCCAATTTTACATTGGGAAACTGAGCCAAGTACTGTCAAGTAACAGACTCAAGCTCATTAAACTCTATTGCTATAATTCTGTATTGGTTATGTAACTGAGACTGGAAGCTCTCTTATTTACCCACAGGGTAAATAAGTAATATATGTTTATTTTTAAATGATGGTGAGCTGCTCCCACAGCAAAATCCACATCCTGTGTATGTTTGCTAATTGTGCTATTTTGTTGGACCCTAATGTTTCTGAGTCCCCTTAGCATACACTAAAATGATTAAGAAAATAAAATGTTTTAATGGTAAAACAATCCTTATTTCTATTTGCTCACTGATGTGGAACTGTAACTTCTGCCCTAGAGATAATGACAACAACATTATGTTAAGGATTATTAAGTATGGAAATTTTTCAAAAGAAAGAGATTAAGAAATCTCCCTTGTCTAAATCTCTTATATAAAACACATCTGTTGTTTTGCTGCCCAGCATCTGTTTAGCTTTCTGAAAACAGAACTCTTGACTTTTTGTGTGGGAAATTATCCTTCCATTTGATCTAGTGAGAGCGTTTGTCCAAACCTTGTCTCAGCTAAGGGAATGAAACTCAAGCTGGGCCAAGCTGACTTTCTTCTCTGGGAATTTGAACTTTGAGCAAACTGAATGTAAAAAGACTGAGCAAGATTGGAACTTACTCATCTACACTAATTCTTGGTACCTTGGAGAGACTCACATTGGTTTTCATTACCTACTGAATTACCCTTGGTTTCCTTCTGACCTAAAGCATTCCCTTTAGATTTTTTAGCTGACCCCTCTCTAATTAACTTAGCCTTTATCAGTTTAAGTTGCTTGAGTGAAAGGAATAGTGTCTGGCAATGTTAAGCTGCTAAGCCTTTTTACTTTTCTCCCCATAAATCATGCTTCTTGGTGTCATTTTATCATCATAACACTGGAGGAGGAATAGGAGTATGGAAGATAAGATGTTAAGGAAGTCTGGGGGGGAAAAAAAAAGATTAAGTAGAAAATCTACTCTTTTGGTCCCTGATAAATTTTAAGAACAGCATGGAGGGAAAGTTGCAGGTGTTGAGATAAATATTCCTTCCTCTTCCTTATCAGGACTGAAGTTACTGAAGGAGAGAGTATTTAAAAGAATTAGTGGGAAAGGTCAAAGAAATAAGGGTTTTTTTATTCCCCAGCAATCTGTTTTGGACTTTGAAATCTGACTGAACTAAGACAAGATGGGATAAGTACACCTGACTATTACCTGTGCTGTAGAGTGTTTAGCCACCATGAATACCTTCTTTTAGCTTCTTTGGGTTACCCCTGAACTTTGTTGTTCTAGCCAGACACAAAAATTATGATGTAGTTGCCTCATGTGCAGTGTAGCAACGATGTGATTCTGTAATCAGCAGCACAGGGGCATCAACTGGTAGAGTTTGAATAAAGTCACAGACAAATTTCAGAGGATATGATGCACCAGCAATAGTTGAAGTGGGGCAAAGTCAACAGGTACGGGACCTGTGGAGCTAATCTAGTGGAGAGCAAACTATTCTCAAATGGAAAAAAGTGAATAGTGTGTAGGTGGAGAGTAAATGCTAATGCTGCCAGGGTCAGAAAAAGTCATATTCAGCAGAAACTGATCTTTGCCAACCATTTAGCAGAAGAGCCAGAAGACAGTGGAGATCTGAGACTCTATCCTTTTCAGGGACCTCAAGAGCATAGTAATATTTCCTATGGCCCCACATAACATCTTAGGTTGGATAAAAGAGAGGAAGCAGAACATAGAAAGATGAATGCTTTAACAATTTCAAATGAGGCTGTAATACCATAAATTGGCTATTCTAACACCGGTTCTTCTTTTTTAAATCTGTCAGTTATACTAGTTGCAAAGCAACAGAATAACTGACCAAAGTGACTTAGACAACAGGGACTTATTTTTAATCTTACATAACAAGAATTCCAGAGGTGGACAGTCCCGGATAGCACAGAGATCAGGATTGTAAATTTGAGTCCAAATTCCTTCCATTGTTCTGATCTGCTATTTTTAGTATGCCAGATATAAAATCGCAAGATATACTAAAAGCAGGGGGAAAATAGTTTGAAGGAACAGAGCAATCATTAGAACCAGACATGACAGGGATGTTGGCATTATCAGGCCAGGAATTTGAAACAACTATGATTAAGATGCTAAGGGCTCTAATGATAAAGGAGGGCTCTAATGATAAAACAGGAAGAGGATGTTGATGAGCAGGTGGAAAAAACAAGCTTTCTTATATGCCTTTCCCTTCTTATTCAGAGAAATTTATTTCTGAAAATCCTCAAGCAGACTTCCAGTTTCTGGATATTTGGAAATCAACAGTCCATCCTAACAACAATAAAAAGCTGAACCGAATAAAATATCAACAACTCCTCTTAGATCTATAAGGGAAATGAGGTCACAGGACAAATTGCTGCTTTCCAAATTGGAGAGACTGACAGGCTAATACAGAGAATCACAACTTTTTGAAGTAGAAACCCACTAGCTAAAACTCACACAGCAACCAGTGCCAGAATAGGGAAACCTGAACTATAGTTGAATTTCTTCTGGCTGAGTGTGGAAGACAGGGGGGTAAAAACTGCAAGGTGACCCAATAATCAGGGGGACTTCACTCTTTTGTGATTTTTTGTCTCTTAAGCTCTGCAAAATTCTCACAGGGAATATCAGAGAAGGAACTCCAGCTAACTCTGGCCTTCAAGCCCATTCTAGCCATCCTGTCATGCCTAAGTGGGGGGATAACTAGGAAGCACATGTGAAGTTTATAGTCCAGAGCATAGGCTCATATCATGAGTAGAGTACTATAATCATAGGACTCTAGAACACTTCCTTTTCCCACACCTTACCACCACATTACTATAGGCCTATTTGCAATAGTACCCAGTACCTTTTATCCAGTACGTCATATCTAGCTATCAAGAAAAAAAAATCGCAAGATATACTAAAAGCAGGGGGAAAATAGTTTGAAGGAACAGAGCAATCATTAGAACCAGACATGACAGGGATGTTGGCATTATCAGGCCAGGAATTTGAAACAACTATGATTAAGATGCTAAGGGCTCTAATGATAAAGGAGACAAAAGGGAAGAATAGATGGGCAATGTAAGCAGGAAACTTGAAATTCTAAGAAAGAACCAAAACATTGAATTTTTTTTCACAGAAAGGAAGAATGCCTTTGATTATTTGATTATCGTCGAATGCCTTTGACATGATTGAGGAAAGAGTCTGAGTTTGAGGTTATCTCAATGGAAGTCTGCAAAGCTGAAAAGCAAACAGGAAAGAGACTTTGAAAAACAGAACAGAATATCCAAGATGGTGGGAGAGCTACAAAAGACATATACATAATGGAATTGGTATAATTGCATAATTTATACATAATTCTATATAGAAAATTTAAAAGAATCACCAAAAAACTCCTGGAACTAAGAAGTGATCATAGCAAAATTGTAGCTCATAAGGTTAATACAAAAGTCACTTTCCTTTATACCAACAGTGAACAAGTGGAATTTGAAATTAAAAACATAATACCACTTACCTTAGCACCCTCTGAAATTAAACTTTTAGGTGTAAATCTAACAAAAGATATGCAAGATGTATGTGAGGAAAGCTACAAAACTCAGATGAGTGAAATCAATAAAGAACTAAATAAATGGAGAGATAGTCAATGTTCATGGATAAGAAGACTCAATACTATCAAGATACCAGTTTTCCACAGCTTGACCTATAGTTTCAATGCAGTCCCACTGGAAATTCCAGCAAGTTATTTTGCGGATATTGAAAAACTGATTCTGAAAAATAAATGAAGAGGCAAAAGGCCCAGAATGGCAAGCACAATATTGAAGGGGAAGAAGAAAGTCAGGAGACTGACAGTACCTGATGTCAGGACTTACTATAAAGTACAGTAATCGAGACAGTGTGATATTGATAAAAGAATATACAGATAGCTCAAATAGATCATTGTGACAGAATAAAGAGCCCAGAAATAGACCCACATAAATACAGTCTGTTGATCTTTGGCAGAGGAGCAAAGGCAGTGCAATGGGGGCAGAGATAGTCTTTCAACAGGTGGTACTAGAACAATTGGACATCCATGTGCAAAAAACCAAAACTAAATACAGACCTTATACCCTAATTAAAAATTAACTTGAAATTGGTGATCATAGAATTAAATGTAAAATGCAAAAATATAAAACTCCTACAAGAAAACATAGAATAAAACCTACATGAGTTTGGGGATGGTGATGACTTCTTAGAAACAACACCAAAGTCATGATCTATGAAAGAAATAATTGATTACCAGGACTTTACTAAAATTAAAAACTTCTGCTCTGTGAAAGACAAAGTCAAAAAATGAGGCAAGCTACAGACTGAAAAAATATTTGCAAAAAAAACACATAAAATACAGATAAAAGATTTATCTAGAATATACAAGACTCTGAAACTCAATAATAAAATAACCTGATTGAAAAATGAGTCAAAGACTAACAGACATTGCACCAAGGAAGACATACAGATATAAGCATGTGAAAAGATGTCCCATGTCGTATATCATAAGGGAAATAACAGTTAAAACAATGAGATAGTTATTGGAATAGCCAAAATCCAGAACACTGACAACACCAAATGCCAGCAAGGATGTGGGGCAAAAGGAACTCTTATTCATTGATGATGGGAATACAAAATGGTACAGCCATTTAGGAAGATAGTTTGGCAGTTTCTTTCAAAATTAAACATACTTTTACCATATAATCCATCAATAATGGTCCTTGGTATTTACTGAAAGAATTTGAAAACTTACATCCATGAAAAAACCTGCACAGGGATGTTTATGGTAGCTTTATCCACATTTGCTGAAACATGGAAGTAACCAAGTGAGATGTCCTTCAGTAAGTAAATAGATAAATAAACTGGTACAGCCAATTGACTGTTATTCAGCATTAAAAAGAAATGAGCTAACCGGGAGGGGAAGAATGAAGCGGGGGAAATCGGAGGGGTAGACGAACCATGAGAGACGATAGACTCAGAAAAACAAACTGAGGGTTCTAGAGGGGAGGGGGGTGGGAGGATGGGTTAGCCTGGTGGTGGGTATTGAGGAGGGCACATTCTGCATGGAGCCCTGGGTGTTGTGCACAAATAATGAATCATGGAACACTTCATCTAAAACTAATGATGTAATGTATGGGGATTAACATAAGACTAAAATTAAAAAAAAAAAAAAAGAGCTACCAAGCCATGAAAAGGAATGGAAGAACCTTAAATGCGTATTACCATGTGAAGAAGCCAGTCTGAAAAGGCTATATACTGTATGATTCCAACTATATGACATTCTCAAAAAGGCAAAATTATAGAAACAATAAAATGATTAGTGGTCGCCAGGAGTTGGGGGGCAGGAAGAGATGAATAGAATTTTTAGGGCAATGAAACTTGTATGATACTATAATGGTGCATTCTTGTCATTATACATTTGTCCTAACCATGGAATATACAACACCAGAGTGAATCTAATGTAAACTATGGACTCTGCATGATAATTATGGGTCAGTGCAGGTTCATTGATTGTAACAAATGTCCCACTCTGGTGAGAGATGATAATAAGGAAGCTGTGAGGAGCTAGGAGGAACAAGGGGTATATATGAGAATTCTTTGTGCCTTTCATTCAATTTTTCTGTGATCCTAAAAACTTATCTGAAAACAAAGTCTATTTTTAGAAATAGTCCCCAAATAGACTTCCTCTTATGTCATATTGTCTGCTCCAAGTTGTAAATGTGATGAGAAAAAATCTAGAATTTTCTTTTTAAGTTTTATTTAAATTCAGTTAGTTAACATACAGTGTAATATTAGTTTCAAGTGTACAATATAGTGTTTCAACACTTCCATACATCACCTGGTACTCATCACATCAAGTGCACTCCTGAATCCCCATCACATATTTAACTCATCCCCCCACCCACCTCCCCTCTGGTAATCATTGGTAACTATCTCTATAGTTAAGAGTCTGTTTTTTGGTGTGCCTCTCTTTCTCTCTCCCTCTCTCTCTTTTCTTTTTGCTCATTTGCTTTGTGTCTTAAATTCTACATGAGTGAAATCATAAGGTATTTGTTTTTTCTGACTGACTTATTTTGCGTGGCATAGTACTTTCTAGTTCTATCCATGTCACTGCAAATGTCAAGATTTCATTCTCTTTTATACTGAGTAATATTACATTGTGTGTGTGTGTGTGTGTGTATATATATACCATCTCTCTCTCTCTTTTTTTTAATATCACTCTTTATCCATTCATTAGTCGATCAACACTTGGGCTTTTTCCATAGTTTGGATATTGTAGATAATGCTGCTGTAAACATCGGGGTGCATGTTTCCCTTCAAATGTGTATTTTTGTATCCTTTGGGTAAATACCTAGTATGTAATTGCTGGATCATAGGGTAATTCTATTTTTAACTTTTTGAGAAACCTCCATACTCTTTTCCAGAGGGACTGTTCCAGTTTGCATTCCCCAAAACAGTGCAAGAGGGTTCCCCTTTCTCCACATCCTCACCAACACCTGTTTTTTGTGTTGTTGATTTTAGCCATTCTGACAGGAGTGAGGTGATCTCTCATTGTAGTTTTGATTTGCATTTCCCTGATATACGTAATGTTGGGCATCTTTTCATGTGTCTGTTGGCCATCTGTATGTCTTCTTTAGAAAAATGTCTACTAATGTCCTCTGCCCATTTTTAAATTGGATTGTTTTTTGGGTATTAAGTTTTATAAGTTCTTGGTATATTTTGGATATGAACCCTTTGTCATTTGCAAATATCTTTTCCCACTCTGGTTGCCTTTTAGTTTTTTTTTTTTTTTAAGATTTTATTTATTTGAGAGATGCAGAGAGACAGTGTGTGAGAGCAGAGGGGGAGGGGCACAGGGAGAGGGAGAAGCAGGCTCCCTGCTGAGCAGGGATCATGGGACCCTGGGATCATGACCTGAGCTGAAGGCAGACACGCTAACTGACTGAGCCACCCAGGGACCCCAGTTTTATTGTTTAATTTGCTGTGCATAAGATTTTTATTTTGATGAAGTCCCAATAATTTATTTGTGCTTTTGTTTCCCTTGCCTCAGGAGACATATCTAGAAAGAAGTTGATACAGCCAAAGTCAAAGAAGTTACTGCCTTTGTTCTGTCTAGGATTTTTATGGTTTCAAATCTCACATTTACGTCCTTAGTCCATTTTGAATTTATTTTTGTGTATGGTTAAGAAAATGGTCCATTTTCATTCTTTTGCAGCATGTTGCTGTCCAGTTTTCCCAACGCAATTTGTTGAGGAGACTGTCTTTTTCCCATTGAATATTTTTTTCCTGATTGGTCAAAGATTAATTGACCATATAATTTTGGGCTCATTTCTGGGTTTTCTTTTCTGCTCCATTGATCTATGTGTCTATTTTTGTGCCAGTACCATACTGTTCTGATTACTACAGCTTTGTAATATAATTTGAAATCCAGAATTATGATGCATCCAGCTTTGTTTTTCTTTTTCAAGGTTGCTTTGTCTATTCAAGGTCTTTTGTGGTTCCATACAAATTTTAGGATTGTTTGAGGAACATCTAGAATTTTCAGCCTCTATAATGGGAAGAGGCTCTGCTACTATGGAAGTTTATCTGCCCTAGTCATGTTGTCATAAAATCCATCCTGCTATATTTCTTCCATCAAATCAGATGATCAGTACTTTTAGTAAGTCTGGGAGGTAATATTTTATTGTGAAAAAAGCCTAAAATTTTAGTCAGAAGTCAGTAGATCAGTTCCTTTCTCTTTAACATACAAGTCATGTGACATTGTATAAGTCAGATAAGTTCTTTAAATCACATGCATTTATGATACTTGAAAGAATGCTTGTAACTGCTTTTATGTTGAAAGTGTTATATTGGTATTACCTATTATTATTATATTTACTTTGTTTTTATTCAGTAATGTTTGCTGAACAGATGCTATTTGCCAGATGCTATTCTAGGTTCTAGAGATACAACAGTGATAAAACAATGCCACTGCTTGCATGGATTTTACTTTTTCAGGTGGGAGTGGTTATGGCAGAAGATAGGCAATAATAATTAACATATCACCTGTTACTAAATTATAAGTTTTATGAGAGCACAGAATTTTGTCTGATTTGCTCATTCATTAGAACATCATCTGACACATAGTAGGCGCTTAATACATGATTGGCGGTAATACATAATTGTCATGAAAATATAGTATGATAAGATGATAGAATGACAAGTAGGTGGTACTTAATCTAAGGTGGTTGATTGTGCCTCACCTCTTGGGTGAAATAGCATTTCAGCAAAGATTTGAATGCACTGAGGATATCTGGGAAAACATTCCAGGAGAGGCACTAGCATGTGCAAATTCTCAAGCAAGGAATTCTATTTAGCACCTTTGAGGAACAGCAAGAAACCCAGTGTGACTGGAAAAAGGGAGAGAGTGGTAGAAGTTGAAATCAGAAAGACAAGTAGAGACCATATTAGGTAGGGCTTTGTGAGTCATAGGAAAGACTTGAATTTTATTAAATGTGATGGAGGAAATGAGTAGCCACAACTGGAGATATATCATGATCTAATACATATTTTAAAAATGTTATTTTGGGGGTGCCTGGGTGGTGCAGTAGGTTAAGCATTGACTCTTAGTTTCAGCCCAGGTCATGATCTCAAGGTCTTGAGATTGAACCCCACGTTGGGCTCTGTGCTGAGTGCAGAGTCTGCTGGAGAGTCTCTCTCTCTCTCCTGCTCCTTCTGACCCTCCCGCTCATGCTCTATCTCTCTAAAATAAACAAGTCTTTAAAAAAATATGTATTTAGGGCGCCTGGGTGGCTCGGTCAGTTAAGCGGCTGCCTTCAGCTCAGGTCATGATCCCAGGGTCCTGGGATCGAGGCCTGCATCGGGCTCCCTGCTCGGCGGAGAGCATGCTTCTCCCTCTCCCTCTGTCTGCCGCTCTGCCTACTTGTGCTATCTCTGTTAAATAAATAAATAAAAATCTTAGAAAAAAAAATATAGGGGCGCCTGGGTGACTCAGTCGTTAGGCTTTTGCCTTTGGCTCAGGTCATGATCCCAGATCGGGCCCCGCATTGGGCTCCCTGCTCGGCGGGAAGTCTGCTTCTCACTCTGCCACTCCCCCTGCTTGTGTTTCCTCTCTTGCTGTCTCTCTCTCTGTCAAATAAATAAAATCTTAAAAAAATATATATATTTATATATATATAATTTTGATCTCCTAAACAAATCTGTAGATAGACAAGAATCAAGTAAAACAATTATTATGCTATGATTGTCATTATTATCACACTATTAACTTTTTTGTCCTCCTTACTGAGAAATACTATTCTTTAAAAATGTCTTCACCCAAATATTTTATATATTAAAACTATGAGGAAAGCAAATACATTAAAATTCAGATCTGGAAAAGAACCAAATATAATTTCTAAAAATAATTTTAAAAAACACTATTGCAGAAGCAGCCCAATAGATGCTGAAGAGATGAATGGATAAAGATGATGTGGCATATATATACAATGGAATATTATTCAGCCATAAAAGAATGAAATCTTATCATTTTCAATGACATGGATGGAGCTAGAATGTATTATGCTAAGTGAAATAAGTCAGTCAGAGAAAGACAAATACCATATGATTTCACTCATATGTAGAATTTAACAAACAAAACATATAAACAAAGGGAAAAAATAGACAAACCCTCTGCTTGACTTGCTTCACTTAGCATAATCTCCTCCAGTCCCATCCATGTTGATGTAAAAGTTGGGTATTCATCCTTTCTGATGGTTGAATAATATTCCATTGTACATATGGACCACATCTTCTTTATCCATTCATCTGTTGAAGGGCATCTCGGCTCTTTCCACAGTTTGGCTATTGCGGGCATTGTTGCTATGAACATTGGGGTGCATATGGCCCTTCTTTTCACTACATCTGTGTCTTTGGGGTAAATACCCAGGAGTGCAATTGCTGGGTCATAGGGTAGCTCCATTTTTAACTTTTTGAGGAACCTCCACACTGTTTTCCAAAGTGGCTGTGCCAACTTGCATTCCCACCAACAGTGTAACAGGGTTCTCCTTCAAGAAACAGACTCTTAACTATACAGAACAAACAGATGGGAAGTGTGTGGGGGGATGGATGAAATAGGTGCTGGGGATCAAGGAATGCACTTGTGATGAGCACTGAGGGATTAAGGGAACTGTTGAATCACTATGTTGTACACCTGAAACTAAAGACTGTATGTTAATATACCAGAATTAAAATAAATAGTGTAAAAAAAAAAAAGAAAAAAACACTATTGTTGACGAAAACTTAGTGGATTGATTAAACAACAGGTTGGACACAACTGGAAGCTATTTTGAGATAATGAACTAGAAAGCAGTTTGGAGAAATACAGATGTGGAAAGTAGGAAATTAAGAGATACGAAAGATAGGTTGGCAGGGTCCAAACATCATCTCAGAGGAATACATTAGTGAAAGTAAATTTATGCTGGCCTAGATACTGAGAATTTTCTGGAGTTAATAAACGAACATTTTCACAATCCGCAAACACAGGAACTGAGTAAGACTATCACTCACAAGTCATCCCTGAAAACAATTATTTCAGCGAAAGAAAACTAAATTCCAAAGGAAGAAATGAGATACAAGTAGGAAAGGTGAGCGCAAGTAGGAAAGGTTTAGTAAGCCTAAAGTCACACAAGAAAAAATGAAAATAAGGACTCATTTTGAATTGTGAAATAAGGTCAAATAACAGTAATCAGAAAAGCAACAAAGAAGACATGAAGTGATAATTGTAGTTAAAACTTTCTAAGATATTTTATATTGTTTAAGCTTTTAGGTCAAACATGCAAGTTCAAAATTTAATGCCATCCATAAAGGCAAGAAATAGAATGTTTAACATCCAGAACAGTAAAGGGTGGGGGAAAGGAACTAAAAACAATGAAATTAGCAATATACTTAATGCTAAAGAATAAAGAAGGGGTGCCTGGGTGGCTCAGTCAGTTAAATGTCTGACTTCGGCTCAGGTCATGATCTCAGGGGCCTGGAATCTAGCCTCACATCCGGCTCCCTGCTCAGCGGGCAGTCTGCTTCTCTCTCTCCCTTTGCCCCTCCCCCTGCTCATGCACATGCTCTTTTTCTCTCAAATAAATAAAATCTAAAAGTAAATAAAACATTACATATTTAGTAATGTATGATGTAATAAAGCAATATTTAAAACTAAAATTTGTATCTTTACATACATTAAAAAGAATAAAAATTACAATTTAATAATCTGAATATCCCTATATAAGTTATTAATTAAAGGAAAAGAATGTGGAAGGAAAGGATAACAAATATAGGAATATACTTAATGATATAGAAAACAAATATGTTACTAGGATCTTTGAAGCTATTCCTATGAAGAATTTAGTAAAATAGTAATTTTTTTTTGTTGAGTCACACCAAGAAAAAAAAATGAAATAAAAGGTATCTATAAAAGGGATTGAAAATATTATTAAAATTTTCATTGGAATATATTTGGAAAAAGTAGATTAAATAGGCAATTTTAGAGGGAAAAATATAATGATTTTTTAAAGGAGAAATAAAAAATTATATCTATAACCATTAAAGTACTTGAAATCTATACTAAAATTACATCGACTATGAATTTTTTTCTCTTATTCTATAAAAGTAATCTAATATTATACAGTATTAGAGTAAAGGAGAATTATCTCATGTTCATATTATCGTAATAGAGAAATTAAGGAAGACAAAGTGGAGAAAAATGTAAGTGTCTCAGTTGTAAATATAAATACAAAAATCAAAAAGTTATGTTATAAAACTGAATTCAGTAATATATAACATAATATACGTACTGTAGTTACCCCACTTTACTATATCCCAGGAATGCAAGTATATTTTAATATAAGAAAATGTTATTAACAAAATTAACAGAGTAAAGCAGAAACTTCTTTTGATCTTTCCAATATATGCAGAAAAACTGTGAGTCATGACAAAAACTACCTAGTTGTGACAAAGTAAATGATGGAGAGAAGTGAATGTCCTTAATTGATGGATAGCTACAAAAGACCTACCATTTCACCATTATTTGTGAAGTGCCAGAAAGTAAACAAGTAGCTGAGATGCAGTGATAAAAAGAAAACTTTAAAACTAGCCAGAGCAAAAAGAACATATACTTGGGAACAAAGATAAGATTGACAGCAGACTTCTCATCAAAATCTATTCAAGGCATAAGATAACTTCAAAGTGTGTAAAGGATTAGTATACAGAATACAAGAGAGCTCTCCCAAGTAAGTAAAAAAGAACCAATAAAAAAGAACAAGTAACATAAAAGTATTCACAGAGAAATAAATTCAAAAGGCTAATAATTATGAGAATACGCCATTTTAGTGCTGATAACCAGAATGCAAATTCAACAAGGAGGTATCAGTCTCAGTCACACCTGTTAAAGCAGCAACATCACCAACTGTTGGTGAGAATATGAGGAAACATGGAATCCCTCGAATGGTGGGAGGGTAAATTGACACAACAAATTTGAGGAGAAAATTTGGCAAAATATCTAAGAACATTGTAGATGTATACACACTAAGCCCAGACATTGTAATCTTAGATGCACCTTTTAGTGCATAAAGGCATGTTTATGTTAGAGAAACTTTCAAACCTATAGGTATGTATAAAATGCACATTGAAACACTGTTTCTCAAGGCAATACAAAGAAAATTTTTTAAATAAGGAAAAACTCTCCTATATTTCAGCATGATGAAAGGATTTAAAAACAAAACAAACCCCTCTGTTTTCTTCATGTGTTGGGATATTATATATTACGCAGTAGTTAACATAAATATGCTATATTATTATCTGAAAGCAGTCATTGGAATAGGAGAAAAGTTTGAGAAAATCTTTTGTAATAATAAAAATGTTACCACTCTTAACACTACCTGGGCTCCTGAAAAAGGGTTAGATATTTGCCTTGGTACCCACTGGGAGGAGAGTGTCAGAGAGCAGGAACCCCTTAATGGAGTTCAGTATTACTAGAAACTCTCTGAAGGATGGGGTGATCAGGAATGAAGGGCCTCAAAATAGAAACTTATCTTGGGCATATATGAAGTGAATCTGGCCCCAACTTTACGCCCAAGTAGATGTGTGTAAGTAATATCAGTGGTTGAACGTGGATGGAACTGGAGGGTATTATGTTGAGTGAAATAAGTCAAACAGAGAAAGACATGTATCATATGATCTCACTGATATGAGGAATTCTTAATCGCAGGAAACAAACTGAGTGTTGTTGGAGTGGGGGGTGGGGTGGGAGGGATGGGGTGACTGGGTGATGGACACTGGGGAGGGTGTGTGCTCTGGTAAGCGCTGTGAATTGTGCAAGACTGTTGAATCTCAGATCTGTACCTCTGAAACAAATAATGCAATATATGTTAAAAAAAAAAAAAAGAAGAAGAAGAAGAAGGTAGCGGGAGGGAGAGAAAGAAGCGGGGGAAATCGGAGGGGTAGACGAACCATGAGAGACGATAGACTCTGAAAAACAAACTGAGGGTTCTAGAGGGGAGGGGGGTGGGAAGATGGGTTAGCCTGGTGGTGGGTATTGAGGAGGGCACATTCTGCATGGAGCACTAGGTGTTGTGCACAAACAATGAATCATGGAACACTTCATCTAAAACTAATGATGTAATGTATGGGGATTAACATAAGAATAAAATTTAAAAAAAAAGGAAAAAAAATATCAGTGGTTGAAAGCAGATGGAATAGGTTTGAGTCTGGTACTGCTTATCTGGAAACTGAATGATAGTTCCATTTGAAAGTAAACTAAAGAGTGCTCGCTTCGGCAGCACATATACTAAAATTGAAAATAAACTAAAGATCTAATTTATGGGACCAATCACATAGCCATTGTGGGTTGAATGCCAAACAGGAACTCGACAACCTGCACAAAGAATTCAGCCAACAAGACCAACTACTTAGTGGGGAAGGATGAACTAATTGTTCAAAAGATATTTTCCACGTTAAAACTTGGTGAGAAAATAGCAGCCAAAAACGTCTCATTCTCTAGTTCTGTCTTTGTCATGAATTTGGAAGGAGGATTAGTTCCTTTGTATTTATATAACAACAAAAATGAGGTGGGGAGTTCCAAGAGAGAGAAATTGGATGTCCTATTAATATGAACAGGTGAGAATTCCAGAATTTAATAAAAATATTGCTAGTTTTTTGGAACCTACCAGTAATACTGGAATTGTCTACATTTGTCTGTGTACTTCTTCTTTATATAAAGCCATGAATTTAAATATTTATTAACTTCCTCAGTAAAAACTGGGAAAAATTGAGTTTAGGAGATTTGTTGTAAAACACATTAGCAGGCTACTTGGAAATATATATCCCATTTAGCCTTTGAGGGCTAAAATTTTATCCTTGTCTTTGGCTTTATTTTGGAGGAGTTTATTTGGCAACATAATTTATAAGCTATGTAAACTGTGGTTTTTTATTTTGTTCTTTGAGCTTTAGTTACCACCCTGAAACTGCTATGAGATTGTGTAACATCATGTTTATGAGACTGCTTAAAACCAAACTTGTATTTTGAATTATTTTAAGCAAAGGGTATTTTTCATAATGCCTTATGTAAGAAAGCTGATAGCTATAGGATTGAAATGAGAACAGGAAAGTTCAAAACTAAAATATTATTTCTTTGTCATGTGAACTTGTTACCATGTTATTTCTCATTTGTGTTTTACTGAAATGACGATCTCATGAGTTGGGGGGTCGAGGAGAGGAGAGGGTATCATCGATAATATTGATAGTTTTTCTTACCTTATATTTTCTTCAGTATTTTTATTCATTTCATTCTTATTTCTCTACTATTGCCAGAATTATCTAATTGTAAAAATTTGAGGAGTAAATACCAAATGTAAGTGAAAAATGGGAACTGTAAAAAAAAAAAAAAGCCAGATGTACTTTCAACCAGTTATCCACCCACCTCGTATTACTTACAGTGCAGAACACTCAATTTTAAATGTAACTCTCCAATTCCACAGCACAGAAAATGAGACTATATCTCATTACAATCCCCAGTAGAGATAATGAGAGCATATGCACAGCTACAACTATCCACTGAGATAATGAGATTATAAATATTGTACTCCTACCGCTTCCAGGTGTAATGAGAAGCTACCGTTTTATGGTCGTATTTCTGCAATCATCCTTGAGACCAAGAGATAGTAAATTCAGAGATAACCTAATGAGTAATAGAAACAGATAACCATTTATCATAGCCTTTCCAAAATCAGCTCATGAAGAAAGGTACAAATGGCAACAAAGTTACTGAATATATTCATTTGTTAACTAATATCTGCTGTTCTTAGAGAACCATGCTCGATGAAGGTGTTTCTAAGAAGCAATGACCTTGAATACTGCTTTAGAGAGTTAAGGTCATTATCGATAGTTCTCATAAAAGTAGGGTACAATTAAGAGACTTTTTGAAATATTCATTTAATGAATTTCTATTCTCTTAAAGGAAAATCAGTGTCTAGCACATCATCAATAAACTACATTGTTGGCTGTCGTACCCATTTTCTACAGCAAGAGGATATTTATATTCTTTAGGTACTTCCACCTTCCTAAATGTATTTGTGTTTAAAAAATGTTATAGCTCCAGGCTCAGTTTGGAGAGGGGATGGGGGATTAATTGCCAAATAATCCAAATTGAAAAAAAATTATATACTTCTGCTCAGTTTTGATACTTGAAATTTAATTCCCCAAAGTCAAATATTCCTGCATGTAAGAAAAGGTGAGTCTAGCTTTGGGAAGATGGGAGTAAAATTTTCACCCTCTGCTGCATGTAGTAGTAAATTGCAATATTTCATAATCAGATTATTCTAATTATTCAGATATTTCATATCTGATTATTTTGAACCTCTTTGCTGGAAATTTTAAAGTCAAGTCCAGGTTTTGGATATCCGCATAATTATTTCTACCTACTTCTAAGTTTCATAATCCACCACTCTTCCCACCCCCTGAGATCCAAGCACAGTAGTTTCTTTTTGGGTTTTCCTTTTTTTTTTTTTTTTAGTTCTTACTTAAATTACAGTTAGTTAATATACAGTCATATTAGTTTCAGGTGTACAATATAGTGATTCAACACTTCTATAGAACACCGGTGCTCATCACAAGTGCCCTCCTTAATCCCTATCACCTATTTCACCGACCCCCCACCTACCTCTTCTTTGGTAACCATCAGTTTATTCTCTAGTTAAGAGTTTGTTTCTTGGTTGGCCTCTCTCTTTTTTCCCTTTGCTCATTTGCTTTGCTTCTTAAATTCCACATATGAGTGAAATCTTAAGGTATTTGTCTTCTCTGACTGACTTATTTTGCTCAGCATAATACACTCTAGCTCCATCCATGTTGTTGCAAATGGAAAGATTTCATTATTTTTTTATGTCTGAGTAATATTCCGTTGTATATATATACCACCTCTTCTTTATTCATGTGTTGATGGACACTTAGGCTGTTTTCATAATTTGGCTATTGTAGATAATGCTGCTCTAAACATCAGAGTACATGTGTGTATCCCTTTGAATTGGTATTTTTGTATTCTTTGGGTAAATACCTAGTAGTGTAATTGCTGGATCATAGGGTAGTTCTATTTTTAACTTTCTTGAGGGAACCTCCATACTGTTTTCCACAGGGGCTACACCAATTTGCAGTCCTACCAATAGTGCAAGAGGGGTCCCCTTTCTCCACATCCTCACCAACACCTGCTGTTTCTTGTGTTGTTGATTTTAGCCATTCTGATAGGTGTTATCCCATTGTAGTTTTTGATTGGATTTCCCTGATGATAAGTAATGTTGAGCATCTTTTCATGTATCTGTTAGCCATCTGTATGTCTTCTTTAGAGAAATGTCTATTCATGTCCTCTCCTCATTTTTTAATCGGATTATTCATTTTTTGGGTGTTGAGTTTTAGAAGTTCTTTATTTTATATAAATATATATACGTATGTATGTATACACACACACATATCCATGAGCATAGAATGTCTTTCCATTTCTTTGTGTCATCTTCAATTTCTTTCATCAGTGTTTTATGATTTTCAAAGTACAGGTCTTTCACCTCTTTGGTTAGTTTTATTCCTAGGTATCTTACTTATTATTTTTGGTGCAGTTTTTGGTGCAATTGGTGCAATAAATAGAATTGATTCCTTAAATTCTCTTTCTGCTGCTTCATTATTGGTGTATAGAAATGCAACAGATTTCTGTACATTGCGTTTATATCCTGTAACTTTACTGAATTCGTGTATCAGTTCTAGCAGTTTTTTGGTGGAGTCTTTCAGGTTTTCTATATATGGTATCATGTCATCTGCAAATAGTGAAAGTTTGACTTCTTCCTTGCTGAGTTGGATGCCTTTTATTTCTTTTTGTTGTCTGATTGTGGTGGCTAAGTCTTCCAGTACTATTTTGAGTTAAAGTGGTAAGAGTGGATATCCCTATCTTGTTCCTGGTCATAGAGGAAAACCCCACAGTTTTTCCCCATTGAAGATTTTATTAGCTGTGGGTTTTTCATATATGGCCTTTATTATGTTGAGGTCTGTTGCCTCTAAACCTACTTTGCTGAGGGTTTATATCATCACTGGATGTTGTACTTAGCCAAATGCTTTTTCTACATCATTGAGAGGATCATATGGTTCTTATCCTTTCTTTTGTTAATGGGGTATCACGTTGATTGATTTGTGAATATTGAACCATTTTTGCAACACAGGAATAAATCCTACTTGATCATGTTGAATGATTTTTTTTTTTAATGCTAGTTGGATTCAGCATTTTGGATTCAGTTTGCTAGTATTTTCTTGAGAATTTTTATATCCATATTAATCAGGGGTATTGGCCTATTGTTCTCTTTTTTAGCTGCATCTTTATCTGGTTTTGGTATCAGGATAATGCTGGCCTCATAGAATAGATTTGGATGCTTTCCTTCCTTTTCTATTTTTTGGAATAGTTTGAGAAGAATAGGTATTAACTCTTCTTTAAATGTTTGGTAGAATTTACCTGTGAAGCCATCTGGTCCTGGACTCTTGTTTGTTGGGGTTTTTTTGGATTAATGATTCAATTTTTTTGCTGGTTATCAGTCTAAGTTTTCTATTTCTTCCTATTTCAGTTTTGGTAGTTTATATGTTTTTAAGAATTTATCCACTTCTTCCAGATTGTCTAATTTGTGGCACCTAATTTTTCATAACATTTTCTTATATTTGTTTCTATTTCTGTGGTGGTGGTTGTTATTTCTCCTCTCTCTAGGTACAGTGGTTTCTTTATCTGTCCCATATTCCAAAATCTTTTCAAGGCCTTTGTTCACAAAGGGCTTAAATCCATTTCCCCAGCTAGAAAATAACTTACTTACACTCCTCCTCTAGGTATCCAAGCAAGAGAGGTTTGCCATTCCTAATCATTTTACTTAAGAGACCAGTCTTTCTCCCTATCAGCGCAGTCAGGTTACTGTCTCATAATACATTTCCATTTTATTCTCAGTAATTATCATGAACTGAAAATATATTTTATTTCTATTACTTAATGTCTGTCTCCCCCACATGAATATAAGAGACAGGAGGAAAGAAAACTTTTTATTGTATATGGTGATAAAACAGGAATATAACACATACCTAATATGGATATAGATAGATAGGTAGATAGAATGAATAACTATGTATAGGTGACCATAAAGATTTTAAAAGAGAAATAATTGAAGCTATATTTACCTAATGCTGGATATGTAGTTCTTGATACTTAAAAGGATTATATAAATATGTGTATGTATATATATATATATATATATATATGATTTACATATATAAGTGGTAATGTTTTATGTATAAATGATTATGTGTATGTCTATATGTATATACAAATGATTGCATATATGTATATATATGCATATAAAATCAAGGTATCAAGGTCTAGGCACTTTGTGTGTTTATTGCTATAATATGTCTTAGCTTCTAGGTTCTCTCATCAGACAGAACTAGGAAATATATGTATGTATTCTAATTCATGAATAGACAAATACCTATATTTATTTCTGTGTCTAAAAAACACAGAAATTCATATTGATACATCTGATTTGAGTTCTCTCCTTTATTTCTTATGCCACTAAGTTTATTTCAGCCTTCCACCTATCCTATTTGTAACTTTCTTCTCTGACAGAAACTTGGCTTTCTTTTACTCTAACATATTTACTTGTTTAGCCATTCCTAGCGTACATCCAAAGTAGCTTCAAAATTACTAATCCATAACTCTTGAAACTTTAAATAGAGAATTCATAATTCCAAAACAAAGATAATGAAAGAAGAGATTTGACTTTCTTCAAGTTGAATGATTAGTTTCTAAAAAGACCTGGAGGAAGCCCACCGTTTACCCAACTGTTCTCAGCAAATCCCCTTTGCTTGCTACTAACTTCATCTTCAGCTTTCTTGATTCCTTGATAAACATTTCCAATCTAAATCTTTGCTTCATCTCTCTATCATCTCTTATCTTCATCTATCTAGCTGTAGAATTAACAACTGTTTTTGTACTTGCATTGCAATCTGACATCTTTATAGCACCCAATTTCTTATCTTTTGTATGTGGTTCATTTCAGAACAATTACTAGTAGAATTATCCCTGCTCCTTATTTAATATTTAGGAAATCTATCCCAAACCAAACTGAGAGGGGAGCAGAAGCATTTTTAATCCTTAATCCTTTTATCTCCTTACTTCTACCATTTTTAGCCTTATTCAAGACAACTATTCTTTTAGAAGTCCCTCTTTCCCCTGATGACATAGCTACCCCATTTCATCATCTTTACTACTCAGGTTAAAACTTTAGAGAAGTTGTTGATTCTGCTGTTTACTTTGTTTTTAAATCTAATTAATTGCTTCACAGTTTAAATTTTATTATCTTTCTCAACTATGACCTCTTTAATGTTTTTATGCCTATGAGAGACTTTTGTAATAATACAAACCAGCAGTACATCTTTCATGGGAAATTGCAATTAGTTGCCCCTGTGCCCCGATGAATTCTGAATACTGCTAAAACCAACCTTATTAAAATAGCTGATGATATATTTTCTAGGGCCAATTAGATCACATTAGAATTAAGTACAATTTCTTAATCAAATATTCAAGTCCTATGCTGTGATTTCAACCAGAACCTCTGGAAGTGATTCTTACTCTTGCCCTTGACATGCACAACCCTCTAGTAAAAATGGAAAACTCTATGTTCCCTGAACCTTTCTTAATTTTAATTTTGCCTATATTATTTCCTTTGTATTTCAGAGGAAAAATTATAGCCCTAAAGGCATATATTTGAAATTTTAAAATCCTGAATTTGGTGATATAAACATCTTTCTTAAAAAACTAGAAAAATAACAGCAAATTAATCCTAAGGGAAGTAGAAGAAAATAAATTATAAAGCTAGGGACAAAAATCAATGAAATAGAAGACTAACATGCATAAATAAAATCAACAAAGGTGAAAGTTGGTTTATTGAAATGTTTGATAAATTAACATTTTGATAAGACTGATAAGACTAATAAAAATGTGTATAATTTATATATGTCAAATCTATTATAATATATATAATATTATTATAATAGCTAAATAATAAATAATAGCTAAAAAAATCAATGACTTAATGGACCCCAGGTATTAAAAAGGTAATAAGGATAATAATCTATATTAAAGGAAATACTTTATTGTACAGTTTTATGACCATATATATATTTATATCCCCCAAAGTGACACAAGTTGAAATTCAAAATTTTATATCTATTAAAGAAATTGAAACTCCAAAAAATCCTTTCCTCAAAACAGTAGAGTTCATATAATTTTATTAGTGAATTTTTCTAAATAGTTAAGGTCAAAAACAAAATACCATTTTACAAATATTTTTCTTGAGATTAAAAAAAAGGAACACTAATACTTGTTAGAGGTCAGCATAATTTTTATACCAAGTCCTAACAAGAATATTACAGAAAGGAAAATTACAAGATAATCTCTTTTTGTATTTGAACATGCATGCATATATGGGTATGGCCTAGACAAAATATTTCAAATAAGTTCCAGCAATATATAAAGAGGATAATATTTTATGACCTAGTGAGAACCTAGTGCAGTAATGCAAGGTTGGTTTAGTATTCAAAACAATCATTGCATCTTACCTCATTAAAAGAATAAAGGAGAGAACTCAAATGGTCATCTTAGTAGATGCAGGAGAAGCATCTGATAGATTCAGCCTATATGTATGTATGTATGTATGTATGTATGTATGTATGTATTTATTTATTTTTAAAGATTTTATTTATTCATTTGAGTCACAGAGATAGAGAGAGAGCATGAGCAGGGGTAGAGGGAGCTGAGCAGGGAGGCTGATGCGGGACTCGGTGGTCCCAGGATCATGACCTGAGCCTAAGGTAGAGGCTTAACTGACTAAGCCACCAGGCATCCCTCAGCCTACATTTAAAACTATTTAAAATATAGAAAAGTTTGAATGGAATGGAGTTGTCTTAATTTGATATATTTTATTTAAAAACATTTAGAGCAGCCATTTTTCTTAATGGTTATATATTGAAAAATTTTATCCTAAGGCTAGGAAAATTAAAAGGATGTCTGCTAAGACTCAGTATATTCAATACTATATTTGAGTGATAAGCCATTGCAATAAGTTAGGAGACAAAAGGTATAGACATTAGAAAGGAATAAATAAGATGAATATGGCATTATAATATATATAGAAATCTAAAACAATCTACACATTCTATTAAAAAAATCAATAGTTAATCACAGTTTTAAAATGAAAATCAGTATCCAAAATTCAATGAGTATTTCTGTATACTCTCAACAAATAATTGGAAAATAAAACTAAAATATTTAACTCCATAGCATCTAAAGGAAATGAAATAACTAGGCATAAGTCTAATAAAAGCTGTGTAGGTCCTCTAAGCTGGAAAAAAAAAAAATGTATTGAGAGGAACTAAAAAAAAAACTAAAGCCTCCTCTGTCTTTTTTTACAAAATTAGTACCTGTCCATTCAAATTTTCAACAGGTTTTTAAAATTGGAAATTGATAAGACTTTAGAATATACGTAGAAATGAAAATGGACAAGAAAGTCAAATTATTTGTATCAGCTTTTTAACAGTTACCACAAATTTGGTAGCTTAAAATCCATTTCTTAGCTCACAGTTTCTGTAGATCAGAAAAACAAACACAGCTCATCTGGATTCTCTGCTTAGGGTCTCACCAGGCTATAAGCAAGGCGTCAGGCTGCCTGCTCATCTAAGAACCGACCAGGGAAGAATCCCATTTTCAAGCTCATTCAGGTTGTTGGCAGAATTCATGTCCCTGCCTCTGTGAGGCTGAGGCCCCTTGTTTTCTTGCTGGGTGTTAGTCAAGGGTGATGTTCAGCTTCCAGAAGTTACTCACGTCCTAGCCACATAGCCCTCACATAACATAGTAGCTTATGTCTTCAAAGGAGGCAGGAGAATCTTTCTCCAATTTGCTACGTGATAGTCTTACATAATGCAGTGTAATCATAGGAGTGATAATCCCACTGCTGTGCATACAGCATAAGCAAATCAAAGGAGACATTATTCCATCATGTTCCCAGGTCCTGCCCATATCAAAGGGAGGGGACTCTGCAGGGTGAGGTCACCAGGGGTTGGGAAACTCCAGGGCTATCTTAGAATAATGCCATCGTATTCCATAAGAATAAGAACTAAACTGGAGGACCTATACCACCAGCCATAAAGGCTAATTATAAAGTTGATTAATAATGTCTATTATTGGTTCCAGGATAGACAAATATAGTAATAGAAGAAAATTTAGCAATAGGAAAGACACCCACATATATAGAACTGCTATTTGGTTTAAAGTATGTTTTGAAGAAACGATGTTGTGTAGTGTGTCAATTGGATAGTTACTTTGACAAAAAAAAGGAAAACAAGCAAATCTTTACTTCCTACCTTACACTATACACAAAAATCAATTCCAAGTGGATTGAATGTTTAAATGTGAAAATTAAAACAAAATTTATGGAAGATAACATATGAAAATTTCTTCAGGACCCTAAGTTACGCAAAGATATTTTGAAGAGGAAACAAAAAGCATTAATCATAAAACTTTTGTAAATTTGGTTATTTTATTTTATTTTAAAGATTTTATTTATTTATTTGATAGAGAGAGCACAAGAGGGGTAGTGGCAGAGGGAAAGGGAGAAACAGACTCCCCGCTCAGCAGGGAGCGGGAAATAGGGCTCGATCCCAGGACCCCGGTATCATTACCTGAGCTGGAGGCAGATGCTTAACAGACTGAGCCATCCAGGTGCCCCAAATTTGGCTATTTTAAATTAATAATTTATAGTTGTCAAAAGTATTATTAGAAGTGAAAGTGCAATTTACAAATTAGAAGATATTTTCACCTTTTATGAAATCTTATCAGTGTTTCAAGAATTTCTGCAAAATAATAGGAGAACTTAGATATCTCCATTTAAAAGATTGGGTAATAGACTTTGGGAGTATAACAAAAGAGAATATCTAAGTAGCCAATAAACATGAAAATCTGTTTAATCTAATTATTAGTAATATGCAAATTAAACCCACATGTCATACTACTACACATCCCAGTCTTGGACATTATGTAGAATAATTGGAAATCTCTTACATTATTGTCAGAATGTAATTTGATAGAACCACTTTGGAGAAAAGCATGATTGTGTCTACAAAAGCTGTCATGTTGCAAACCTTATTATCCAGGCATACCACTTCTAGGAAGTTATTCTTCTACACGCATCAAAAGATACAGAGAATATTTACAACAGCACTATTTGCATTTGCTCCAATTTGGAAACAATCTAAATATTTATCAATGGAGGGCGCCTGGGTGGCTCAGTTGGTTAAGCGACTGCCTTCGGCTCAGGTCATGATCCTGGAGTCCCGGGATCGAGTCCCGCATCGGGCTCCCTGCTCAGCAGGGAGTCTGCCTCTCTCTCTGACCTTCCCCCCTCTCATGCTCTATCTCATTCTCTCTCTCAAGTAAATAAATAAAATCTTTAAAAAAATTATTTATCAATGGTAGAATGGGCAAGTAAATTATGGTATATTCATATAATGGAATGTAAATGAGGGATAGGAATTCATGAATTTTTTTTTTAAAGATTTTATTTATTTATTTGACAGAGAGAGAGACAGCGAGAGAGGGAACGCAAGCGGGCGAGTGGGGGAGGGAGAAGCAGGCTTCCCACTGAGCAGGGAGCCTGATGCGGGGCTCGATCCCAGGACCCTGGGATCATGACTGGAGCCGAAGGCAGACGCTTAACAACTGAGCCACCTAGGCGCCCCAGGGATTCATGAATTATTGTTACATTCAAAATGAATCTCATAGATATTGAACTAGAGAAATCATATGCAAGAACATGAATTACTCTATGATTCAGTGATATAAATTATAAGAATAAGAGCATCAGTTGATTGTGATAGAAGTCAGGATAGAGGTGATGGAAGGAAAGAAACTGGCAGGCCATATGAGAGCCTCTGTGCTGAGAAGTCTGGTCATAGTTGCACAGTATGGGCGTGTTATGAAAATGTCTTGAACTATACTTCCGTGGCCTGTGCATTTCTCAGTATATATGATATAGTTAAAAAAAAAAAAAACAGCCCTAAAAAAGTAATCTTCACCTTTATAGGGTAGGTTTTAGGTAGTAGTATTTAACTTTTAATTTTCATTAAATTTATACACACTTTAAAAGTTTATGATTAACTGTAATAATTAAAATAAGTTATCTGTTAATACATTTATTTGTACCTTAAGTACTAAAATCAAGCCTTGTGCTACTAGAAGTAGACTAGAGAGTACACGATGTAATTACAAATTATTCAGTTTACATCATGGCAGTGAGACAGGCTTCTTGTCAGCCTGAGTATTGATGCTGACAGTAATTTTAAGCAATTTATTCCCATGTTTCCCAAAGTACACTGCATTTTTGGTCATAAGGGCAATATATTAGTCTTATTCTTTTTCCCCCCGATATAAAAGCAATATATGCTTGAGAAATTTCCCATGTCATGTATGTAATGCCTTCACATTGACTACATGAAAACTTAAATTTCAAAGTTAACTTTAAGATTTTTGTAATTCTGATTTAAATTTGTCCATCAAGTAAGCACCTCTCTAATCAAGAAAGATAACACTTGGTGGTTTTGCATCAAATACCCATAAAACGTTTTTCACCTGGGTTGTAACTTTTTAGAAGTATTGCTTTATATTCTATGCTAGTCTGACATTTAAAAAATTAGGAAAAATGGTTTATTTCATTTCCAGAACACCTCCTTAGTCCATTTATGTTTATTTCTGATACTTGGTGACAAGTAAACTTTGCACTTCAGTGGACTCATTTTAAGAAACTTTTCTCCCAACTTCTAAAGGTAAAAATTTCTCTAATTTTTTTCTAGAATTTACAGAGTTCACAAAGCATTCATCCATAATAATTTGCAGGAATATGGTAAACTGCAACTGTGGCATCCTCCAGATGTTGAAAAAAAACACAATATTTAAGTCTAACTACACTTACTTGCTCTTATATATAGGCTTAATGCTTTATTTATTATATTTATTTCTTTTAGGCTTAATGCTTTAGGAATAAAATGTTGAAATTTTATAAAAGTCTGTAATGTTCTTACAAAATTATGTCAGGTTTAAAAAAAATTCATTTTGTTGCTTTAAAACATATCAGACTCTAATGTATTTTTATCCATGCATTTTTTTGAGTAAAGATTTTAAGGAATTAGGAGGCAAGATATATTTTTTCTTTCTAGCCTACTCAAAGAAAAGATCAGCATGGACAGGAACATATTCCAGATAACTGAAGCCTAACTAACTAAACATCAAAATGCTAAATTTTATTATTTTTTAATGGAAATAAGGATGCACTACTTCAAAAACCTTTCTGCCTTCTTTGAAAATAGGATAATTTGGCCATTTCTAGGTGTCTTAGATATCTTAGGCTGCTATAACAAAAATGCCATGGAATGGGTGCCTTAATAAACCACAGAAATTATTTCTCACTGTTACAGATATTGGAGGTCCAAGATCAGTGTATCGACATAGTCATGTTCTGGTGAGAACTCTCTTCTAGGTTGCACTGCCAACTTCTTTTTATCCTCACATGACAGAGTAGAGAGGGGAAGCAAGTTCTCTCATGACTCTTAGAAGGATACTAATCCTATTCTCATGACCTTATCTGGCCCTAATTACCTCTCAAAGACCCTACCTCCTGATACCCTGATATTAAATTGAGAGGTAGGGTTTCAAAATCTGAGCTGGGGGGACAAAAACATTCAGTCCATAATACTAGGTGACTGTTAAATGGCTCAGCATTGTTCCACATGTTATCTAATCTGAGTCTCTTTTATAACGAATGGTAGCATATCTTTCACCAGTCTACAGTTTTATTGAACTAAATGTTAGTAGTATAACTTTTTCCACTTCAGGCATTTGAAATAATAGTTTTGGGGAATGTTAAGTATTATCAAATTTAATGAAGAAACATTTATTGAATATTTTTTATGTGCTGAACACTGCTAAGTTTTCTAAGTGTGCTAAGTGTGCTAAGGGATATAAAGATGAATTGAGGGTACCTGGGTGGCTCAGTCGGTTAAGCATCTGACTTTGGCTCAGGTCATGATCTAAGGGTCCTGGGATCAAGCCCTTCATGGGGCTCCCTGCTCAGCAGGGAGTCTGGTTGTCCCTTTCCCCCTGCTCATTCTCTCTCTCAAATAAATAAAATCTTTTTCTTTTTTTTTGAAGTATGAATTGAACAGGGCTCTAATCTAAAGAGCACATAATGGCAATGGTTAAATAAATATTAATAAAGCATAAATTCTATCATATAGGTATGTATTAAGTACAGTGATGATAGAACACAGAGTGATCTACCTAAGTGGAAAGAGGAGACAATTCTGCTGGTGTTCTTTTCTTCCTGAGTTTACAGCCATGACACTTTCAGGATTCATAAAATCAGTCAAATCAGTCCAGTAGGTTATGATCAGTATTAAGAAACAATAGATGAATAGAAATTATGAGATATATCACCGGTAGTAAGATTAAGGATTTTTATGTGAAAATTTTTCTTTTTTTTTTTTCCGCCCTGTACCCGTCATCTTTTATTGCTCAATTAGGATATGAAAGGATTCAAGGGTTGCCAGGCAAAGGTCATGGTCAGGAATGCAGAATGTTTCTCCACACTGGGCCCTCTTCAGTGGTACATGTGCAGCTGCTCATGTTTGAGTTCCTTGTAAGGAGACTGTGGTTGAAAAGCACATAAGCTGCCAGCAACATAGAAATCCCAGCGATGCCGCCTTTCTTCACATTGACATACTTGTAATTCTGGTAGTAACCTCTTTGAAATGCTCCAACAATGCCTTTACGGGTGAAATCCCGTATCAATTTTCAGCTTGGCAGTTCTCCTAGTTTGACCTCCATGAGCTTCTTCTCCTTCACTGGTACGGATGACTGTATCTTGGAGTCCTGGGTGTTTGCTCTGATGGGCCGCTGAAACTTTCTGCTTATACACATATATTCAGACATACATGCACATATTTGTGTACTTGTATCTTTAAAAATGTATCTTTTGGGGAGTCAACATCTAAAAAGTTTCAAAGGTACTTCTTTGCATTACTGGAATAAAGAATAGTAGATGCAAAACAGAGACAAATAATATAAGATACCATATCAATTAACTATAATTGGTTTGTCTGGATTGTAGAATATGTGTTAGGGAAGTAAATGGAGGGAAGATGTATGTGGAAGCTCCATAATATAATGTTTTAAATGCTTTTTAAGTCAATTTACACTTCTGAAATTTGTTTTTAGCAATAGGACATGATGCTTTTGTTGTCATTATATAAGCTACACTTTTTAATTACCTATATAGGTTAAATTTTAACAACATGGTGAATTTAAGAGGAAGTGTTTATTTCTTATGTGTTACTCTAGGAATTCAGGGATTTGAGGGCAAGATGATGTGATTAGTATTTTTTTAGCACTGGTGCCCAATCAGTTATACTAGGGAATTGATACCTGCCAATCAGAATGAGACAGGAGCAGGTGGGGGATTGTGCTACCAATCCTTAAACTCCCAAGCAGTTAGTGAAGTGAAAGAGATTTAGGGGAAGAAGAGCAAGAATGCTTCAGAATACTTTAGGAGCACCTGGAACTGCTGATGAGAATGGATGATTTGGAATGTCTTGTGTGATGCCTCTTCCCCATTTCCTTTTGACTCAGACTGCAGAAGAATTTGAATGAAAATATTATAATATGAAGACTATATAAAGTCAAAAAATAATCCAGGAGTTATATAGGAAGTTGTAAGAAAGTAATAGGGCCCTATTTTTGTCCTATTAATTAATTTTCAGCTTGATAGGAAGAATATTATAACTTTTGAATCAGAAGACCGGATCTTAACAAACATTTTGATGTCTACACTAAGATGTAAAGTCGAGGGTGACTAGAAGAGTTATCTTATGAGGCAGCAACAGAAGCAACATCTAAGGCCAGGAGAAGAGATGAAGTGACTATGGGTGTCCCTGGCCACAAGCAAAGAAACAGCAGAGAGAAAGGGACCATGGAAGCTTATGGAAATGGGACCAATATTTGTTCATTTATTTATCAATCATTTGCAGCATACAGGATAATTATGTGATATGTTTATCTCAATAATATTAATATTAGTTAAACCTTAATCTAGATGAATCCTCAAAGTTGTTTTATTTTTTTAATTACTTCTGCTCAGCACCTGTCTGAATGTAATTAACAAAACACATTATCATAAGTAGCTAATCAAATCTTATGCACTGTAGTACATAATCCATTCCCTCATGGAAAGTTTCTGACTTGAAACTGTTCTAGTCATTCATTTAGAAATATTGCATTGCACCAAGCTAAACTTTTCTATTCCCCTATATTTTGATGTCTAAGGGCAATAGTCTTTTATGCACCATTACCAACACAGCGTTGAGCAAACCAGCTGGTGTTTTCCATGAACATCAGGAGATACCAGCGCCTCAATTTGGTTATATTTCTGTTTGATATGGGCTGAAAATATTGCAAAAAGTTTTATACATATATAAAATTTACTTTTACTCTCTGTATGTCTTAATTTTCCTCCTAGGTTTGTTTTTTTTTCTTTTGGATGTCATTTGAATCATATGTATGTCTGAAAATAACTGTATATATGTATATATAGGTATACATAAGCGTATATATGTATATATATGTATACATAAGCATATGTATGTATATAAATATATAAAGCTTATACATTCCTGTCAATGTCATATTCACAATTATTTAATAGTTCGATAGAGGCAGAAAACAAAACACAGGACCTTTATTAGATGTTAGGTGTATACATATATATATTTTTCTATCAAAACAGATGTTTTCTTGGCTCATATTGCATATATTTAATTCATTTAAGTAGTCATATCATGCTGGATCTTAGGCACACAGATTTAGATCAGTTTACCTTCGCCTCCTCCTTAGTTGAGACCCCATTTTTTTCTTTAATCTTCCATTTCAGTACCTTTTCTTCTCACCATAAAAACATTATTGCAAATTAAATGCTTCACCTGCCAATCCTCCATCACTACCTTTATTTACAGCTATTACATATATGAATACTACTTAATGTTGTATCATATATGCTTTAAAGATTATAAATTTAGTGTACATGTTCTGTTGCAACTTGCCTTTTCGCTCAGCACTTTCTGTCTGAGATAATCCAAGCTGATAAAAACATATTTTGTTATATATTTCAATTACATTGTGTTATTCCACATTTTATCAATCCATTGACCTCACTGAAGCATATTAAGTTGTTTCTTAGGATTCCCCAATGGATATCCTTACACATACCTTCTTTTTCACTATGTACAAATTTCTTTAGGATTTATATATGTAGAAGAGTATTTCTAGGACCTACAGGTAAATGCATTTTCACTTTACTTAAACTACCAAATGGTTCTTTAATACTAGTGTGTTATAGGTTTACCATCAGCATGTATGAGTTTCTCTTTTCCCCACACCCTCAAACATTGATGTAATCACACTTTTAAAATTTCCCTACCTAGGGGGTGAAAAATGTTTTCTCCTTGTTGCAGTTTGCATTTCTTTTGAGTAATAGTGAGGTTGAGCTTCATGGTTCACCTAGGAATTGCCTCCTCATAGTCTCTGCCCATATTTCTGTAGTTACCATTTCTTATTTATGTAAATTTGTATATTCATTTTAATTTGTGCTTTCTCACTACCAGTCTTACGTGTTTTCAAAAACAAAATGGTTTCTTCACCTATGATAGTTTTTCTACCTTTTATAGTTAATCACATTAGCTCTTTTCTTTTCCTTTAACCCTCTGAAGTTTTCTGTTAGGTACATTTTAGTTTGTCCCAACAGATTTTGTTTTGTAGTGATTTCACTGGACTTCTCTCTAAAACTTCCACAGATTTCCTCTGTATCCTTAAATTACTCAGGGGTGACTGTGTGAAATACAGGGGTTTCCCTTCTCCCTATGTGATTCAAAAAACTAGCATTCTGCTGTAGAATTCTGATTGCATTGCATTGTAAACTAAGAATTTATCCCCCCCCCTTTTTTAGGATTTATCCTGTAACATAAAAATTATGATAATTTCTTAAGACAGCCACTATTCTCTATTATGTGGCCAATATTTCTTAACATTTTTACTGTGTGATGAAAATTTTTATTTTCTATTCCTTGGGTATAAATTATAGAATTATAAATTATTTCTAATTTTTTGTCTGCTTGATATATTGACTTAGGAGAGAAATATGTTAATTATGAAACTAGCCATTATCCTTCAGCTACTGCTGCTGGTCCACCTCATCCTCTTTTTCGTCTCTCTCTTTTTGGTTAATATTTGCCTGACATGTATTATTTCTGTTACTTATCTTCAAATTATAAAGAAAAATATTAAATATATTCTGTCCCTTAGCATATTTTTGTATTCATGCTTATTTTAAATATTACTTCCCTTCCTTTTATCCCTTCCAATTCTTACCCTTTTCTCTCCTTTCTCCCCCAATGTAGATCCAGTATTTTTAACCTCCAGCATTTTAGTTCTGGACTTTTATGGAAAAAACTATTATTACTGGATAGGCATTAAGCAAATTTTAATAATTTTACTTTTGTTCCTTATTCTTTCTAGATTCATTTTTCTTTTCCTTCTTAACATCATTTAATAATCATTTTGTAGAGTGTCTCTGGGTGATAAACTTTTTGAATCATATGTATGTCTGAGAGTAACTACTCATATTTAAATATTACTCCAGGTAGAAATAGTTTTATTTTCAAAGGGTCTTTTTTTTTTCAACTTTTAAGACTTTTTTGATTGCCTAGAATGTTGCTGAAGAGAAATCAGATATCAATCTTATGTTAATTAACTGTAGGAATTAATTTCTTTGATATCTTTTTTTTTTTTTGAGTTTTCCAAAGGTTTATTGAAGCAGAAACAAGTTGGTCTGATACTTGTTGGAAAAAAGCAGTTTTAATGGTATTCAAAAATACTTTTTCAGAAGTATTCTAACACAAGTTTTCTTCATAAACTAGATTATGTTGTAAAATTTTTTCTAAATCTTTTAAGAGAGTTGGTTCTTTTTTTTTTTTCCTAAGATTTATTTATTTATTTATTTGAGAGAGAGAGAATGAGAGAGAGCACATGAGAGGGGGGAGGGTCAGAGGGAGAAGCAGACTCCCCACCGAGCAGGGAGCCCAATGCGGGACTCAATCCAGGGACTCCAGGATCATGACCTGAGCCGAAGGCAGTCGCTTAACCAACTGAGCCACCCAGGCGCCCCAAGAGAGTTGGTTCTTAAGAACTAGAGGTTATTCCTATTCCAAATCTTTCTTGTGCTCCTGAAAAACTGCAGAAAGTCATTTGAAGCTGTTTAAGATATGGATTTATTTTTTTACTCTTGCTGGTGATAATTGCTGTACTAAGTATGTGCAATCTTCACTTAAGGTCATTGTGACGCTGAGAAGTTTCATTGATAATCTGTCCATCTCTAGTTTCAAGCGTCTTAATCAGAAGTGTCCTTTTTGAGTGACTGTCATTGAAGGGAGGTAAATCCAGATTGGTTTCCCTCAGGTTCAGGGAAGAAAAGTTTGGAAGAGGCAGAGCAATCCTGCTCTCCTCGCCAGCAGCTTTCTATAGGTGGCAGTCTCAGTGTTGAGCGCCATCTTAACATTCAGCAGGTCCTGGTATTCCCGAAGGTGAGGAGCAGTGTGCCCGGCATGCATCTGCTGCAGGACTCAGTATACTTCTTGCTGGCTGATGCCATTGACACTGAGTTCAAGACTTGCACCAATGAGAAGGTGAAGCTGCAGGAGCTGAATAACCACTTTGTCAACTACATCAAGGTGCACTTCCTGGAGAAGCAGAACAAGGTCCTGCTGGCCCAACTTGAGCAGCTCAAGGAGATGCAGGAGCTGTGCCTGCAGGTGGACCAGCTCACCAACGACAAGGTCTGCGTCAAGGTGTAGGACACCCTGGCCGAGGACATCATGTGGCTCTAGGAGAAGTTGCAGGAGGAGATGCTTCAGAGAGAGGAAGCTGAGAACACCCTACCATCTTTCAGACAGGATGTTGACAATGCTTCTTTGGCACGTCTTGACCCTGAGCTTAAAGTGGAATCCTTGCAAGAAGAGGTTGCCTTTTTGAAGAAACTACATGGTGAGGAAATCCAGGAACTGGAGGCCCAGATTCAGGACCAGCATGTCCAGATCATTATGGATGTTTCCAAACCTGACCTGTGTGATGTACTCCATCAGTATGAAAGCATGGCTACCAAGAAACTTCAGGAGGCCAAGGAATGGTACAAGTCCAAATTTGCCAACCTCTTGGAGACTGCTAATCTTTGATATCTTTTATAAGCTTCATTTATCCTTGATTTCATAAAATTTTACTTCCGTGTGTCTAGAAAGGATTGCTTTTAGTTTATTTCTTTTTCTTATACAAGCTTGTCCTTTTAAATAAGCTTTATGAAAACAGCATACTATAGTTCTGAGAATCCTTTACTATAAATTCGTCAAATATTTTTTTACCATCTTTTCTCTTTCTGAACCTTTTATTAATAAAATATTAGACTTTAGCATTCATTCTTTATTTCTCCAGTTTTATTTTATATTTTTCTATCCCTCTAGTTGTTTCTGCTTTGAACTGGGCAAATGATTCTAACTTGATAATTGAATCTTTGTCTATGCCTACATCCTGAGTATCTATTTTTTTCATTTTAATAAATTTGCTTTTTATTTCTAATATCTTTAATTATTTCTTCTGAACAGATCCTGGAATCCTGTACCATCACAATTTCTGGATTGCTTCACATCCTGTACTTACCTCCATTCTGCTTCAGTCTTAGTCATACATGGATTATGTTATCATCTAAAATTTTAAAAAATAAGAATATTAAATTTTATTATTCTTTTTAAACATTTTTATTGTTATGTTAATCACCATACAATACATCATTAGTTTTTGATGTAGTGTTCCATGATTCATTGTTTGTGTATAACACCCAGTGCTCCATTCAGTACGTGCCCTCTTTAATACCCATCACCAGGCTAACCCATCCTCACATCCCCCTCCCCTCTAGAACCCTCAGTTTGTTTTTCAGAGTCCATAGTCTCTCATGGTTCGTCTCCCCCTCCGATTTCCCCCCCTTCATTCTTCCCTTCCTGCTATCTTCTTTTTTTTTTTTCTTAACATATATTGCATTAGTTGTTTCAGAGATACAGATCTGTGATTCAACACTCTTGCACAATTCACAGTGCTCACCATAGCACATACTCTCCCCAATGTCTATCACCGAGCCACCCCATCCCTCCCACCCCCCACCACTCCAACAACCCTCAGTTTGTTTCCTGAGATTAAGAATTCCTCATATCAGTGAGGTCATATGATACTTACTATTCTATTCTAACAACAACTTCCAACTGCTTAACTTTCACTCCCTCTACACCTGTTCCTTGATCTCAGAGATATCTCTTGAGTATCTGTCTCCGTCTCTATCTACCTATCTATCTATCTGGCTGTCTTTTCATCTTTGCCTCTCTTTCATACTAGTCATTAACCAGTGGTTGAACTTCACAACCAGAAACATGTTCTAATACATCTCTTTTAGAAACTAAAAGATAAACATAATAACCCCCAAGTTACCAGTAAAATATGTGGTTAAAGATAGGGCACATATAAAATTTCCTGTTTATAAAAGCAGAAAGGCTCATGGTGATGACTGTTCCATATCATTTGCTACATATGATGATCAGAAACACAATCATTTTTCTGTCAGTGGAATGATTTACTGATCAAAAAATCTAGGTGGCTCTAGTCCTGTCCACTACAAGACTCTTCATTTCTGGGTCTACACCACTTTATCAATGGATTTCCTATCATTGCAATTACGGGGGCCTAAGAATTGTCATTGGAATTATGCAGTAGTAGGTTAGCAATACAGATACATTCAGTCTCTGAGAGGATTGTGATCTGTTTTGTTTTGTTTTTACCTTATATTCTTAGGAAATCCTGTGGACTGGTAACTCAGCTGGAATCTTGCCTCTTGGAGTTATCAGTGCTAGAGTTAGTATATGGAAAGATGCTTGTCTTTAAATGTCTTCATTTTTTTCTATATTTTTCTGTCTCCTTTTTAACATTTTTGGGAAAAGCATGAGTGTATGTATGTATATAATTATAATTTTTATGTTTTCAAATTATTTTTCAAGATAACAGATATTGCATTTTTTACATTTTAAATTGTTTATAGTTAAAATATTTAATCCTTCTAAATATGCATACTTTTGCTTTACCTTTGCTTTTTGGGTTAGGCTTGTTGAAAAGAATATATATACATTACATAAAATCATGAATTCTTAAATTCAATGATGCTACCTTTATTTTTTATTAAAAAATTATATCTGTATATATCATTTAACATTGGTCAATTCTGTTTCAATTATATTAGTTTAATTATAAATATTAAGTTTAAGTTCAGTTATGGTTATAATTTTTGTTAAATAATAAAAATGATTAAAGTCTGTATCTTTCTCTGAATACACTTTTGGGGAAAATCTGTAAGCTTTGGCAGGTTTTGTTCTTATTATCCTCAAAAACTGCAATTTACATTAGGATTTATACTTTTAATTTGAATCTTAGTTAATGTGTTATAGTTTCTTGTTTAATAACAAACATAATTAAACATGTATTTTTCTGTAAGAGTGCAGTTGTAGAAAAACTATACATTTTGATGTTTTGTTCTCATTTTTGTTTATCTTTAAAAATTCTGTAATTAAGGGGCACCTGGGTGGCTCAGTCTGTTAAAGTGTCTACCTTTGGCTTAGGTCATGATCCCCACATTGGGCTCCCTGCTCAGTGGGGCTGCTTCTCCCTCTGCCCCCCCCCCCATGCTCTCTCTCTCAAATAAATAAATAAAATCTTAAAAAAAATTCTGTAATTAATGTTTGGATTTACTCATTGATCTAGACATTAGATGGATTTCTTTTCCTAAATGATATTTTTATTTTCTTTGTTTATAGTATTGTTATTAATTTGTTGCTTGCATACTTTTTTATTTTTGAAGTCAGTCAATTTTATGGAAATATCCTACATATACAGGGAAGTTAACTGTCCTCAGAGACAATTTCATGAATTTTTATTTAATAAGATGTAAATTTTCTTACTCATATGAGCTAAAATCTTAGTTATTTTTTGCTGCTTAATCTATAAAGTACTAAACAAGTATGTCATCATCTTCAAATTAAATATAGCTATCCTTTCCCTGTATTTGTTTGTTACTCATGTATGTCTGTAGTTGAAGTACATATGCATTGGTTGATTGATTGATTGATTTGCTGTTTTTGCGTCTAGTTGTTCCCAGAAGTAATAACTTCATTGTGGACTAACCACTTAATAGAATTTTTCACTTGCAGGTAGTAATACTGCAATTCTTGTTTTTCTTTTGTGTTATACATTTTGAAATTTTCATAGCTATTCTTTAAACTACTGCCCTTTAATGAGTGAGATTTTAATAAGTATTTAAAGTGGCACATCAGCAGCTTAGTGCAATTTTCTTTACTGAAGAATCAGAAAAAATGAGGAGACTCAAAAACTCAAACTGTCATGAGCATGTTATGAAGGTGCACACACGAGTTGTCTTTCCACAATGTCAGCTTTATTCAATCATAAAGTGACGTTAAATCACAATTCTAAAGCAGGTTCAGGATTCCAAACTCAGTGACAATTCACCATGTGATTAAACTTGGCTTCTTACACAGCACACGAAGAAGGACAGAAGACAAGCCACACAACAAACAAGATAGAAGGGTGCAGGAAGTTAGCGAACCAAACGCGAAGTCAGCCTGTGGGCACACAGTTGAGATAAGACCTCCATCTGGTCCGGGTCAGCTCGCAGCACTTACTGCTTCTGATGTTCAAAGAGTGAAGGATCTTGGTTCTGTTCCGAGATCAATCGGGCAGAGCATTCTGCCTGTTTTAAGTGGTCAGACACAGAGGGGTCAGGTCTGAAGAGTCTGACAGTTCACTGCCAAAATCCTTCCCTTTTTAAAGGACTTTAATCAGTTTTGGGTTCCTGCAGACCTCCTCTGGTTCTGCTCATTATCAGTTTGGGGTGTCAGCTGACATTGGTTCTGGTGATATCTCCTAGCTGCAGTACCTGAACTGCTTGTGTCATTGCTTGACAGAGGCCCCTCCCTGCTTGACGCGAGAGACTCCATCTTGCTCTCCACCCTGACTTGGGCCAAGATGTTTGGAAACAGTGGTCTTGGAGAACTTTTATGACAACCCTGCCCAGTCACTCCTTACGTGTTATCTTTTGTGCTGGAAGGCTCCAAATATATCATTATCTCTGTCACAAGGAGGACATACGTTATTTGCATTACAAGGCAAGTGTAGAGTGGAGTGGAGGAGTGGGTCCTAGTAAGAACAGAAGCCAGAAAAGAAGCAAAGAAAAAAAAAAATTTTTTTTTGCCTCCCCCCATGGGGTCCCTTCAGTTTCCCTGTCTCAGAACTATATAACTTTACAGCATAAAACTCTATGCACATACCTTTTTCAGTTCTGAGAAATATAGGAAGAGCCTTATAATGTGCCTTCGGCGGTGGTATCATTGAAGTTAAACATCAATGGATTTCAAATGACTTTTCATTTTTTATCCTGACACCAGCATAAATTTCTGTTTAGAGATTTCCAGCTCCATTGTATGTGTCTCAAATTGCTGTCAGTTGTCTCCTTCTGAGCATATCACAATCTTTCCATAAATATCTTAACCTGGCCTTACCAGACAAAGCAGCAACAATACTCTGATACAAAATACCCCAAGGGCTAAACATGAATATAAGAGGATGTGGAACTTCCTTATCTCTGTCTTGTCAGTTTTATCAGGCTGGCAGGCAATATTCATTGTAAGCCCATTATCTCTCATCTACATCTGAATAAGTGTGTACCAGAGCATTTTGAATAGAAATTAAGGTCATTCTGTCAGTGACCCAATTGAATTGCAATGCATATCAGTTTCGTCTTAGTATTGCAAACTTTTTTTTTAATACTTCACCATGTGTTTAGCCTCTTTAGTAACAAGCAACAGGAAATTAGGATTGAACATAAGTATATTTTTCAGATAGAGTGAAAGTGTGGATTGCATTCTCCAGGGTCAGTATGGAAAATCTTGTTTCTAATAAGTGTAAATGACCTGGATCATGAACCAGTTATAAATCTATTAACGGAGGAGAAAAAACTAGGAAAGCAGTATGTGCTCAGCATGAAGCAGAGACAACTGTAAATGATACAGAGCTACTATATAATTTTGCTATAACATGACCACAATTTAATATTGACATATGTATTATAATGGGACAAAATTTCACAAGTAGGTAATGATGTGGCAATGTTGGGGTTTGGGAGCAAACAATCAAAGAATTCTTGAGACATCTTCAGAGCAAAAAGTTTGTTTTATTAAAGCACAGGGACAGGACCCATGGGCAAAAAGAACTGCACTGGGATTGTGAGGGGTGACAAATTTTATACCTTCAAGTTGGGAAGGGATTAGGGAAAGCATAAGCCTCCAAGGATGTTGGAAACCAGGTTTCCAGGATCCTGAGGGGGCTAGCTATTGTTAGGACAAGGTCATTTATTACAGTCTGATAAAACCTTAGTCATGAGACCCTTCAGATGTGTATCAGTGGGCCATGTGCTTGGAGGATGGTTGCTAACATACATTGGGTGGTAAAGATAAAGGAAGTTTCCAGAGGAATTTTTATACATTAAAGGAGACTTACAGGATCCTGGAAATCAGGATAATGTCAAGCTAAGATTGCCTTTTGCCCTTAGCAAAGTGTCAACATCTATCTAGGCAGTTGTTGACCTTCCATAGAGGAAAGTCACCCTGTCTGTTTCAAGGACTTGTCAATGGGGCTGTAAGTTGTAAGGAAATTTAATTTTTTACTTTGCCTTTGTTCCTGACATCAGGTAACAAGGAAATAGGTAAGAAGAAAAGCAGACAAGTCCAGATTACTTTAGTACAGGTATTGACAAAATAAGGCCTATGGGCCAAATAGGGCTTGCCACTGGTTTTTATAAATGAAGTCTTACTGGAATTCAGCCATGCTCTTTCTTTAGGTACTACGTGTGGCTATTTGTCAAGCTACAATAGCAGTGTTGAGCAGTTTCAACAAAGACCTTAGAGCTCACAAAACCTTAAGTATTTACTGTCTAGCCCCTTATAGAAAAAGTTTGCTAACTTTACTGCAGAAGATATTTTAATACATCTTAATAAAGAAAATAACAGTTAAGTTCTTAATGAATGTTTACTTAAGTAGGTACGATACCCATATATTGAAGAAATCTGAGTATAGCACAAAACTTTCATGAAGTACACACTGAACATGTGTACTAATTTAGTCCTGAATTATACTGAAATTAAATTTTAATTTAATAAATTTAATTAAATTTAATTCTATGAATAGGAAAATACAACATGCCAAAGCCATTTTAATGAGAATCACAGCATTTAAAATAAGTCAATAATTGATATTATAATTATAAAAGTAACACATGCACATGTTAAAATATTCAAACATCAAGCCCCCCCTTTCAGAGATCCACTCCCTAGAATGACTGTTGTTAATTTTTCTTATTTATATAGCTAGACATTGTTATAACTTTAAATATGCTTATTTCTAAATTTCCTTACTATCAATATAAACAGTTTTTATTCTCTCCAAAAAGGGTTTTGTAATAGACCTACTCTTCCTTTCATATCCTACTCCACTGTCTTTTACTATATGTTAGTATTTGTTTTACAGATTTACAGTTATTTATAGTATTTTTAAACAGATTTATTGAGGTAAAATTGACATATAGCATTGTTACTGGGGTGAGGGTCTGCATTAAGTGAATGGAGTCTCTGTTCTTGGATTTCCCAAGAAGAGATTGATGTGAGGACCCATGCTAGAATAGAAAGCCAGAAAGGAAGTCACAAGCACAAAGCAGTTTATTAAAGTAAAATTATACTCTCAAGGTGGGCAAGGGGGGAGGTTCAGCCAGGTGGAACCAGCCCCTATGTTTTTTTGGGATTGTATATTTGTTGGGTCTTTCTGGACTCGGAGGAGCTGTGACCTTTAGCGGGGTGGTCTCTAATGGAGGCTGCTTCCAATCATTTGGGGGACTCCTCCCACAGGTTGGGAGGGGGAATTTTTGACCCTATAAATTGATACCAGAACTGTAAAGACAGCTTATCTCCTTGGGGATATAACCACAATGCAAATACATTATAATGAGTCTAGGGGCAGAGGTGGAAAAGGAAAGCGCATGCCCTGCACCTAAGCTGTTGGTCTGTCAGCCCCAAAGTCTTGGAAACCACAAGGTCAGGATGTGGTGCCACCTGGCTTCTAATATGTAACCAATTTATCACCTCCCTTGCCTCTCGCTCATGTCTCTATCATTCTACCCTCAAGGACTTGGGACTCTGTCTCCAGAAGGTCCTTCCACTGCTCATAACTAACTTCTACCTAACAGTATTTTGATTATTTGCTAGCAAATACGAATTTTAGCCTTCATTTTGCTTTTAGATTGGTGATAAAATTGAGAATAAATAAAATAGAATGAAATATATAATTACATAAACATTTTTCATTGAAGAAGAATCTTTCCAACCTCAGGATCCAGCTATCAACACCAATTCTAAAACATACTCAGTAACTCATGTTTTCTTTTTTTTATTTCTCCTAGGTTCACTAAATTCTTTCCAGTTTTTAAAATTATTTTCTGAGTAATTTAAAATTCATACACATCTACACATATTTTTGTTTTATGCTTTCAAGCTTTATAGAAAGATTGACCCCACAAGAAATTGTGATTTAATATAATTTTTTTTAAAGATTTTATTTATTTATTTGAGACAGAGAGAATGAGATACAGAGAGCATGAGAGGGAGGAGGGTCAGAGGGAGAAGCAGACTCCCTGCCGAGCAGGGAGCCCGATGTGGGACTAGACCTGACCTGAGCCGAAGGCAGTCGCTTAACCAACTGAGCCACCCAGGCGCCATGATCTAATATAATTTTTTTGTCAGAACTAGCATTCAGCTCTGTTGAATAGAAGTCTGGTATTAATTTGAAAATTTTTTTTAAGGAAATTTTGTTTTCTCATTAAAAATGTTGTTTTTTTCTAAATAGAGTTAAAATTTCATAGCATTGTATCTAAATGTGGTGCTCTGGTTACTTATCCTGCTATGGGCCCTTTCAATTCAATCTTTTTTTCAGCTTTAAGAACTTTCATTTTAAATCCTCCCCTGAGTTTACTAAAACCATCCTTAGGCAAATGTTGCATTCAATGACTTGATATTGGACTACATGAATATTAACTTTTCTATTATATTTTTCTATTTATATCTTTATGCTCTGTTCTGATAGAGATTTTTGATATTGACATATCACCAACTTGTTTGTTATATGTGACCATTTTATTAGTTCAGCATTATATATATATATTTTTTAATTTTTATTTTTTTTATTATGTTAGTCACCATACAGTACATCATTAGTTTTTGATGTAATGTTCCATGATTCATTGTTTGCATATAATACCCAGTGCTCCATGCAATATGTGCCCCCCTTAATACCCATCACTGTGCTAACTCCCACCCCCTAAAACCCTCAGTTTGTTTCTCAGAGTCCATAGTCTCTCATGGTTTTTCCCCCCCTCTGATTCCTCCCCCCTTCATTTTTCCCTTCCTTCTCCTAATGTCCTCCATGCTATTCCTTATGTTCCCCAAATAAGTGAAACCATATGATAATTGACTTTCTCCGCTTGACTTATGCACTTAGCATAATCTCCTCCAGTCCCATCCACGTTGATGCAAGAGTTGGGTATTCATCCTTTCTGATTAATATTCCATTGTATGTATGGACCAAATCTTCTTTATCCATTCATCCGTTGAAGGACATCTTGGCTCTTTCCACAGTTTGGCTATTGTGGACATTGCTGCTATGAACACTGGGGTGCATATGGCCCTTCTTTTCACTACATCTGTCTTTGGGGTAAATACCCAGGAGTGCAATTGCTGGGTCATAGGGTAGCTCTATTTTTACATTTTCTGAGGCACCTCCACACTGTTTTCCAAAGTGCTGTACCAACTTGCATTCCCACCAACAGTGTAAGAAGGTTCCCCTTTCTCCACAACCTCTCCAACATTTGTTGTTTCTTTCCCTGTCCATTTTTGCCATTCTAACTGGTGTAAGGTGGTATCTCAGTGTGGTTTTGATTTGAATTGCTCTGATGGCTAATGATGATGAACATTTTTTCATGTGTCTGTTAGTCATTTGTATGTCTTCTTTGGAGAAGTGTCTGTTCATGTCTTTTGTCCATTTTTTGACTTGATTATTTGTTTTTTGGGTGTTGAGTTTGATAAGTTCGTTATAGATCTTGGATACCAGCCCATTATCTGTAGTGTCATTTGCAATATCTTCTCCCATTCTGTGGGTTGCCTCTTTGTTTTGTTGACTGTTTCCTTTGCTGTACAGAAGCTTTATATCTTGATGAAGTCCCAAAAGTTCATTTTCTCATTTGTTTCCCTTGCCTTTGGAGATGTGTCTTGAAAGATGTTACTGTGGCTGATGTCGAAGAGGTTACTGCCTATGTTCTCCTCTAGGATTCTGATGGATTCCTGTCTCATATTGAGGTCTTTCATCCATTTTGAGTTTATCTTTGTGTATGGTGTAAGAGAATGGTCAAGTTTCATTCTTTTGTATATAGCTGTCCAATTTTCCCAGCACCATTTATTGAAGAGACTGTCTTTTTTCCATTGCATATTTTTTCCTCCTTTTTCAAAGATTATTTGACCAAAGAGATGAGGGTCCATATCTGGGCTCTCTATTCTGTTCCATTGGTCTCTGTGTCTATTTTTGTGCCAGTACCATGCTGTCTTGGTGATCACTGCTTTGTCATATAGCTTGCAATCAGGCAATGTGATGCTCCTAGCTTTGTTTTTCTTTTTCAACATTTCCTTGCAATTCAGGCTCTTTTCTGATTCCATACAAATTTTAGAATTGTTTGTTCCAGCTCTTTGAAAAATGCCATTGGTATTTTGATCGGGATGGCATTGAAGGTATAGATTCCTCTGGGCAGCATAAACATTTTAACAGTGTTTATTCTTCCAGTCCATGAGCATGGAATATTTTCCCATCTTTTTGTGTCTTCTTCAATTTCTTTCATGAGTGTTCTGTAGTTCCTAGAGTATAGATCCTTTACCTCTTTGGTTAGGTTTATTCTGAGTTATCTTATGGTTTTTGGTGCTATTGTAAATGGAATCATTTCTCTAATTTCTCTTTCTACAGTTGCATTGTTAGTGTATAAGAAAGCAACTGATTTCTGTGCATCAATTTTGTATTTTTGTATCCTCCCACATTACTGAATTGCTGTATATGAGTTCTAGTAATTTGGGGATGGAGTCTTTTGGGTTTTCCACATAAAGTATCATGTCATCTGCAAAAACATAGAGTTTGACTTCTTCTTTGCCAATTTGAATACTTTTTATTTCTTTTTGTTGTCTGCTTGCTGTTGCTAGGACTTCTAGTACTATGTTGAACAACAGTCGTGAGAGTGGGCACCCTTGACGTGTTCCTGATCTTAAGGGAAAGGCTCTCAGCTTTTCCCCATTGAGGGTGATATTTGCTGTGGGTTTTTCAGAGATGGATTTTATGAACTTGAGGAATGTTCCCTCTATCCCTATACTCTGAAGAGTTTTAATTAGGAAAGGATGCTGTATTTTGTCAAATGCTTTTTCTGCATCAATTGGGAGGATCATATGGTTCTTGTCCTTTCTTTTATTAATGTGATGTATCACATTGATTGATTTGCAAATGTTGAACCACCCTTGCATCCCAGGGATAAATCCCCCTTGGTTGTGGTGGATGATCCTTTTAATGTATTGTTGGATCCTATTAGCTAGGATTTTGTTGAGAATTTTGGAATCCATATTCATCAGGGATATCGGTCTGAAATTCTCCTTTTTGATGTGATCTTTGCCTGGTTTGGGGATTAAGGTAATGCTGGCCTCATAGAATGAGTCTGGAAGCTTTCCTTCTGTTTCTATCTTTTGAAACTGCTTCAGGAGAACAGGTATTATTTCTTCTTTGAATGCTTGGTAGAATTCCTCAGGGAATCCATCAGGTCCTGGACTCTTGTTTTTTGGGAGGTTTTTGATCACTGCTTCAATCTCATTACTGGTTATTGGCCTATTCAGGTTGTCAGTTTCTTCCTGTTTCAGTCTTGGTAGTTTATACGTTTCCAGGAAGGTATCCATTTCTTCCACGTTGCTTAATTTATTGGCATATAGTTGTTGATAATAATTTCTCATAATTGTTTCTATTTCCTTGGTGTTAGTCATGATCTCTCCCCTTTCATTCATAATTTTATTAATTTGGGTCCTTTCTCTTTTCTTTTGGATAGGTCTGGCCAGTGGTTTATCGATCTTATTAATTCTTTCAAAGAACCAGCTTCTAATTTCGTTGATCTGATCTACTGTGTTTCTGGTTTCTAATTCATTGATCTCTGCTCTAATCTCAGTTATATCTCTTTTAATGAGTGGCTTAGGCATCATTTGTTGCTTTTTCTCCAGTTCTTTAAAGTGTAAAGTTAGTTGCTGAATTTGGGATTTTTCTATTTTTTTTTTTTTTGAGTGAGGCTTGGATGTCTATGTATTTCCCCCTTAAGACTGACTTTGCAGTATCCCATAGGATTTGGACTGATGTGTTTTCATTCTTATTGGTTTCCATGAATTGTTTAAGTTCTTCTTTGATTTCCTGGTTGACCCAAACATTCTTGAGCAGAGTGGTCTTTAGCTTCCAAGTGTTTGAATTTCTTCCAAACTTTTTCTTGTGATTGAGTTCCAGTTTTAAAGCATTATGATCTGAGAATATGCAGGGAATAATCTCAGTCTTTTGGTATTGGTTGAGACCTGGTTTGTGACCCAATATGTGGTCTATTCTGGAGAAAGTTCCATATGTGCTCGAGAAGAATGAGTATTCTGTTGTTTTAGGGTGGAATGTTCTGTATATATCTATGAGGTCCATCTGGTCCAGTGTGTCATTCAAAGCTCTTGTTTCTTTGTTGATTTTCTGCTTAGATGATCTGTTTGTTGCTGAGAGTGGAGTATTGAGGTCTTCTACACTTAATGTATTGTTATCAATATGACTCTTTATTTTGGTTAACAGTTGGCTTATGTAGATGGCTGCTCCCATGTTGGGGGTTGTAGATATTTACAATTGTTAGATCTTCTTGTTGGTGTCCTTTTGTGTCTCTAACTACAGTCTTTAGGTTAAAATCTAATTTGCGTGATATGAGAATTGTTATCTCAGCTTTTGAGGTCCGTTGGCATGAAAGATGGATCTCCATCCCTTCACTTTCAGTCTGGATGTATCTTTAGGTTCAAAATGAGTCTCTTGTAGACAGCATATGGATGGGTCCTGTCTTTTTATCCAATCTGCAACCCTGTGCCATTTTACGGGAGCATTTAGGCCATTCATGTTGAGAGTGATTATTGAAAGATATGATTTTATTGTCATTATGTTGCCTATGAAGTCCTTTTTTCTATAGGTTGTCTCTGTAAATTTCTGTTGTATATCACTCTTGGGGTCTTTCTCCTTTTATAGAACCCCCTTTAATATTTCTTGCTGGGCCATCTTAGTAGTCACATATTCTTTCATTTTCTGCCTGTCCTGGAAGCTCTGCATCTCTCCATCCATTCTAAATGACAGCCTTGCCAGATAAAGTATTCTTTGCTGCAGGTTCTTCTCATTTCGTACCCTGAATATGTCTTGCCAGGCCTTTTTGGCTTGCCAGGTCTCTGTGGATAGGTCTGACATTATTCTGATGTTCCTCCCTCTGTGTGTAAGGAATCTCTTCCCTCTACCTGCCCTTAAGATGGTTTCCTTGGTTCTCAGGAGTTTTACTAGTACATGCTGGGGCTTTGGTCTATTCTCCTTGATCTTAGGAAGGGTCCTCTCTGCTTCTAGGACACAGATGCTTGTTTCATTCCCCAGATTAGGGAAGTTCTCAGCCACGATTTGCTCAAATATATCTTCTAGTCCTCTCTCTCTCCACCCCCTCAGGGATCCCAATAATTCTGATATTGGAATGTTTCATGGTGTCACTTATCTCTCTCATTCTGTTTTCATGGATTTTAAGCTGTTTCTTCAAGGCCTCCTCTTGCTCCTTCTTTTCTATTAGTTTGTCTTCTGGATCACTAATTTGTTCTTCTGCCCCATTTACTCTAGCTGTTAGAGTATCTAGATTAGATTGGATCTCATTGATAGTATTTTTAAGTTCTCCCAGTTCAGCTCTCATTTCTGCCCTTAGAGATTCTATGTTGCCATTAATCGATTTCTCCATTCCAGCTATTGTCTCCATTAGTGTTACCCTTAAGCCTATTTCTGACATCTTGCTTATATCTATATCCATTTGTAAATCTGCGGCAAAAGTCAGTCTCTGAGTCTTTCCTATTTTGGGAGTTCCTCCTCTTAGTCATTCTGTTGAGGAGTGGTTGAGGGAATGTACGGAGTCTAAATTATTGATCACACCCCAAGCAAGATGCTCCTGTTTTTTAGGGACCTTAGGGTCTTGTTTTCCCAGCCTGTTTTCTGGTGAAGGGGCCTGCTGTGCTGTTACTCAGGCAACCCTGTTTGTGCAGAGTTGCCCTGCCACATGGAGAGGGGAGGATGGGCTCAGTAGAAACTGTTTTTTGGGGGGCTTTTTTTCTCTTGTGACCTTCCCTGGAGGCTTTCTGCATCTCTTCTGAGAGTCAGAGCAGAAGTGACCATTTCCAACCCTCTGCCTTAGAAAAGAGAGATCAGAGTCTTTTCTTCAGTGAGCTCTCCAGGCCACACTGTCTCTGTTTTTGTCTGTGCTGCTAAAACTGCAGCATCCTGGGTTGTGCACTCCACAGCAGTGCTCCCAGTCCTCGCCTCCAGGTCGGGGCACATTTCTGTCTTTGTGCTTCTAAAACCGCCAGCCCCCCCCAGTTCAGACCTGCGGCCCCGCCGCTCCAGGTTTCAGTCCAGGGGGCTGCCCTAAAGTCCTTTCCCTGCCACTAACAGTCTGTGAGTCTTGCCCAGTCCCCTGCGTGGGAGGCTTTTGTGCTCCAGTGGTGTAGGATCCGGGAGGCTCCCACCCCCTTCCATTTATCATCAGATATCTGCCTGCAGAATCACGGCTCGCTGCTTCATACCTCAAAACCAACTGCTGGCGATACTCTGTTTATAGAGATCCAGATATATCTTCTTACATCTCAGGCCGATTTCGTGGGTGTTCAGAGTGGTCTGGTAGGTATCATGCTCAATTCAGGGGACCGGTTGTAATAGGGTCCACTACTCCTCCGTCATCTCTTTTACACCCCCTCAGCATTATACATATTAATTTCTTGTAATGTTTGTTCTCTCCCATTTTTCCTAGTAGTCTGCTTATCATATGGATACATTATCCTCTTAAATATTTCTGACATGAATAATTTGAATGAATTAAAAGTTCATTTATCTTTCTTATTTTTGGAATTCTGTTGATATTAATTTCTCTCTTTAAAAAAATAATCAAATAACTATATTGATTCATAAAAGTGGCTGGGTCTGTTTCACACATAAAAGATTAGGATTGATTTTTCAGTTGGCCTTCTCCTTGAATAAGATGACTTACTGCAAATTGGCATAAATGAACAGATGATTTTAAGTGGTTGGATTTCCTTTCTGGCAATTGGGTAGGCTACACACAGGCAGGATTTTTCCTCTTACTGTGGCCAAAGTAAGGAATGCTTTTACTTTGGCAGCAGAGTTATTTGAGGTTTTCACTCTTGGACAGAGCTGCATTTTCTTTCTTCATTCTCTCCATTTTTTTCTTTTCCCAAATACCCATAATAGGAATCTCCAATAGATTTCTCATATCCTCTAGAAAATAATTCTCTGAGCCCTGGTGTGGACAGCTGAAAAGGGAATGGGCTGATTGACTCGAGTTTTTTGTGCTTAGTTCTTCAGTACTTTATATTCCTAACTGATAGATGCACAACTGCTCTTCAGTGTGTTGTCTCTGACCTTAAAGCATCTTCTGGGGCATGCTGGAAAGAAGTTATATCAGCCTGTGGTTGCCTCTATGTTATTGCATTCCACTAATCCAAGTATTCCTTAAGGTTTTGAATTTGCTGATCTCAGGCTTCCCTATTTTCAAATACTGTAATAGTTTTATTATATATGAAAGTATACATACAGATATGTGTGTATGTATATGTATGTATCTCTGTATTTGCCATTTCAGTGAAACCTCTGGAGAGATGGGACATAGAGTACTCTGTCATGTAGAAAATAAATTTCCCAAATTGATTTAAATTCATTTCAAGGAAGAGGCACAAGCTACATCAAATGACTGTGTATTTGTTTCTGTATATTTTATGAGTGAAAATAATTAGATAGGGAAGTAATATTTCTACCTAAAGACAATTAAAAAATTCTGGAGCCAGATCATCTTGGTTCAAATCAAGTCTTTGCTCTTTACTTATTCTCTGACTAATCATAGGTACACAGTGTCTCAATCTACTCAGTTTTAAAATAAGGATAATACTACTACCAGTATCAAAGTTATTATAAAGATGAAATGAATTGGTATATCAGTGCATGGCATGAAATAAATGAACAGAAGTGTTTGCTATTATTAATATTGATCTAAAACGTGCCATTCTTACCTACAAATTATGAAATTTTCATAAGTATTTTTTTTAAAAATAGGTTGTATCAATAAATAGAGACCATTTCTTATGTCTATAGTTTTCATTGTCTGTGCTGAACTGTATAATATGGAAGTCAGTAGCTGCATATGTCTATTTAAATATATATTTAAGTTAATTAAAGTTGAATGAAATTAAAAACTCAGTTTTCAGTCAGACTAGCCTCATTTCAGGTACTTCATAGCCAAACTATATGGGGTAGCACAGTTACAGAATATTTCTCTCACTTTAGGAAGATCTGTTGGATAGCACTGGTCTCTAGTCTTCACTGATCTAGTCAGTTCAATTCTTTGATAAAATATTATATAGTTTAGGAATATATGGGAACAAACTGAATGTAATTTTCATTTTGGAAAATGTGTTTTAAGATAGTAAAAAGTAAAATCATATATACTTAGGTCTAATGCAGGTATAAATATATTTTTTTCTATTGATTAGTTCAGTTTAGCAGATGATGGTCAAGAGAATTGAATTGTCATTTTTTCCCAGTTAAATTGCATGATTGTAAAAGATATTGGAAGTTTAACTGGATTAATTCATTTCTGTATGTTGTAAAATTAGTATTTGAATAAACATGTAATAAAGATAAGTATGCCTATTACTATAAAATAAAACCTTTCTGAAGGAAAATCATTCATTGAACAACTTACTAGATATACGAATTCTGTAGCAGTTACTTTGAGAAGAGTATGGATTTTAGTAGGTTTCACCCTAACTGGTAAAAAGCATGTAAAGAGAAGTATCATCAACATAGCAAAATGTGTCAGTATTTTACTATTAGATATGTTGATATGAAGAAAAGATATATTTGAAGTATGAAATCTAGTAGGAAGGTTAAGAAATTATGTGAAAAGAAATAATTGATTATTCTACTCAGAGTGATTTGGGTAGGAGTTTAATTTAAACAAAATGTTGAAAAGGTTTAAAGGTCTACCTTGAGAACAAGCAAAATATATTGCTTGGTACAAACACATAAAAAGTCCCATAATTCTAATATTATTCTTAGAGTACTCTACATTTTATATATGTCAAGTATTAAGAGTTATTTAATATAACATCTAAAAGGCAGCTACCTTATTAAAAAGAGATAATATTTACCAGAATTAATTTTCTGTTGCAACTCAAGTTTCTTTAACTTAAATCAAATTTTCAGGTTATCTATAAATAAAAAGTTCTCTAAGAATAGCTATTGTTGATAGCATTGTACTTTATTTTTCTACTTTTGTTAATTTTATTTTGAAGTTATTAAACAGAAGAAATTAGAATTGTATAATGAACAGTCTAGATATTCAGTATCCTTACCAACAATTGCCAATACTTTGTGATATTTTAAAGTAATTTGTAGACATTTCTTTAATATCCTGCCTTTGTTGAAATGTCTGTGGTCATCCCAAAATATTACTTTGGAGCTTTTCTTTCTTTCTTTCTTTCTTTCTTTCTTTCTTTCTTTCTTTCTTTCTTTCTTTCTTTCTTTCTTTCTTTCTTTCTTTCTCTCTTTCTTTCTTCTTTCTTCCTTCCTTCCTTCCTTCCTTCCTTCCTTCCTTCCTTTCTTTCTTTCTTTCTTTCTTTCTTTCTTTCTTTCTTTCTTTCTTTCTTTCTTT